>NC_064640.1:284212048-284812048 GCF_023864345.2 Schistocerca serialis cubense
ATTGATCATATGAAACAACTTATTCTATAAAAATAGCTTGATAATAGCTGAAAAACTAAAAGCCACATAACTCCCTCAAGATGCTCAGTTTTTATCACCTGACATTGCCAGCCTTTACACAAGCATGTCTATACAAGAAGCTTTGCAGTAACCCAAAAGAACCTTGTGAAACATAAAAGCCGGCCGCGGTAGCCGAGCGGTTCTAGGTGCTTCAGTCCGGGACCGCACGACTTCTACGGTCGCAGGTTCGAATCCTGCCTCGGGCATGGATGTGTGTGATGTCCTTAGGTTAGTTAGGTTTAAGTAGCTCTAACTTCTAGGGGACTGATTACCTCAGATGTTAAGCCACATAGTACTCAGAGCCATTTGAACCATTTTTTGAAATATAACAAACTTGCGTACACAAAGCTAGTTGAACTTATAGAAACTCCTCCAGCTAACCCTAAGTTACAACAATTTTACATTTAATGACAACATTTATAAGCAACCAGATGGCCAAGCAATGGGATCCAGTACAGTTGGTACCATAGATTACATATACATAAATCATCTGGAACAAAAATTCTTTTACAACCAAGAATTTTGATAGGAGATGTGTAAATAACATACTACTGCTAGTAGAAGGGAATGCCAAAGGCACAATAGGCGTTCTAAATTGCTCCAATAGTACACACTGCAAAATTACGTTTACATTGGAATATGAACAAGACAAAACCACCAATTACCTAGTACCAAATATCGCAAGACACGACAATACTAGCACATTAAAAATTTGAGAAAAATACAGTGACCAACAAGACAATCCCTGCAACCTCATGTCACCCAAGCATTCGTAAAGTAGCATCATATAGGTCAATACTGCAAACGGCAACTGAAGTACGTTTTATCCCAAGTAAAATTTAGTTTCTCTATATTTAATAATCTACAGCAAGAACATTCACATAACATAAAGTGTAATCATGGCGAATATTAGAATTCTTGAATACAAAAAGTTACATGTGAGGAATGCTCCATTTTCTACCTCGGAAAAAAGGCCGAGAATTCAGCACCAGGTATACAGAGCACATGTAAACTTACACACACAAGAGAGACACAGCATCATCAATAGCCACACACGTACACAACGTAGTTCACCCATTTGGAAAAGTACAACAAAAATGCTGAGGTAGTTCATCAACTAAATGGTCAGAAAATGGATCTTTCGGAAGACCTTGATATATAGTCAGATTACGGGAAAATTTAAGACAAAACGTTAAATGAGCAGCTGGAAAGTGAAGTAGTGAATTTATTCAGATACTTTGTTTGCATACTTAAAAGTAGACACTCATAACTAAGTACCATAGTGAATATATATGAGCAGAAAATTACTCAGATTATTTAGATACATACCACCTGCACGAGTGCATATGTCCTCTGTGGACAACCTATAGCTTTACCTCTGCTGAATTCACGTGAAAAAGCGTTTGTAACTGCTTGTTTATGTGCGTTTACTAGTGTGACTGTGTACTGTGGACAGAAAATTGTGTGTAATGTTTAACAAGTGTGACTGCATAAGTGGACCACAAGAAAACTGTAAGTTCAAGTTGTTTCCAAATTTCCCCACTAACTCCATACGAAGAGTGGTCTTCCATCAAAAACTGTGTGTGTTTATTTATGTATTACAGTAAAGACAACAGAACAATGCAGCACCTGATACGTCGCAAACACCACGCGTAAACAACAAAGTACACAGATAAAGGTCTTGAAAATAGGAATCATTCCTTGAAATGCATTCTGAAAAATACGAATAAAAGAAATCGTGACTTGACTCTTCTGGAGGATTTGTAGACAACTCTGTACTATTATGCCATGTATATACACCTCCAATTACATTAGTTTCTTTAGACAACGATACTCCGCCTTCATCTCCTTCAGCCACATCACTCTCCTCACTTCTAGCCTATACGTTATCATCTCTGGAACCATCACGAAAAATCTTGAAAATCAAGATCATTAACAGGATCATCTACCATTTCACTCTCTGAATGACTCAAAAGCCTTTTTAACTGATCATCACTTGGGAAAGATCTAGCTATTTTAACACACAAGATCAGAATAGTCATGAAGTTGTTACACTTGTACCTATTTTTCAAAAATGTGAAATGCCTCTGAGCCATTGTTACACCGTACGACAACAATCGCATTTATTTAAAATAAAATTTTGTTATAATTCAAATGACAGTTTTTGGCTAGGTCTAAAAGACCCATTCACAATAAGTGTGTCAAAGCTGTGTGTGTCCCAAATTATTTTAGATTTTGAAATAAGTATTGAGGACAACGTAAATTACCGTATTATATATCTTATGATTACCTAAGGTCCTATTAGAGCATAAATGTTAATCGCGCTATTATGTTAATTTTAGTAAATGAACTGGGTCAGTTGGACCCATTAACAATAGGAACGTTAAATTTTATCTATTGTCTCGATCTTTTGCAGATTAAACCACTTATCAGTTGCTCAGATATTTTAGATTATATTTGGTCCTGAAGCAATGCCAGCCCACAACGCAACATATTTCACCCTCTCGCTTCAACCTCGTATGACGAAGCACTGTAGCAACGCGTGTGAGCCACATTATATAGAAGAAAGGAAGATTGGAATTAACGTGGCACAGTTATCACAGTCGGTGCCCAAGCTCGGATTACGAAAAGATGGGAATGGGAGGTACCTCTTTTTAAAGGATTCATCCAGGCATTTGTCTGGAGTGATTGAGGGACATCATGAAAATCCTAAATCTGGATGGCTAGGCAGTAATTTGAACCTTTATCCTCCTCAATTGTTATGCAGAGCTCTAAATGTTGTGCACTAAAGTTATGAACCGATAAACACTGTGAGTGACACTACGCAATTCGCTAAATCACCGAACGTAAGAGGTAACATATCGTTGCACAAGGGCTCTGCAGATGCGTGGCGGAATAACGCGAGTATCTCTCGCTGCCAATCACTTGCTTCCCATGCAATGCCGAAGCACGCGTCTGGCAGTTCCCGAACTCGGAATCATGCGGCGCGCATTCACTGAGCAGCCCTACTACGACGCTAAGGAACCGTGGACGCTAAACAGCTTCGTCAGAACGTAGCAGCACTTATGGGCCTGGCAAGCGTTGGAATGCATTCAGCACTGCAATTCTTTTTAGCAGTTGATTTCCCATGTTTTCTACGGAGAACATGTATGTTGCGTACATGAATTCGTTAAATGTTACCACAGCGACTGAGTATGATTATGTGTAACGAAATTTAAACTGATAATCGAATACTGAATGTCACTGAAGGTCATTGATTTAGCTGTGGAATTGTAAATTTGCATGCGTGGATAGCTGATGAGATGATGCTCGCAATCAGCCAGCAACAAAAATCGCACTGACACTGTGACTTATTTTCGACAGAGCAGATGAAACAGGTCTACAGTAGGAGAGTGACAACTGATTACAATTGTCGGTTTTGTTTATAAGTAACAAAAAAACTTCAATTCAGTAACACTGTAGGCTTTCAGTGAGCAAATCGGGAAAATGGATTAACAGGGCTTGTTACGAAACTTCCTGGCAGATTAAAACTGTGTGCCGGACCGAGACTCAAACTCGGGACCTTTGCATTTCGCGGGCAAGCGCTCTACCAACTGAGCTACCCAAGCACGACTCACGCCCCGTCCTCACAGCTTTACTTCTGCCAGTACGTCCTACCTTCCAAGCTTTCAGGAGTGCTAGTTCTGCAAGCCCGCAGGGCTCTAGTTTGCACATATGTGACGAAATCTTGAAGACAGGTAGTCTGCAAGTGTGATTGTTGGAACATGACAGGAGCTCCCCATCCACCGGCAGTTAAATGTTAGCCGAAATACGGGCAGCTGTGTGACCAAACACCATAAAAATAGGATCTGAACGTTTATGCTCACTGCCCACTATGTTTACAAAAAAATAGGGAAACCTGTAACAAATGTCTGTTACTAATATGTGGTATTAGTTCTTGGTCTTTTACTGTACAATAAACAATGTTAACAGAGTTGTCGAAATCGAAGGGTAGGATTAAAAATTAATAGAAGAAACGATTATTTTTTCAGGTCACAATGTCCGCCCACTGAGGTCACAACCCTCGGTATGAGAAGCCCAAGTCTATCTCTTTTTACTCGTATGTCGTATCACACCTGCACAGCGGATTTAAAATATCTGTACAAGGAGAAGCCGTTGTGTTGGACTCAGGGTTACAGCCTGCGCATTAACATTTAATCAGCCACAGGGGCACAATGAATGTGCCAACAAAACACGAGCATTTAGTCAGACTCTAAACAATTTTATGAGCACAGTACGGTGTTCAAAACCATCGCCTATAACTCAACGGTAATCACCGGAGTACCTACGGGAACCATTTGTGAATTCACTTTCTTGTAATCCATGTGTTTATTGAAGTGATACCAGCCTGTCTGTAAGCGACTGCGTGATTGGATGTTCCCTACAAGGTCACTCTTGTATAGTGCCATACTAGTAAACCGTAGACTGTCGTTAAGTACTATGCCGGTGAACGTTGTCAGTTCGGACACACGCGCTCGATAGCACGCCGCTTCCGCGATTACTGGAGGCGCACCGGCTCCGGCTAGAATCCGCCCGGAGGATTAACGACGAGGGCCTCCGTTCCGGCTAGAATTAACGTGGTTTTCAGGCTGTTTCCCACATACGACTAGGTAAATAGTAGGCTGGTATCCACTTTCTATCTCAGTTAAGCGATTCGCAAACATTTTCACATGGGATACCACAATACGCAAATAGCAGTGTTAAACAAATTCTGTCCTTGTTTAAAAGAGGTGGCGTCACCCCTGATCCGGCCACCTCCGACGACTAACATTGCCAAATCCAGATTATGTTGACCCCATGAAGATACGCAATAAGGCCAAAAAAATGGAGAACGTTGCCCTTTCAGCTGAATTTTTTGAATAGACGCCAGCAAATATCAGGACTGAAATCTGAAGAGCTTCATTGCTGGTACACACTCGTCATAGTTTGTGGACAACGCTGAAGTAGTGGAGTAAAGGAAATTTATCTACTTCTCTAAGAGATTCTCGAGTTGTTCTACTTGATTGAATCCCCGTCTCGTCATACAGATTTAGGTTTTCCGTGATCTCCGTAAATCGTTTAAGACAAATGCTGGGATGGTCCCTTTGAAAGGGAACCACCGATTCTTTTCCAACCCTTCTGTAATTCGAGCTTGTCCTTCGCCTGTAATGACCTCGTTGTTGACGAGACCATAACCACTAACCTCCCTTTATTTATTATTTATTTATTTGCTCCATTGTAGAAAACTTGCAGGGAAGAAAATGGAGCACATTACGAATGAAGTCCTGCTTAAGAAGTGCGCCAATACTTTCTGATACCACACCTAATTTTGCTTACATAACATCATAGCTTCTGTATCAAAAACAAATGTCGCAAATGCTTTGGTGAATTACAGATGCTAAATCAAGTTAGATGCGAAATACTGCCTGAAGGACAACGAAGTCTCGGCTTTGTCTAATGTAAAAGGTTTTGTGTCAGTTGACAATCTTCGTTCACGGCTTTTACAACATATACCTAAATGGACCGGTGAACAAACCAGCATCTAGAAGGCTGAATGTTAAGACCGCTGGCTATCGGGCATTCCAGTGACTAATCCTGCTTTCGGTTGAATGCAAGCGGTCGTGTTCTTGGAGATTAAGGGCATCTGAACAGTTGACGACCACCTGCTCGCTCAGCCATTCGAAGGAAGCTAACTTTACGATTTCTTCACCGTTCTCTAACATGGACTCGTGTACTATGCTGGCTTTGCCATTTGTTTTTGTTTATCATCCTCTGCGTCCGTGCTTGCTCAGAGTGATGTTGACGTAATGTGGAAAAGCGTTACCCAAAAGAAACAGCAATAAATTGTGAATTACTACGAGGGCAACACTGCTACAAATTCAAAAGTTTACTAGCGATAAAAAAAGCACGTCCTCTAAAACATTAGTTTAATCGGAAATTTCTTATAGATTTGTGATCCAGGCGGATAGACTGTCACAATAACAACAAATAAACTGCAAATAGACGTCCACTGAGAATCTCATGACTGTAACGAAACATGTTCCGGCGAAGACATAAATGCAACTTTGTTTTGGCAGTAGGGGGACTGTGTTATTCATACGTTTTTAATTATCTACTTTATTCTCTCACTTTACGTGTGTGTGTGCAGAAACTACTTAGTCACTGAATAAGTCGTCACATAACACGAACTACACTTAAAATATTTAGAAAAAGGGAAACAAATTAACTGTGAACGTATATAATAACGAATTTCAGAGACAGGCTCTAAAATGCTGCGACGCAATGTTACATATAATATGGTGTAAGGAAGGCTTTAAAGTTAGATTTGAAAATCTGGGGCTAGTTTGTCACGTTGTTTAGTACTACTGGAAAGCTGCAGAATGATGAACTCATAAAATGTGATGGTTCAAATGGCTCTGAGCACTAGGGGACTGATGACCACAGATGTTAAGTCCCATAGAACTTAGAACTACTTAAACCTAACTAACCCAAGGACATCACACACATCCATGCCCGAGGCAGGATTCGAACCTGCGACCGTAGCGGTCGCGCGGTTCCAAACTTAAGCGCCTAGAACCACTCGGCCACTACGGCCGGCACTGCCTTCTCAACTATTGCCACCCTTTTATGCCCCTCTACTCATAAAGGCCGTCTGGTTTCTATATTACAGTCGACATTGTTTTACGTGTTCATATTTTTCACACGCAGGAGGCACTGTTGTGAGTGTACTCACCGCGAACACCATTAAGACTCCTGGAAATGTTTTGTGATCGAACTGTGAAAATTTGTGTTTGAAAGCTGGTGTTTACCCGGTAAATTAAGAATTCAGGAAATATTGAAATATTCATTCATAAAGACAATGTCGGCCACCAGTGTACGATCAGAAGCAACAGTGGCTAACAGTGAATAGCCACGACGGCGTCTAGAGAACGGTGGCAGCTTGTGCAGGCCGGTACCCTTCCAGGAAAGTGAATTATAACTCGCAGACGATTTGGTGAGCGAGGGCATTCTCGCGTGAGTTGGCACCGGCTGTGGGACTGCGAACAGATATGCATTCATGAATGCGCAACGAAGCAATTAGCCGTCGAACTTGCAAGCCCGGCTTGGTGGTGAGCTTCCAAGCTGTGATGCGCGACCGATGGCTGGGAATTTTCAGCGCCAGGAATCTGGCGACCGTGTCGTGGCCTTAATGAGCTCAGCCGGGCGTTCAGGAAGCTTCCGTATTCACGGCCAGTGCGTGCAAACTGCAGCGGAAAACTTCTCGGAATCGAGATGTCACACCTTAACTGGTTTTTCCCATGCAGCCCTGGCAATTACTGGTGTTACTGGGGACCATCAGATGTAAGGGTACGGATAACTGTAGTTTAAGTGCTTTCAAAGGATTTTCATACTATCAGAACACTGCTGCTTTCTGATGATGTGATGTTTCACTCGCTAGTATAAACAAAGAGATAAGGTTGTCTTTTAAAGACATTAATTACTTTAACTGAGCAATGTGTATTACCGAACCTGCCAGTAAATCTCTTATTTATTTTCTATTCTCTGTATTACAGATCTCATTGTATCTACGATTGAGCATCTGAAGCTATTCTTCCATCTGGTTCTGGTCTCCCAGTTTAAGTTCCATTAACCCTCCTGGAAAATGCTATGGAAAGAAGTTTGTTCTCAGGACTTCCAACTCCGTGCACGGTCCGAATTAGCCTTCAAAATATTGTGGTGTTTGCGTAGCGCCTTCATTTTACTATTTATTCTGATGCTCAGTTCCCAGGAATGTACGTCCATAATTGATTGAAAAAGTCTATTCTATTTCTCTTTCACTCATTATAAGCTTTTTCTTATCTCTAGTTGAAAGAACAGTGTACAATTATTGAACTACATGAAATAAAATCGTCATAAATTCTAAACGGTTTGCGTTAGGATGTTCAAACTGCACGGTTGGCCGCGGGGCATGATGGGAATTAGTATGCGCACGCATGATTTCATTTAGCGACGAAGCCCACTTTCATTTGGATGGGTTTGACAATAAGCAAAATCGGCGCATTTGAGGGACTGAGAATTCGCATTTCGCGATCGAGAAGTCTCTTCACCTTCAACGGGTGAGTGAATGGTGTGCAATGTCAAGTCACGGAATAATCGATGCGATATTACATGATGGCACGATGACTACCGAAAGATACGCGAAGGTTTTGTAAGATGATTTCATCCGCATTATCCAAAGTGACCCTCATTTCGACAAGATGTGATTCATGCAAGACGGAGCTCGACCTCATCGAAACAGGAGAGTGTTTGATGTTCTGGAGGAGCATTTTGGGATACCCAGAGGCCACTGGCATGACCCTCGATTGGCCGCCATATTCTCCGGATCTCAACACATGCGACTACCTTTTGCAGGGCTGTATTAAAGAAATGGTGTACGGCAATAACCCCAAAACAATTGCTGACCTGAACAGCCATTCAGGAGGTTATCGACAGCTTCTATGTTCCGACACTTCAGCGGGTCATACAGAATTTCGCTATTCGTCTGCGCCACATCATCGCCAGTGATAGTAGGCATATCGAACATGTCATGACTTAAATATGAATGTCTTTAGTGACGTTTACATGTTCAATAAAGTGTGTGCACGACGTAGTTTGTAACTATTTTGCGTTTTTTTTCGTATAGTTCAATACTTGTTACCCTGCAAGACCCTAAATTCCACTACAATGTCTTACAAAAAATCCAGGTCTTGAAATTTAAGTAAGATGATCATTATTTCAGAATGGAAGCGGAGACTGATCAGTTAGGAGCTACAACGATTTGTATACGTCATTTATATTGTCTATAATGCGTATTAGTATTGATATATAATTTGAAAGCCCAAAAGTGCTAACTGTAGAATGCAGCTTCAATTCTAGAAACAGATATCTAGTGGAACTGTGCTCACTTTTGTGCAGATGGGAGTAAGTAATTGCGCTTATGTTGATGTTACTTTTCTTCTCTTACAGAATCATTCAATAAAGTTCTGCTCTGAAGTGTATTGAACTATGTAGGAGCTTACAGAACGTCAGATCAGCTGTGCTGCTTTGGATCACGGGGTCCCGGGTTCGATTCCCGACCGTGTTGGGGATTTTTCTCTGCCTGGGGACTGGGTGTTTTGCATTTCATCATCACCATCATTCTCATCAATATCATTCTCATCAATATCATTCTCATCAATATCATTCTCATCAATATCATTCTCATCAATATCATAATCGATTTATCATCATCATTCGTGACAAGAGATCGATAGGACTGTGTAACAATTGGGACTGTGTAACAATTGGGACTGTGTAACAATTGGGACTGTGTAACAATTGGGACTGTGTAACAATTGGGACTGTGTAACAATTGGGACTGTGTAACAATTGGGACTGTGTAACAATTGGGACTGTGCAACAATTGGGACTGTGCAACAATTGGGACTGTGCAACAATTGGGACTGTGCAACAATTGGGACTTTGTACGGGCGCCGATGACCGCGCCCCATAAACATCATCATCATCAGATCAGCTGTGACTGTAATCAGAATATCCAAACAGGTGTTGTTTCCTAACTGGACACTGATCGAGGTGGCGCAGTTGTTAGCACACTGGGCTCGCATTAGTGAGGACGACAGTTCAAAAACACGCCTGGCAATCATTATTTATGTTTTCCTTGATTTCCCTACATCGCTTGGGGCAATTGTCTGGTTGGTTTCTTTGAAAGGGCATGGCCGCTTAGCTTCTCCATCCTTTCTTAATCCGAGCCTGTGCTCTGTCTCTAATGACCTCGTTGTCTACTGGACATTAAACACAAATCTCCTCTTCATCTCCTCCTAACGAGGAGAAGTTAAAAGATGTAACTGTAATTTCATAAAATCTTAGCGAAATGCAGAAAGAGCAACAAGTGATTGGCATTTCGTTAAGAACTGATGTTTGACCCTCAACATAAGTAAATACAACACACTGCATACAGCAGAGTGAACATACTCTCCATTGGTAATAAACAATGGAAACAGTAATAGTTGGAAATTATTTAAAAGCATTCGTCTACAGCGAGCTTAAGTTGTACGATCTTATAAACCAAGCTGTTGTCTTGTGACAGCCAGAGCGAGAGCACCAGCAGCAGCGAGTACTGTTTGTATAAAGCGTTTATTTTGCATTTTGTTTACGACCTTCCACTAAGGAAGGGATTCTATTTGTGTTTATCTGCTCTGCATAGTAACTAACAGTTCTTGATAAAACTTTACGTAGTTTTCGTGTTAGATTTCTTAGTGTTTTCTTGATCGTTTAGAACAGAAAGCGCCCTAAAACCGTCTTTTGTTTGTTTCGCGGCCGTTAGCCACTAGTCACTTGAATCAGCAGTTGTCTTGTGACAGCCAGAGCGAGAGCACCAGCAGCAGCGAGTACTGTTTGTATAAAGCGTTTATTTTGCATTTTGTTTACGACCTTCCACTAAGGAAGGGATTCTATTTGTGTTTATCTGCTCTGCATAGTAACTAACAGTTCTTGATAAAACTTTACGTAGTTTTCGTGTTAGATTTCTTAGTGTTTTCTTGATCGTTTAGAACAGAAAGCGCCCTAAAACCGTCTTTTGTTTGTTTCGCGGCCGTTAGCCACTAGTCACTTGAATCAGCAGTTGTCTTGTGACAGCCAGAGCGAGAGCACCAGCAGCAGCGAGTACTGTTTGTATAAAGCGTTTTTGTACTTATTTGCTGCGCTTAGCTTTTAAATAGTTTTTCTGGGAAAACCTAGCGTAGTTTTCGCGTCTCGTATTTCAGTGAGTGTTTCTTGATTATCAGAGTAGCTCATCAGAAGATTATCCTGGGAATTTGTCACCGTATAGAGTAGGGTAAACATAGTCATGTGTAGGGACTGTGGTTGTTGTGAGCGGACGCAAGGAGAATTGGCCACTCTTCGGGGGCAGGTGGAGGCTTTGTCTGTTAAGCTCATCGAGCTCGAGGCGCAGTCGTCGACTCGTAGTGGCGTTGGGGCAACTGTGGTGAGACCTATGCCTACTTCGGTGGCCTTGGAATCACATGGAACCCCTGATGTCGCTGCGTCTTCCGGCAGTGAGCATCTTACCGGTCAGCCATCACTCCAGGGTGAATGGCGGACAGTGGTGGGCTCGCGCGTGCCTGGCCGAAAGGCGAAGGTGGGATCTGGCCGCGTGGCAGCTGCCTTATCCCTTTCCAACAGGTACGGGGTGTTTCCTAGTGGTGATGACATCGTTTCCGAGCCACCACAGGATGCCTCGCCTGTTGGGCCAGTGGCCGATTCTCCGGCAAGGTCCCGACAGTCACAGAGGGCGGGCCTATTAGTTATAGGGAGCTCCAACGTTAGGCGGGTTATGGAGCCCCTCAGGAAAATAGCGGGTAGGTCGGGGAAGAATGCCAGTGTGCACTCGGTGTGCTTGCCGGGGGGTCTCGTCCGTAATGTGGAGGAGGCCCTTCCGGCAGCTATTGAACGCACTGGGTGTGACCGGCTGCAGATAGTAGCACATGTCGGAACGAATGACGCCTGCCGCTTGGGTTCTGAGGCCATCCTTGGTTCCTTCCGGCGGCTGGCTGATTTGGTGAAGACAACCAGCATCGCACGCGGAGTGCAAGCTGAGCTTAATATCTGCAGCATAGTGCCCAGAGTCGATCGCGGTCCTCTGGTTTGGAGCCGTGTGGAGGGTCTAAACCAGAGGCTCAGACGACTCTGCGACTATAATGGTTGCAAATTCATCGACCTCCGTTATTGGGTGGAGAACTGTAGGGCCCCCCTAGACAGGTCAGGCGTGCACTACACACCGGAAGCAGCTACTAGGGTAGCAGAGTACGTGTGGCGTGCACACGGGGGTTTTTTAGGTTAGAGGGACCCCCCCTTGGGCGAAACGATAAAATACCTGACGGCTTACCAGAGAGGACATTATCATCGTTGATAAAGAACGTCCGTCGTCAGAGACCAAAAACAGGAAAAGTTAACGTAATATTGGTAAACTGCAGGAGTATCCAGGGCAAGGTTCCTGAATTAGTATCTCTTATTGAAGGAAATAGTGCGCATATAGTATTAGGAACGGAAAGTTGGTTAAAACCGGAAGTGAACAGTAACGAAATCCTAGACACACAATGGAATATATACCGCAAGGATAGGATAAACGCCAATGGTGGAGGAGTATTTATAGCAGTAAAGAATTCAATAATATCCAGTGAAGTTATTAGCGAATGCGAATGTGAAATAATCTGGGTTAAGTTAAGTATCAAAGGTGGGTCAGATATGATAGTCGGATGCTTCTATAGACCACCTGCATCAGCAACCGTAGTAGTTGAGCGCCTCAGAGAGAACCTGCAGAACGTCGTGAAGAAGTTTCGTGATCATACTATTGTAATAGGGGGAGACTTCAATCTACCAGGTATAGAATGGGATAGTCACACAATCAGAACTGGAGCCAGGGACAGAGACTCTTGTGACATTATCCTGACTGCCTTGTCCGAGAATTACTTCGAGCAGATAGTTAGAGAACCAACTCGTGAAGCTAACGTTTTAGACCTCATAGCAACAAATAGACCGGAACTTTTCGACTCCGTGAATGTAGAAGAGGGTATCAGTGATCATAAGTCAGTGGTTGCATCAATGACTACAAGTGTAATAAGAAATGCCAAGAAAGGAAGGAAAATATATTTGCTTAACAAGGGTGATAGGGCACAAATCGCAGAATATCTGAGTGACCACCATCAAACGTTCATTTCTGAGGAAGAGGATGTGGAACAAAAATGGAAAAAATTCAGAAACATCGTCCAGTACGCCTTAGATAAGTTCGTACCGACTAAGGTCCAAAGCGAGGGGAAAGATCCACCGTGGTATAACAATCATGTACGAAAGGTACTACGGAAACAAAGAAAGCTTCATCATAGGTTTGAGTAGTCGAATCATAGCTGATAAGGAAAAGCTGAACGAAGCAAAAAAGAGCGTAAAGAGAGCAATGAGAGAAGCATTCAACGAATTCGAACATAAAACATTGGCAAACAATCTAAACAAGAACCCTAAAAAGTTTTGGTCATATGTAAAATCGGTAAGCGGATCTAAATCCCCTATTCAGTCACTCGTTGACCACGATGGCACCGAAACAGAGGACGACCGAAGAAAGGCAGAAATACTGAATTCAGTGTTCCGAAACTGTATCACTGCGGAAAATCGTAACACGGTCCCTGACTTCAGCCGTCGCACGGACGCCAAAATGGAAAATATTGAAATAAACGATATCGGAATTGAAAAACAACTGCTATCACTTAGTAGCGGAAAAGCATCCGGATCAGACGAGATACCCTTAAGATTCTACAGTGATTATGCTAAAGAACTTGCCCCCTTTCTATCAGCAATTTATCGTAGATCGCTGGAAGAACGTAAAGTACCTAGCGACTGGAAGAAAGCGCAGGTCGTTCCCATTTTCAAGAAGGGTCATAAATCAGATGCGAATAATTATAGGCCTATTTCGCTTACGTCAATCTGTTGTAGAATAATGGAACATGTTTTGTGTTCTCGTATTATGACGTTCTTAGATAATACAAATCTCCTTCATCATAACCAACATGGATTCCGCAAACAGAGATCATGTGAAACTCAGCTCGCCCTATTTGCCCAAGAAATTCACAGTGCCGTAGACGCTGGCGAGCAGATTGATGCCGTATTCCTGGACTTCAGGAAGGCATTTGATACGGTTCCGCACTTACGTTTAATGAAAAAAATACGAGCTTACGGAATATCGGACCAGGTTTGTGATTGGATTCAGGATTTCCTAGAAGAAAGAACACAACATGTCATTCTTAACGGTTCAAAATCTGCAGATGTAGAGGTAATTTCGGGAGTACCGCAGGGAAGCGTGATAGGACCTTTATTGTTTACAATATACATAAATGACTTAGTTGACAACATCGGTAGCTCCGTGAGGCTATTTGCAGACGACACGGTTGTCTACAAGAAAGTAGCAACATCAGAAGACTCGTACGTACTCCAGGAGGACCTGCAGAGGATTAATGCATGGTGCGACAGCTGGCAGCTTTCCCTAAACGTAGATAAATGTAATATAATGCGCATACATAGGGGCAGAAATCCATTCCAGTACGATTATGCCATAGGTGGTAAATCATTGGAAGCGGTAACGACCGTAAAATACTTAGGAGTTACTATCCGGAGCGATCTGAAGTGGAATGATCACATAAAACAAATAGTGGGAAAAGCAGGCGCCAGGTTGAGATTCATAGGAAGAATTCTAAGAAAATGTGACTCATCGACGAAAGAAGTAGCTTACAAAACGCTTGTTCGTCCGATTCTTGAGTATTGCTCATCAGTATGGGACCCTTACCAGGTTGGATTAATAGAAGAGATAGACATGATCCAGCGAAAAGCAGCGCGATTCGTCATGGGGACATTTAGTCAGCGCGAGATCGTTACGGAGATGCTGAACAAGCTCCAGTGGCGGACACTTCAAGAAAGGCGTTACGCAATACGGAGAGGTTTATTATCGAAATTACGAGAGAGCAAATTCCGGGAAGAGATGGGCAACATATTACTACCGCCCACATATATCTCGCGTAATGATCACAACGAAAAGATCCGAGAAATTAGAGCAAATACGGAGACTTACAAGCAGTCGTTCTTCCCACGCACAATTCGTGAATGGAACAGGGAAGGGGGGATCAGATAGTGGTACAATAAGTACCCTCCGCCACACACCGTAAGGTGGCTCGCGGAGTATAGATGTAGATGTAGTAGCTGTAGGAAAATCAGATGCCAAACAGTTCACTGGAAGACCCTTATGAAATGCGAATTAATTATGAAAGTAGAAGATTACAAAATGCTCGTTGTATTGAATTTTAAGTACAGTTTGTCAGTCTGCAACTACTCGGAGGTAGAACTAATAGACAAGACTGAGGAAATACAAACAGTTGCGATGCATTACGTCACACGTTCATATGGTAAATGTGATGACAGAAATGCTCACCATACTCGAGAGGCAGAAGTTTTATACATCACGAAGAGATAACTGCTTGAGGAATATACAGCCTACATCAATGATTTGGAAGACTTCATTTCCGGTTATGAGTGCATGTATTTGAATATTGCCATTTTCAAGTGTAAGCTATTCGCGCTTTTTCGCGGTATAAATCGAGTTCACAGTGTTGGAAGCTATGGTGTATTACGACCCTCTTTACAAATTTAGAAAAAGTAACTGACAGTATCATTAACGTAACAGTCGTATTTACTCCTCTGTTAGCCAGTCGGATGCAAACTGAGTACCAATTTGGGACCTTTTTAATTCAATCTACATACGAGGGTTCAGTAATCTTTATTTCTAATGCAATGTTAGTAACAATTGCTCGTTTTTGCTGTATGCTACGTTTCTAGGCTGAATAAATTTTTGTATTTTATTCAGTGATTTCTCTCAGGGTTCGGTAGTTTCTGGTGCATTTTTTGGAATTGAGTAGTGTTTTTATTTTTTTTTTTTTTGTTCTTGTGGCCTTTATAAACGATTTGAAGTTTTTGGTGGCGATCCTCGGAAGTTGTTCATCCCTTCACCATTTATCTCCTACTGATTTGTCATGAATTATCTGAGAAATCCGGCATTCCCCAGGTATTTATTTATTCCAGTCGTCTAATAGTTCATCTCCTCCTTCCTCCTCTCTCTGTCCATCTCTTCTTTCCCCCTCTCTCTGTCAGTCTTCTCTATCCTCCTCTCTCTGTCAGTCTCCTCTATCCTCCTCTCTCTGTCAATCTACTTCTGGCCCCTCTCGCTGTCCATTTCCTCCTTCCCCCTCTCTCTATCCCACCTGTCCTTCTCTCGTTAAACACCTATCCCCTCGTCTCTCTCTACCTATACCGCTTACCTCTGCACTTCACCTTCACCCCTCCCTCTCTCTGACAGTCTCCACCACCACCACCACCACCACCACCTCTCTCTGTTGACCTCCTCCACTCCCACTCCCTATCTATCACGTCCTCTCCCCCCTCTCTCTGTCCATCTCCTGCTCCTTCTCCTATCTTATATACCTCGTCCCTCCCCTCCGCTGCCTGACCATCTCCTCTTTCTCCCTTATCTTTCTACATTATCATAAAAAGAAGGCTGGGGGTTCTTACCTACACAGTATTTATTACGAGATTGTAACTAATATGTTTACCAAATATGATTGAAATCATTCCAGGGATACAGGATGAGCTTTTTACCAATGGCTTTTTCTGCATAAGCACTTGTCAAATATATTTCACGCGTGTCTAACGTATTTCACACGTATTTGAACACATTACACAGCCGCAATTTCGAATCCACGACGGGTCTTGCTTCATATTCCCCTACCAATGTGTAGCCCCAACAGTAACGAATACCAGAACATACTAAAAAGGTTTCGAATGGTCCACAGTATTCCAGAATATTCCACAACATTCGAGAGTGTTTTGGTTCTCGAATGTTCTACGATGAACTGTGATGTTCGGGGATGCTCCTGAACATTGTAGAATCTTCCCGAGTGTTGCAGACCATTCCCAAACATCCCGTCTCATTGTGGAACATTCCGGAACATTCTGGAATGTTGTGGAATGCTCTCGAACACCCTAGAATGTTGTGGAATGTTCTCGAATGTTCTGAAATGTTCCGGAAATTTCTAGAGGACGAAACTTCCGAGCCATTATACCTTCGAAAGCACGCACTTCAGGTAAAAACAGGATGGCGGATAGAGGGCTACCACTCCATGTAACTCCCTTGGTTGTATCAGGACTCGTTTCTGCGTTTTAACGGCATGTACATTGTGCACTTATAATATATACTAATTACTGAGGTACACAGAGACTACTCGTGGGTATGACTGACTAGAATTTGACTTTGCAGAATACAAGACTGTCGGTGGTGCTGATACGTTTGCATCACTGTCTAAATCAGGAGTGGCCAAGATTTCAGCTCGAGAGCCGTGGCGGTGCCTGAGTGCCAAAGCCCTCAGCCTCACTTCACATTTCTTCCACCGCCATGTCGCGCTGTCTGAGTGCGAGGAGGGGAATACAGCGAACGCGCTGTATTTAAATGACAGTACAGTCGCACTGCATACTGCTTGGATTTACGTTTAAAATTAAAAAAAACATAGCTCATAAACAAAACAAGTTTTCAGTATTAATTTTTTTATTTTTGGCTCGCTGAAGACAATATAATTTTTATCTGGTGCCAAACCTCACAGTAGCTGTGTGTGCAGGACGTATGCGTGCCAAAGCCTGGCCTGTCATTCGGCTTTGTTCGGCCCCTCTCGCAAGTACCCGGCGCGACATTTCATTTAGCACTGCGTTATATGGCATTTTGATGTCGGCACAGCTCTCTCAGTTCGGTAGAATTATGGTATCAGCACTGTTTACCTTACGCCATTTGTTCGTGGTATGAAAAAATGGTTCAAATGGCTCTGAGCACTATGGGACTTAACATCTGAGGTCATCAGTCCCCTAGAGCTTAGAACTACTGCAACCTAACTAACCTAAGGACATCACACATCCATGCCCGAGGCAGGATTCGAACCTGCGACCGTAGCAGTCGCGCGGTTCCAGACTGCAGCGTCTAGAACCGCGTGGCTACCGCGGTCGGCTCGTGGTATGAAGGGTGTTCACAGGTCCAGTGGCTGTTGGCGCAAAAAAGAGGCAGCCTAGTGTTTCTCGTACAGAATTTAAACTTTTAGATGACAATGAAAGAATAAAAACTTACAACGATCGACAGACGGGATTCATTGTTCTGTACAACAAGAACACTGCCTTGGTCTAAATAATCCCTCCAGTAGCTGACGGAAGAGCTAGTCGAGCTAATATATGTTCTGTTGACTGCTACTTTGAATATTTCATATTTGATTGAGGAAGTTCATTGCGACCAAAAAATGATGACTTTGTGTTACTGAGAGTTTATAATTATTTCGTTTCGACGGTGTCAGATTAGAAGAGGGAAGACGTCGCATCATGTCTTTGTAGCCCAATTTCAAACCTATTGGAGGAGGATAATACGGCATCTCGTTTTGTGCTGTGTGAAGTCTGAGTTTTACCAGCCCATTCTCCCGCAGGTTGTCTTACAGTCTCCGAAAATTTTATGTGCAGAAAAGTCACTGACGATAATAATAGCGCTTACATGATTTAAGAAAATTCAGCCTTATAGAGTCTGCAGCTTTGTAGTTTTAACAAAGTACGTTAGCCATAGTTACGTAAACTACGAAAAACATTTCACGGGAATGGAATCTACAATTTGGACTTCTCGTCACGAAGCGAATCAGTATCATTTTGAGCAGTGCGTCAACAAGACTTGACACGAGTAAAGAATGTAAATTAGCCACAACCCTATTTAGACATTTGATTTACGACTGGGATATCGAACTTGAAGTTGAAAGAAAGTGTCGAATAACAACTCGTGTTTAGAACTTCAAAAGGACTTGAGTAGCGCAAAGATCCCTTTAACTGATACACTGTTTTCTTGCAGTAATTTATGTGAATGCAAAAACACATACTACAGAACAGTGGATGACGGCGTGAAAAGAGTAGGCAAAGGCTGTGGTGTGAGAGGGTGCAGGAAATGATAAGCCTTTTTCTGGAGTGAGTGTGCGGATTAGCGTTGATTATTGTTTGTTACGCAGTCCCTGATGGATATACATACTAGTTTTATGATTATTGCAGTTGCTGTGTCACGAGATCTTTCTTTTATCTATCTCTGAGAAATTTAAAAAAATTTTTTTTTGGGTGGGAGGGGGGGGGGGCGGTTAACGGCGCAAGAGATAATGGATGCATGGTACTAGGGCTATCAATGATTTCTATCTTTCTCAGTGTATTTTACAGAGCTTAAATAATGTCATACAGAATGCTAAAAATATATATGCTTTATATGTCTTACGTTGACTGTGTTGTAACAAGTTTTGGGTCAGTTGATTGTTACTGTACATGATCGTTATCATTATTTTGTTGCATAAGAAAATGATGATTATTATTGCGAAATTCCGTATTTGTAGTCGAATAATGAGAACCGTTTACTATATCACTGTTCGTTTAATCACTGATGTGCGAGTTGCTACCTGTACATCACCACCTTCTTTAGGATGTTGAGTTTCATAACTACGCATTGTTTATTGCCGACTATGAATCTTCTCTTGGTGTTAAGCTAATGCATGAAGAAAGATCGTTTACCCGTTTTTACAACTCATCATCGTCCTGCCTTTACTCAATTACGGCAGCGTTAAGCTGTTTAATGTTCAAGAGAGGATAACTGTACGTAGAAGATTCTCACTGTTGATCAGAACTCCTGTCATCTCGAAATAAATGAGGGGATTTTTTAGTCACTTCTGATGCTCATGTAAACTTGTTTCATTGTTTTCTAGTAATCAATTTGTACACCGTGGAACCATAAAAACGCATGTTTCCGAGTAAAACTGGTAAATGCGTGTACATTGACTAACATACGAGGTGCGGCTAGAAAAAAACCGGACTGATGCTGGAAAAACATTTATTTACAATTATTTACAATTTCATGTTATCTCCTTCAATGTACTCTCCTCCTCGGTCTCTACACCGCTCCATACGAATTTTCCACTGTTCATAGCAATGCTGCAGATCATTTTCGGTAAGTCCATACATTACTTCCGTCGCTTTTTCTTTTACTGCTTCAACAGTCTCAAATCTAGTTCATTTCAAAGCAGACTTGACTTTAGGGAAAAGAAAAAAGTCACAGGGGGCCAAATCAGGTGAGTAGGGTGGATGATTTAAGATGGGAATGTTGTGTTTTGCCAAAACGTCTTCACTGACAACGCACTGTGAGCTGGGGCATTGTCTTGGTGAAGGATCCATGATTTTTTTCTCCACAAATCGTTCCGTTTTCTCCGTACTCGCTCACGTAAGGTAGCCAGGACGCTAATGTAGTAATGCTGAATCACTGTTTGTCCCTCTGGTACCCAATCAATGTGCACAATCCCTTTGATGTCAAAAACAACAATCATCATCGCCTTGAATTTCGATTTTGACATTCGTGCTTTGTTTTGTCGTGGAGAACCAGGAGTTTTCCAATGCATCGATTGGCGTTTAATTTCGGGATCGTAAGTAAAAAACCACGATTCATCGCAAGTAATAACATTTTGTAAGAAGGTGGGATCACTTTCAATGTTTTCCAGGATGTCAGAACAAATCATTCTTCGGCGTTCCTTCTGTTCAATTGTGAGACACTTTGGAACCATTTTTGAACACACTTTGTTTATGTTGATACTTTCATGAAGAATCTGCCTAACACTTTCCTTGTCAACTCCTGTTAACTCAGACACTGCTCTGATTGTTAAACGGCGATCTTGTCGAACAAGTTTACCGATTTTTTCAATGTTTGCATCAGTTTTTGCTGACAATGGTCTGCCAGTGCGAGTGTCATCACTGGTGTCTTCACGGCCATCTTTAAATCGTTTAAACCACTCAAACACTTGTGTTCGCGATAAACAATCATCGCCGTACACTTGTTGTAACATTACAAACGTTTCACTTGCAGATTTTCCTAGTTTGAAACAAAATTTGATGTTAACATGCTGTTCTTTCTGTACACTCAACATTTTCCGACGCACTGACAAAACGTCAACTACTTAAAACAGACGCGACGGGCAGACTGAGTGCAGGAGGCAGATGAAACTCGAGCAGTAGGCGGAGCGAGAGTCACGTGACAGGCCACGCGACTTTCAGCCTTATAGCATTTGTTTTATTGTTTCACCAGTACTAGTCCGGTTTTTTTCTAGCCACACCTCGTATGATAGGTTCGAACACCGGAGGCATTAATTTCTGGTTTTTTGCTAGCCAGTTCCAAGAGCGTTTCATTATGTAGGCCAGCTTTTTTTTTCTACCTGTAATATCAGTGGAAAGTTAGGTTTACAGGTCATTAAAGTTGATGACAGTTGTTAATTCTAGTGCGCGGTTACAGTGCATCCCCGGATAAGCCTAGCTTATTGTGGACCACAGACGCCGCATCGTAAACAAGACTGAAGTTGCGGTCCTGCTTCGCACGAAAGAAAAATTGACGGCCGTCTTCTCAAATGCAGAAAAGTGCTGAGACACTGGGTCGTAACTCGGAGCTGTAATAACGTTATCCCGGGGGAGAAGAGAGCCATAACGTAGGTATCCCGGAGGCGGCGTTAGCGAGGACACACTTTATCGCTGAACTTGAATAGCGAAAGGAGAGAAGTGGCTCCACCAATAATTTCATAAAAAACAGACAGGACGCAGTTAATCGCAGCCAAGAACGGTGCACCGGGAATAGATGGTCATTACTGCCACAGAATTAGAGGCGAAAAAGACAGGAAGACTATTTCTCACCCTTCTTTGACGAGAATTCAGACTTAATAGATCTATTGCGCTTATCGTGGAAGATACTTGTTCTTCCCATGCGCTTTGCCTTTGTGTCACTGAAATACATACAAAAATTGTCAGTACTGCTCATTACGTAACAACATCCACATCTACATCTTACTCCATAAGCCTCCTAATGGTGTGTGGGAGAGGGAACTTCCGGTACCACTCACACATCTCCTACCCTACCCTGTTCCACTCGCGAATGGCACGTGGGAAGAGTAAGTGTCGGCAAACCTCTGTATTGGCTCTGAGTTCTTTAATTTTCTCGTCGTGGTCATTACACGAGACGAATCTGGGAGGAGGTAATATACTGTCCGGCTCTTCCCGTGGAGTTCAGCAGTAAAACTCTCCGTGATGCACACCACCTCTCTCGTAACGCCTGCTAATGAAGTTTTCTTTGAGTATCTCGGCAACGCTCTAGCGCCAACTATACGATCACATGACGAAACGCGCCGCTCTTCGTTGGATCTCCTCTATCTCTATCAGTCCTACTTGCTACGGGTCCTATTTTGATGAACAGTACTCGATAACAGGTCGAACAAGCGCCTCCTAAGTCACTTCCTCCGTGGATGAGCTACATTTCCTTCAGATCATATCTATGAATCTCAGACTGGCATCTGCTTTTCCATCTATTTATTTTATGTGGTCATTTCACTTGATGGCGCTCTGTATAGTTACTCCTAGCTATTTGACGGTAGATACTGTTCCAATCACTTTCTCATCAATGGTGTAGTTGTACAGTTGCGGCTTTTTCTTTCTACGTATGCACTATATGTTACATTTATTTATGTTCAGGGCCATTCACCAGGGCCTACGCCATTCATCAATCCTCCGCAGGTCATTCTGCAAATCAATACAGTCTTCGGTCACTGCTTATCTATTGTAGACAACCACGTCATTTGCGAACTGTTCTAAACAGCAGCTGATGCTTTCTACTAGATCTTTTATATACATCGTACACAATAAGGATCCTATGACACGTAATTGGGGTACTCAGGAAATTATCTTTACATCTATCTATTTTGTTACATTAAGAACAACATGTGAAGTTCTATCTGCAAGAAAGCCTTGAATTCAGTTGAGAAACTGGTCCGATACTTGATAACAAGGGAGATTTTCGAACTCTGTGCGCATACGAGATACATTTGTTTGATGTATTCGATATCAAAAGTTTATTTTAGGTGAAAATGTAAACATATTTACAAAATAGGTTCTTCATAATCAAAAACTCGTGTTAAATAATTTACAGGCGTCTAAAAGTACCGTAATTCTTTTGTTTTGTAACCAGGTGTGCCCAAAGGCTGCGACCCGTGTAAATGAGCACGTCAGTAGCTCATCTCAGCACATGCCAAAGTGAAAGAGTGACATCTTAACGTGTAAACTCTGGCCACAGTATCATATAATTATTGTTTTACAGATACCCATGGAGTGCTAAGCGGCGGATTTTATGCTTAAAATGTTGTTGTTTTCATACAAGCATCAACGGTGAAAGCCTTTTCACCAGGTGGTATTCATCGATGTATGCTCATATGCTTTCTCAAAATAACGCTTCGTCTCAGCATTGGCTCTGCCCTTTTCCTTCTTTGTCTTTCCAGAAACAGTTTTGCAATTCTTTACCAAAAACCAATTTCTGTGACTGTTACAACCGTAAGTCCTTCATATCATATCCGACCCCTCATCCTACTCTAGCTATGTTGCTGCAGAGGTACAACGTATTCTGTCATGCTTCGAGTCTACTTACGAACTTTCCTGCAACTACCACCTTTATAAATTCGGCCCAGTGTCGTTATCTTGCAAAAACGGACAGGCCGTATGCAGACGGACAGTGGTCATTTTTTCAGGAGAAGACACATGAGCGAGATACAGAATTAGGTAGCTTCACTAGAAGAAATGCAGTTACCTGCCTACTATAACAAAACGTGCATATGATAGGTGACACAAATGCATCAGTTATAGTTTGTTGTGTGGTAACAAAATGTAAAAAATGTAATTCCTGTAAGACTGTTCACGGTGTTACGATGTAAGTTCCATAATTGTAATGGGATAACGAACTATATAAATACTATATACCTGTCACTTGTTTCATAGTTTTTGAACCTCTTAATTTGGAGTAATGTAACAAGAGTAATTTAGGTAACGTGATACGCATGAACATAAGCATTCTGTGTAAGTACCTGGTTTAAGGAGCATTTTAAATTGTCTTTATTACGTGTGTGTCAAAGGAAGTTAAATAATGACCTCATTTAAGACAGAGAAGCCAAATAAGTACAGTTCTGAATTAGTGTAACTCTATCTCGAAATATGATGAAAAATCCAAAGAGATTCTAGTCATATGTAAAGTACACCACCGGCGAGAGACAGCCAATACCTTCCCAGCGCGAAATCCTTGGTAATATTACGCCGAACACAGCGCCTATAAAGTGGAGTTACTAAATATAGTTTTTGAAATTCCTTCACCCAAGAAAACAATGTAAATATTCCAGAATTCGAATCAAGAACTGCTGTAAACTGAGTAACTTAGAAATAAATATCCTGGGAGTACCGAAGCAACTTAAATGAGTTAAGAAAGACAAGTCTTCCGGTCAAGACGGAGTACCAACTAGACTGCGTTCAGACTATACTGATACGATAACCCATACTGAGCAGCCATATACAACAGCTCGCTCGACGCATGATCCTTATCAAAAGAATGGAAGGTTTCTCAGGTCACACCAATGCTCAAGAAAGGAAATAGGAGTAATCTGATGCACTACAGACACACATCACTGACACCGATTTGCAGTCCGATTTTGGAACGTATACTTTGTTCGGACGTTACAAATTATCTCGAATGTAACGATCTATTGACACAGTTAGCACCGATACAGAACATATCACTCTTGTGAAATTCAATTAGGTCTTTATCCACACGAAGTAATGAGTGCTGTCGACAGAGGTTGTCAGTTCAATTAAATACCTAGGAATTCCGACTACGGACAACTTAAACTGGAACGATCATGTAGGAAATATTGTGACGAAAGTGAACCAAAGATTGTGTTTTATTGGCAGAACACATAGAAGATAAAACAAAGCCGTTAAAGAGACTGCCTATACCACGCTTGGCCGTCCTCAGCTAGAGTATTACTGTGCGGCACAGCATCCTTACCAGACAGAAAGTGGACATCGAAAAAGTCCGTTCTTCGTTATCACGAAATAGAAGGTGGGGGTGGGAAGGCGTGGGGGGGGGGGGGGGGGGGTGCGGACTGCCACGGACACAATACGCGAGTTGGGACAGCAGTCATTCAAACAAATGCACTTTTCGTTGTAGCGAGATATTTAACGAAATTTCAATCACCAAAATTTTCCTCTGAATGTGAAAACGTTTTGCTGCCGCCAACCTACGTAGGGAGAAATTATCATCGTAACAAAATAAGAAATCCGAGCTAGTGTGCAAAGATTTTTCCCACACGCTGTTAGGCAGTGGAACGGTAATGAAATAGCCTGAAGGTGATTAGAAGAACCCTTTGCCAGAGATATAAGCGTGAATTTCAGAGTAGTCATGGAGATGTAGCTACAGATGTAGCAGAGCATGGAGGCTTATCGTCATTCCAGCGGCTATATCTAGCCTCTTCTGCAAAGCAGTAGAATATGCTGGTGAGAATGAGATGATTACAATGGTGATACGTAGGGTCTATCAAGTTTCACAATGAAAAAGTGCTATAATAGATTCCTACTATACGATTAGTTGAAAACTTTTTCTTTTTCATTTATGGACCTGTTGTGATATGGAAGTCTGTGGTTAGCTATTTTAATAATAGTCATAATGTTGACATTCAATGCTTGACGATTTCGAAAGTCCGGGCGTTTCCATAAGCCATAAGAGCGAGCATTATCTTTAATTCCTGGTGGAAGCATCCTTGCTTGTGGCCATGAAGTGCTCAGTCGCGCAACGTATTACCCGACCACGATGTTATTGCATTTGGCCTCCCGTGCCCGTTATCGGAATCACATAGTGAAGTTACAGGAAACAAGTACAGTGAGCGCCCTCAGTCCCATGCGCAATAATATTGTGGTTGAGTAGTATATGTTTCTATCCGGGTGTATATTCCTTGAGGAATATGGACGGTGCACAAGAGTAGGTGTTGCTCTGACTCTATTTGCGTTCACGAACTGCACAAGCCTGTTTATTTTATTTTACGCACTAGACGAATGATAAGAAACACATCTCAGGAAGCATGCAGGGTAAAAATTGTAGAGTGAGCCGAACGCTATACTACAGCAAGCAGGTTCAGAAGAATGTAGGGTGCGGTAGCTATGTAGAGATGAAGAGCCGCACATGGTACACAAGTGTGAAGAGATCCATCAAACCGGTATTAGGACTGAAGACCACAACTCTTTCGATGTGTATGACAGTGTGGATGTGAACGTCCTGATACGGAAGCTCCAGTCAATGCTTGTGCCAGAACTTACCCACTTTACTCTCTCCTACGGCAACGTGTAATCTATGTCAGACAACAGGACAATATTTTCGTAGACTGCGTGTGGTCTACAGAAGATTGCCGCAAGGCTCCGTCTTAAGTCCAATTCTTTATGCAGTGTACTCGTCACATCTCAGCACAATTTTTGGTCCTCCAGTAAAAGTTCTAATGTTCGCAGATGACATACGCATGTAGACGTTTTCTCTCAGTTTGAGTATGACAATAACGTAGTTGGATCGAACGGCGTACGTACTATATTCGTGGACGTACAGAGCTGGACTGAATCTGAAAGACACCAAATCTTTTGCGGTTGTCTTCACACGTCAGAGATGTACGACAGCAATTCCCGAGATACAATTAGGGCCTTTTACTATTCCAGTAAGGAGCTCAGTCAGATGGCTTGGACTCTTTATCGACAGCTGACTGGCGTGGGTAAGCCATGTGGAATATTTGATTTCAAAGGTCGGCGAATCACTCGATATCCTACGACCGATATCTAGCGTATGGTGGGTTCAAATGGCTCTGAGCACTATGGGACTTAACATCTCAGGTCATCAGTACCCTAGAACTTAAAACTACTTAAACGTCCGCAGCTCGTGGTCGTGCGGTAGCGTTCTCGCTTCCCGCGCCCGGATTACCGGGTTCGATTCCCGGCGGGGTCAGGGATTTTCTCTGCCTCGTGATGACTGGGTGTTGTGTGCTGTCCTTAGGTTAGTTAGGTTTAAGTAGCTCTAAGTTCTAAGGGACTGATGACCATAGATGTTAAGTCCCGTAGTGCTCAGAGCCAGCCGGACTACTTAAACCTAACTAACCTAAGGACATCACGCACATCCATGCCCGAGGCAGGATTCGAACCTGCGACCGTAGTGGTCGCGCGGTTCCAGACTGTAGCTCCTAGAACCGCTTGGCCACACCGGCCGGCCGTATGGTGGGGAGCTGATGTTACAGTCCTACTCACTCTTCACCGTGGCATAATTCGGTCTGTACTGGATTATGAGCCTCGTTATACGGCGATGCTCTGACATTTCTTCTAAGCAAGGTCGATACTGTGCACTACCGTGCCATACGCGTCTATCTTGGGGCAGTGAATTCTACACCTGCAAATGCGCTTTTGGTGGAAGCAAGCGAGATGCCTCGTCAATTCCGGAGGACTACCTTAGCTCAGAAATTCATCATTAGTAGAGCAGTGCAAACAGTTCATCCTCTTCTCCAAAATATTAATTGCTTCAATGAGGACAACGGGTACGACGATAGGATTCGAATGAGGAGGGTATCACCCCTAGTTCAAATTTCAGGCAGCGAAGAAGTATGATACCTCTCGCCCTAAAAGACTCTCTGCCTCCTGGATTTAGTTTGGAATATGACATACTGAACTACCAGCCCACACTCTTTATTAGGACAGAGGGCCGGATCGTACTCTCATTGCTTCTACTGGCGTTTCCCATTTGATTGCATCAACGTGGCCCTCATCGGTCAAAATATTCACTGGCGGCTCCAAAACAAGAGAGGGCACCAGCTTTGCTTACTTCTGCGAGCATCCGCCATCTTGGCTATGTTTAAGCTACCAAAGGAAGCCAGTATGTTAACTGCCGAAGTCCTTGCAATTAAGTAAGCCCATCAATATGCGGCCAATCGGTTCAACGACATCTTTATTGTCACGTTTTCGAGGAGTGCACTGGAAAACCTGGTAAAGCAGCAATGGGACTCGGTCATGTAGTCGATATAGTTAAGTTATTGTATTACTGTGAAAGTCAACATAAACGTATTCAGTTATTGTGGGCCAATTGACACTCTGGTATTTCATGTAACGAGATGGCGGACGACCTGGCAAAACAAAGTGATGCTGATGGCCGACCTTATTACACCTGTCTTCCACATGCAGATTTTGTTGCTGGCTTGAAGAAAACGGTTCATCAAGAATGGTCATATACGTGAGAGATCTCACAACAGTACAGATGAAGACATTATGTCGGAACACAGCAGAATATTCCGAGAAAAACCTGGTTCTCCCAGATAAAGCTATCTAGACGTCATACCACTACCATAACACGCATCCGGCTGGTTCACGGCTGTTACTCTTAACATCTTTATAGGACGAAAGTTAAGCGATCTCCATACCACGAAGACCACCCAAATGAAAATGCAGAACTGAAACACGTGATACTAGGATGTTCACGCTGTGACAGGAAACGCCGCAAGTTTCTTAAGGCCTCGATCAGAGCAGGAATTCCTCAAGCTACATCGACATCTGGGCACAATGGACTAAGTCAGTAGCAAGAAGCGGATATCCAGTTATAAATCAGACTCAAAGGTTCGAGCGTAACAAGTTTTTATTTGTGGACTATGTTGAGTGCGTGAATGTACAGACTGTACCATGAAATTTACCTCGAATTAACGTAATTTGTAATGTGTATGCTGCATATGTGATATTGTACAGTAAATCTGCAGTTACTTCTCTGGCTATGTGGTTAATGCCAAAAGGCCAATAAATTATATATATAGGTAAAGTACACACGTAGGTGACATACAGCTTGTTAATGCTATCACTTCTTTATAATGAGGTTCTGTTGTTTGAACAAATGTTTTTTGCTGAAGGAATGAACCAGAAATGAAAAATTGCATTTCTCTTGCCACATTTCTCTCTCGCGACGGCAGCTACCAAAAAGTTTTACGAAGAGAGTAAAATTATGATGGGAATCAAAGCGTAAGAGTTGTAAACAACTTACGAACGCTTGTGGCATTTCCATTACATATCTTAGCGAATATGATTGATATACCAACATAAATTACCCATTCTTTTCTGTGCGATTAGCAAAGTATATCATTATACGCAGGAAGACGATAAGATGAGAGTTCCTTAAATTACAGGCATCAAGTAAAAGCTTTTTACTATCTCATACTCATTTCCTTTCATGCAGAATTCGCCAGTGTTCGTGGTCGAATCAGATGAAGGATATTTTTTGAAATAATGGTTCATGGAAGGTTCCTGAAGCATGTATGATGTACTCGTAGCAAAAACTAATCTACGTTTCTAGCTTGCAGGGATTCAAGGATTAGAATAGTTTGACATCAGTGTGCTAGTCGGTTTTGTGAAGTAAGGTCAGAAGATTCAAACACGGCGACATAGTCAGACGCTGCTATTGCGGAGTACTAGTGCTTGTTTATATTGCAGGTCTCCCGACAGAGTTACTGAATAGACAAATGTAATGAGATATTGTCTTGTCGTAATTTTTGGCATTATTCATTCTAAAATCAGTTTTGGATTGAATAGTACAATGTTTTAAGGTTCTTTTAAAGCTTCTAGTTTTTTACAAAATATTTGTATTGTGAAAAGCAAGAAAAAATATGAAGTACGAGTAAGTACATTTGGTCACGATATTTTTTTTTAACACATTAGTGGAAAGCATAAAAAATGAGCACACTGACGCAATGATTCCAATAGAAAGAAATCTATGTCTGAAGAAAGAAATATGTTTCAAATATTATAAAGTATGTCTACTGTATATAAAAATATCCTCCTACTAATGGGCTCTCTTCGATAACCATTGCGTAGTTTCAACTGTCCACAACGCATACCTGCTATCGTGCATAATGACGATTATAGATGGGTCAGATGTCATCCTGAGATGCAGTATTCAGCAGTTCATATAACTATTGTACTCATCAGAAAATTTGTGTTGCCGTTATTGCAAATTGGATCAGATACCGTCTCAGTGCTGACTGTAGGACAGTTCTGATGACAATGTTCTCCAGAGGAGATGACAAAAATTTTCGATAGCGAACATTGTGATAGAAGCAATGTGGGCACCGGAGTTGTCATGTAGTATATGTACTTCGACATTTATGCTCCACAAGCCACATTGTGGTGCTTGACGGAGAGTATTTTGTGTTCTACTGTCATTTAACCCCATTCCCTGTTCCAGTCGGGAATGATACGAGAGAAGAACGATTACCCCTAAGTCTCCGAGTGACCTCCAATCTCTATAATCTTATCTCCATGGTCCTTCCTCAAGAAATACGTAAGTGAAGACGTATACTGAATGACTCTCGCAATTTAAACAGCAAACCACTTCGTAAAGGAGAGCGTCTCTCTTGCAGCGTTTGGTTGGATCACCATCTGCGTGAAGCTTTCACGCTAACTAAACGAACCTTTAACGAAACGCGTTGCTCGTGTTTGGATCTTCCCTATTCCATCCTGGATTTTCCATTGCTCTATTTCATCAATAATATATTCTACCTGATTTTGATCCCAGAATGACGAGCTGCATTCAAGTATTATTGGCGTACCGAGGGTTACGTAAGCTACCTCCTTCATGGGTTTCTGAGAATTCTTCCAATGAAGCTCATTCTGGTATCTACTTTTCCTGTCATTAGTTTGATGTGGTATTTCCGCTTTAAATCGCTCTGTGCGCGTACTCCCAGATGTTTAATGGATTTTAATCCGGGCATTTATTGTTCAGCAATCGTTTACTAATTCAATACCGCGTCTTTTCGCCTGTCTGCGCAATCCATTACACTTGTTTAAGATCAAGATCAGCGCCATTCCATTACACTTGTTTACGATCTAGGTCAGTTCCAATACAAGTGCCAAGTCTTTGTCTTCTGTGGTCTTGCTTCATTTTGCTAAAATTTTCTAGGATTGCGAATGATTCAAATGGTTCTGAGCACTATGGGACTCAACATCTGAGGCCATCAGTCGCCTAGAACTTAGAACTACTTAAACCAAACTAACCTAAGGACATCACACACATCCATTCCCGAGGCAGGATTCGAACCTGCGACCATAGCGGCAGCGTGGTTGCGGACAGAAGCGCCTAGAACCGCTCAGCCACAGCGGCAGGCCTAGGATTGCGACTCTCCTGTATACAACAGCAGAAACCCTAACAGCATCATGGGACTTCTGCAGTTTTCCACTAGATCATTTACACATATTTTGGACAGTAATTGTCACATAACATTCTCTTGGAGTATGGCAGAAGTTATTTTTACGTCTAAATATTTCTGTCGGTTGTAAATGACGTTCCGTCTTTTATTTGCTGAGAAATCTTCATTCAGATCAAAAATCTCATTCGCTATTCCGAACGTTTGTGTTTGGTGCATTAGGTGACTATGTGGAACTGTATCGAACAACCTCCAGAAGTCAAGGAACAAAAGATCAATCCGCGCTTCGGTATCTACTTCCTTCTGGGTATTGTATATAATCCTTGTTCGCGGAATCCATGTTAGTATCTGCAGAAGAGATTCTACATCTTCACGAAAGTTTGTTATAAGCGAACATAAAGCTCGTTCTAAAATTTGACAACAGTCTGACATCAACAACATACCCTCCCAGCCGAAACAGTTTCTAGATTACAGTAATAAAAAGTAGAAAAAAGTTAATATGGTGGTATTAATGCTTCAGGTGTTCTACATAGTCTCTACCCATTTGCGTACAATGCATATAACGTTCCTATAACTGTGCAAATCTGCCAGAAAAGATATTCTTCGGAATATTATCCAAATCACTTGTCACATTCACACCTTCTTCGGTCTTGGCGAGCCAGCAGAAACCCATTCTACAGTTTGCCGTTTTGTGGTAGGTTCGTACTGATAACATTAAGTCTCCTTAGCTTCAAATGGTTCCAATAGCTCTGAGCACTATGCGAATTAACATCTGAGGTCATGAGTCCCCTAGAATTTAGAACTACTTAAACCAACCTAAGGACATCACACACATCCATGCCCGAGGCAGGATTCGAACCTGCGACCGTAGCAGTCGCGCGGTTCCGGACTGAAGCGCCTAGAACCGCTCGACCACCGCAGCCGGCTCTTCTTAACTGTGAAGATTTTTTTTTTTTTCCTGAGAAGAAATGTCTGCGTTTTTTGTTTCAGTCAAGTCGTGGCAGGCGTCCACGAATGGTTCTGTTTGATCTTGCTTTAAGGTGTGCGGGACAAGTTTAGCACACACTTTTCTTCAGAACATTCTGGAGAATGCATTGGACATTGATTTAGAGGTTTTCAGTTAGTTGCTACTTTGGGATTTGTGACACAAAAACGCTGACATTCCATGATAGCTCGTCCCCTATATAAGACTGCCTTCTCACAACCTTAAATGCCTGCTCAGAACCTTAAATGTTTTTATTCATTTAGTATAAAACTAGTCTAGGAACTTTTCAGACGGAGTGTGTAGTTTACAGTTGTGTGCGTGTGTTCGACGACCCTACTTGACAACGGGGATGGCATGTGCAGTTTTCTAATCACCAGAAATGCTTAACCCTTCCAGCGACCTACGGAAGACTGGTGCTAGAAAAAGATAAAGTTCCTTCTCTCTCCATAAACTTTCGACGGGAACTAAATGTGCTGGATTGACACTGCACAGTCCAAGGTTCTTTGAACAAACACCAGGGAAGAATCATGATAGCAGGCTAAGATTCACCAAGCCATGAACTTACGTCACTAAATAACACAGTGTTGTAATTACTGCTCTCCTGGCTGACACCACACTCACAAATAACCACGAGTGACAGAAGGGCACAAGTTACTAAACGTGTATCTACAGTGTGGTCTTACGTGTCGATGCAACCACACGGGCGTCAAAATTGGCAACAGAATTGCATGTTTCCATCAGATGCCGGCAGCAGTCGTGCGGTATCCAGCGAATCAAATGGTGCACGCCCGCCGAGCCCTGCGTTCAGCGGGTCTGTACCACGATACACTCTGCCGCCGCGATGTAGGACGGCCGCCCGCAACGTGACAGCCCACTCACACTTTTAGCCTCTTCGTTACGTGACGCTATGCAGACGCCCCTTAAACGCAGCTCCGACATCATTCATGTAGTTTCGTAGTGGTATAGGTAGTTGCAGTTTTTTTATCTCTCTCTTTTTTTAAATTAAATATCAGAAATAAATAATTAACACGTAACTTATAACTATCCAAGGCAATATGACGTGATGGCATATTTTTAGCTTTTCAGATAATAGGTCGTAATTATGAAGAATTTAATAAACTATCATTCGTGCCTTAGTTGGGGTAACCTCATACTTGTTGCTATTGTGTGAGCTGGACTCTACTTCTTACTGTATTATTTGTAATGAGTCGTCATATGCTAGAAGAAATTCAAGTAAAGTAAATCTCCTGTTTACCATGTTATTTTGTTCGCTGATCATTCCCGTTTTTCTTCAGCTTTCCTATGACGACAGTTGCTGCACCACTACTACTTACCATTGTGTATGAAGTCATACACAATGTATACAATTCAGCTGTTCATTTAGGTCTTTTACTGGACCATCACACGATGAACTGTGACAGGACGTTTGCGAACGGCATGTTAACTAGTAATCTTGATTCCAGAAACTGATACTTGATAGTTGTAGCTGACGCTTATGATGCATCATTGGCTTTAATCCGTACTAAATTCATAGTATAATTAAAAATAGCCGCAAATATCTCCACTGGTGTAGTCCACATCCAAAAAACTGTGTGTGTGCACCCCATCTGGGCCATGGACACCAACTACACACACCCTAAAAAGTTTTGCATCGCCTCGGTTCCGAAAGTTCCGAAACCAGTACAGAAAATTGTAATATAGATCTTCATAAACGTCATTTCTGCCCTTTTTATTGCTCATGAAAACCACACATTGCATGTTGTACCACCATACAGCGAGACCTTCAGATGCGGTGGTCCAGATTGCTGTACACACCGGTACCTCTAATACCCAGTAGCACATCCTCTTACACTGATGCAGGCCCGTATTCGTAGAGACATACTATCCAAAAGTTCATCAAGGCTCTGTTGCTCCAGATTGTCCCACTACTTAACGGCGATTCGGTGTAGATCCCTCAGAGTGATTGGTGGCTCACCTCGACCATAAACATCGCTTTTCAATCTATCCTAGGCATGTTCGATTGGGTTCATTTCTGAGAACATGCTGGCCACTCTAGTCGAGCGATGTCGTTATCCAGAAGGAAGTCTTTCACAAGATGTGCACGATGCGGGTACGAATTGTCGTCCATCAAGACAAATGCCTCGTCAATATGTTGCCGACATGGTTGCAATATCGCTCGGAGGATGGCATTCACGTATCGTACAGCCATTACGGCGCCTTCCATGACTACCAGCAGCACCACATAGTGCCAGCCCAAAACAGCAGGGAACCTCCACCTGACTGAACTCGCTGGACAGTGTGTCTAAGACGTTCAGGCTGACCGGGTTGCCTCCAAACACGTCTCCGACGACTGTCAGGTTTAAAGCATATGCGATACTCATCGGTGAAGGGAACATGATGCCAATTCTGAGCGGTCCATTCGACATGTTGTTAGGCCCATATGTACCGCGCTGCATGGTGTCGTGATTGCAAAGATGGACCTCGCCATGAACGTCGGGAGTGAAGTTGGGCATCATGCAGCCTATCGCGCACAGCTTGAGTCATAATACGACGTCCTGTGGCTGCACGAAAAGCATTATTCAACATGGTGGCGTTGCTGTCATGGTTCCTCCGAGCCATAATCCGTAGGTTGCGGTCATCCACTGCAGTAGTAGCCCTTGGGCTGCCTGAGCGAGCCTTGTCATCGACAGTTCCTCTCTCTCTGTATCTCTTCCATGTCCGAACAACATCGCTTTGGTTTACTCCGAGACGCCTGGACACTTCACTTGTTTAGAGCCCTTCCTGGCACAAAGTAACAATGCGGTCGAATTACAGACAACACGAATCGCGTACCTCCTTCCTGGTGCAATGACTGGAAGTGATCGGCTGTCGGACCCCCTCTTTCTAATAGGCGCTGCTTATACATGGATGTTGTCACTCTTTAAGCGGGCTTAGTGACATCTCTGAACAGTCAAAGGGACTGTGTCTGTGATACAGTATCCACAGTTAACGTCTATCTTTAAGAATTCTGCTAACTGGGGTGATGTTATTCATGTGTGTATGATACACAGCTAATGTCTCATTCATAGCGTGTCGGGAAATTCTTCGGTAAGACCATCCATCCTTCAATAGGCGAACTGTAGGATCTCGCTAAATGTAATATGTGTGTTCAAATTCTGTTTGTCGAAGCTGTCATGGCGCATCTGCAGTATCTGATAGCCCACATCGATATTTGATGGTACAGACTATTCTTTTATAACGTCAGATGCACTTGTTGTGGGTTCTGTTTTTTTATGCTTACTACATGGATGCTAGTCTGTTCATACCATGTCCGTTTGACTCTTTGCTTTTTCTGCTCTGTAACTACGTTAAATATAAATCTGTAGCTTGTACGTCATGCTTTTAGGTTTTTAATTTTTCACTTCTAGATATTAGTTCATTATTTACAAGTGAATAACATACAGTTCTATAGGCAGGAAATAATTTTATGAAATTTAAAGTTGCATTCATAGAAAGTTGGAAGTATGAAATGTAAACAAATTGTGAATGCTTGTGACTGGATATCTTTTCCCCACTGGAAATCAGGAGGTATCTGGAGATGAGGCGATTGTACACTGTTTTCTTGACCAGTCAGTGTACTGTGTTACATCGAGACATTTCTTCTACGACACGTTAAGTGCTGTGATTGGGTTATTTCCATCTGTAATGTGGTTAACTTCGCCGTCCGATTGTGGTCTGCGGGAAGACTAGCTCATGTGTAGGCACTGTGGTTTTCCCTCTCGTTTCCCTTCTCGTCACACCGATCCATATGAACACAGAACTAACACTACACTTCAAAAACGTTCTTTGAAATCATCAGCAGAATGCAGCTTCTTGCATCTCGAATGAAATAGAAACCGGAGGCAGGCAATAACGTAGCTCTTCACCTGGCAAATTGCCATAAAAACAACATTATAATCGTTGTAACCATTCATTAAGGCAGTATAGGTACAAGACGTAACGAGACGAATCAGTGACAAATTAAAGCAGTGAGGCGTGCCCGGATGAGTGAATTTATCAAAGGAATATTCTCTAATATGAGGCATGTGTATTGGTGTTCCTCTGCTGAATAGGGTTTTAACCTCACAGCTGTTCAGTAAACTAAGGATTTAAGTGTCAATTAATGAGCGACAACAAGTGTAATATGGATATTATATGGAAATAATACGTATTTTGTTTTTTCTGAGACACATAGTGAGTAGTTTACGAGTATGACACTATACTGTGCCCTGACGGTTGGGTAACTGGAGAGTGAAAAACAACCTGGAAAACTCGAGAAATATTTGTTGTGCCGCAAAACGTATGACATGTATTTTAAAACTATACAAGAGCCGTGGAATATCAAATCACGTATTCACATGAATGAATAATTGCAATCTGTGAACCTAAACATCTCTTTATAAAATATCTAAGCTAGTAGAGGGGTAACAAAGTCGTTATAATTTATTAGAAGGTAATGTAAGCAGGATTGCCACGATACATACATAATGAACAGTGTTACTACTGCAGATAATTATTACTTCGTTTTTCAAATAAGATCAATTTATTCTACCAAACCACAAGGAAACACCTACTTCAGGCAAGGGAACCACCAATAAATAGATGTATTCAAAGAATTTGAACGTAGAAAGAATTTGAAGGAGAGACAGATGATTGTCATTATTATTGTTAGTGGGAAACAGTAGTATGTCATCATTACATCGCTGCTACCAACTTTTCATTGGGTACGCAAAAATATTGGACAGTATGTAGTTCAAGGTTTCAGCTACGTATGACTAACCTGAACTCATTTTCAGGAAATAAAATATATGGTACCACGAACGTTTTGACAAAGAATGCCTCAGTGTTCAACCAATAAAGAAAAAAGATTTCGTAGTGCGATTATCGTTAAGTGTCGTCACCACTTAAGCTGGATGTCTTACTTTGTAGCGTAGTGAACTGAATACTTACACACGATAAGTCATCCAGTTGCCCTGAAATTAAATGTTTGGAAAGAAGTGTGGAGACGTTGTCAGATCGCTCACTGAAATTGTTTGTGGTGACTCCCACTTTGCAATAACTACAGTCGGTCTAAATACCAAATTTGATATTAAAATACTAGTAAAAGCTTTTGTTAGATGTCAAAATCACTGGGCAAGCACTTCTGAGATTACGTCGGTGTGAATATCCGACTGCATGTACTATACGAAATATTATCTGAAATCTTAAAATTCAGTGTCACTTCGTGATTTTGCGTCATCCTCACGTCTTCTTGAATTTTTAATTTTTTTCCTGGTTTTCATTCTTTTTCCAAGTCGTGAATCTCTTTCCCAAATGTCTGAGGATGACAGAATATATTTGCGTGTAAACACCTGTGCAAAGAGATGCAAGTAAACCTGCGTTATCAGTGCACTTCGGTAGACAGAGCTCTGTCCTCAATTGTGAATGAGACAATACTCTTTGCGTACGCTGTCCATCCTGTCTAAAAGCTTTAAAAGCGCAGTTAAAGCAGAGAGTGTGCGCCTGTTGTTACATTACGTCAAGAAGATTCCTCAGCATAGGAGGTTGCGCGTCGAATTTCACAAATCACAGCGTCGTCGTTGGAACAATCATCGGTACAGTGAAACACAAAAATGATTAGCCTGTCTCGTCGTGGTGCCTGCTGTTAACAATAACAGCTGATTGATGACCGGCTATCTGCAAATTATAGGGCGTCGGTATCGACTAGGAAAATGTAGCCGAATGCGTGTTTACCTTATTGCAGACAACTTGGAGGTCCTTGTCGAACCAAAACAGTACGCAACTGCTCTACACGCAAATTTGGCATCTAGTCACTCATTAGGAATGCACAAGCGTGCTGCGCGAAGGAGGTGGGTAAGTGGACACCTGGAATGCAACCTGTGTCGGTGGCGTTGGCCTCTCTTCATCGATGAGCGCAGGGAAACTGACGATCGTCGTAGAAAATGTGTAGGCAGCCAGATACCAATGAACCCTTTCGTCACTATCGATGCTAATCTGAGGACTGTGCGGTATCTGGACAGTACCTTCAGACATATTGTCTAGCCGTACAGCCAGGATTTCGGAGATGGATTCGCGTTGCAAGGCACTGGTTGACGAGTACACAGCGCCCATCACGTGAACACCTTCATCCAGGAGGAAGTAATCAACCAAATGGAATTACATGTGGTATCTGCTGACGTAACACCGACTGAGCGTACTTGGGATCTGTTAAAGGTAGCATTGCGTCGTCGCAGGAACCCTCCTCAAACAGTGCCTGATCTTAGGACAGCTGCTGTCATAGAACAAGGCAGGCATGACAGCAGCGTTTCGACCGTCTTGAGGACAACGCACTAAGGACGGTTCAAGCGTGTTACAGTGCAAGGGGTGGAGCAATACGATAAAAAATGTTAGCCAGCAGCAGAGTCTGATTTGATAGATGTGCGAAGATGCGTACTTCCGAACAGAGAGCCTTTGCGTTGATTGTTGTTTTGTTTTGATTTCATACAAAAATTACTGTTTTTAACTCTATATGCGTTTTCGTTTCTTTCCTTCCACCACTTGAATTTAGGTCCATGCAAGTTTGCAGATAAATAGGATCCTGCACAAAATTTAATTTGAGAGGTTTACTTGTTGTGACAGTGGCAAGTCAACATAAATCGTAGCACATTTGTAATTGGCCAGCTTGCCATTACCTATACTTACTGGTTTTTCTCCTATATGATGAATAGAAGCAGTAAATGTGGCCAAACAGCCAGTCTTTGCATCCTTTCACATTCATCATTCATGTGCAACAGTTATAATAAGAGACAGGAAACGTCTTACCAACGAATTAAAGATAGTAATAGCACTGATGATGATTTTTTTATCGTGTGGCTAGGGCCTCCCGTTGGGTAGACCGTTCGCTTGGTGGAGGTCTTTCGAGTTGACGTCACTTCGGCGTCCTGCGCGTCGATGGGGATGAAATGATGATGATTAGGACAACACAACACCCAGCCCCTGAGCGGATAAAATCTCCGACCTAGCCGGAAATCGAACCCGGGCCCTTAGGAGTGACATTCTGTGACGCTGACCACTCAGCTACCGGGGGCGGACACTGATGATGATAATAACTTTTGACATAAGGCTGAATGACTGATAATTCAGTATGACAGCAGCCGAAGGGACGCAAGGTTGTCTAATGATTTTGTTATAAAACTTAGTTCTTGCCTTTTGTTGCTGGATTAAAGAAAAAGAAAGTTGAAATCCCCAGCACTCAGCACGGTGCATCCCGCTGGCGAAGCCACAACAAACCGGCGTTACCCATTAATCAGTTGGAGATGGGCAGCGCCATTTTGATTTCACTTCTTTACCTGCTTGCTGTGGTACTGTGGCTATAGGATTCTTAAGTGTACCAGGACCACAGATATATGAATATCTCTCTTTTTATCTGATGATGGCGTAACAACCGAAAACCTGTTTGTAAAATAATAAATATTGTAGAATATTATACGAGTGTCGTGTGTGTTTTCGTTCATAATGTATAAAATATTCTAGCAAGAACCGACAGAATAGTCAGTCAGTGCAATTGAACATTATATTTTCGAGGATATTATTGAAACTTGATGCCTTCCCTCGTACACAGCGGTTGTGTTATCTCATTTAAGTCTGACAAAACTGAGAAAAATAATCTCAAAATTTCTAACCTACAGATTATTCATATTTAAGAACCGCAGCAAGTGTTTTTCGTCATTTTCGAAAACTGTTTTGTGTTCAGTAACTGTGATTCTGATTTATGCTGTTCCAGAAAAACCGAGTTTGCAAAACAAATCATTTCAATCGCATACGCTTAGCTAGATTAGCACTTTTCGTTGGAAAGAAACTCACATTCAACTAATCTCACCGTTATCTATGTTTTTATGAATAAAAACCATTTGTCACTAAGTAGATGTAGTCACTCGTGCAATGTATGTCAGAAAATTCTCTTATCAAGTTAGTACGATGAGCGTATAGATGTGTGCTGTGGAGAATAAACGAGGGAATATATTCTGGTTTAATGAAATAACACATTTTCGTTTGGGCTATCTTTCGTATCTCTTGGGTCATTGTATGAAATTTCGAAAAATGTGTTTTAGGCAGCATGTCGTGCCACTCATATTAAACCAAATTTCTCAAAGATTTACCGCACAGATAAAATATAATGAAACTATCGTCTTTCTTCGCGTGAATTTAACGCGTATGCAATTCGCTGCCATCTCACGGTTTATTAGTGAGTCACAGAGTCTGCAATTTTGATCCCAGAAACTGCGTAAACCTATGAAAACCCAGGAATATGTGCTATTCAGTTGGTTTAGTCTAATGGACACCATAACTGGAGGGAGCGAGTACCAAACTAGCGGATCTGGCCCTGGAGCTACTGTGGCACATGTTTCCGAACTCCCCAACAGCCCAGCTGTTGCTGTTGCTGTGCAGACAGGCTTCAGTTTTTGGGTACTGGTGCAGTGTTAGTGGCAAACAAGATGGTGCTTCTCGAAGCACTTCCCACACAACTTCAGCGCTCGCATAATGTCAAAAGTAGCGACGATACAAAACCTAGAGTTCTCTAGAAACTTGCTTCTGTGTTCACGAACTCGGGGCAAAGTTTGTCTTAGCGTATTAACAAAACATTTACGGAGAGTGAAAATGATGCCGATATAGACAAAATCTCAGTGTGTGTATTACCATTTACAGAGAATAAGTGTTATGCACAGAAATATACCTCAAATATTCATACAATTTAATGCAGTTTGAAGACTCACATAAAGCTGTAAAATGATAAACTGCTGGTTATTAAACCCTGCGTTGAATGTAACTACGTTCCTCGCAGTTTATTTACGTTCCAGCGGGGTGGTGGATGCAAAATATCTACCACTGAAATAGTTCAAGGGAAATGTGGGATCTTTGTAAACGAATCTAAGGAAAGCCGTTAAGGGATTTCGAAGTGAAATGTCTTCGTGCACATTTGCCTACAAAGTCGTTGATGTCCACAGACAGAATTTCAACGAAATCATTAAAAGTACATGCACAGTTATTTAGTAGTAGTAGAAACAAATCGTCGTATTTATACGTAGCGCCATTCATACACACATCTGGTAGAGTTAAAACACCAAATCTGATCGACATGCACATCGATTTTTTAGTTATTTTCCTATGAAAATGGAGTGTTGTATCGGGAATGTTTCTTCGTAGCATTTGTAACGTTCAGAACTATAAAAGATTTATGGCTGATAAGCTCGGTGTTGACCGCCGATAAGCTTCAAAATGTCGATGTGAACATCCGATTAAACTAAAAAAAAAGTCATAGTTATTATGAGATGTAACATATTACCACACATTTTAAAGAAAAAAAAAACACTTACCAAAAATACTTAAGAATACAACGAAGAGCAAAAGCACTATTGTGCAAAAACTTAAGGACGGAAGGGACGCCGGCCGCGGTGGTCTAGCGGCTCTAGGCGCTCACTCCGGAACCGTGCGACTGCTACGGTCGCAGGTTCGAATCCTGCCTCGGCCATGAATGTGTGTGATGTCCTTAGGTTTGTTAGGTTTAAGTAGTTCTAAGTTCTAGGGGACTGATGACCACAGATGTTAAGTCCCATAGTGCTCAGAGCCATTTGGCCATTTGGACGAAAGGGACATTCATACGGTGCTTCACTGCCAAGTAACATAGCTCGATGAAACTTGGACCACACATACAAACAACTGCTACAGTATACTACAGAAGGCAAATGAAAGAAATACTAACACCGGTGAGTGTACCACGTTCAAAAATTTGGAGATTAGTACGCCCATGCAACATTATACCTCCCAACACTGTTACATCTGAACCACCAAAACTAACAAGTTCGATAATTTTCCTGGTTGAATTACGTGTTCCCAGCTCTCGTCATATGAGGGCACGCCCAGCATTGTAGAACATGAACGTTTCTGGGGTCCAGGTGTCATGGTGAGAGGACCCATAATGTTGCATGGACGTACTGTTCTCCAAGACTTTGAACACCGTAGCTCCACTATCAACATTATTGCGACACCGCACTCGCTCTCAACGCGCGTCCTTTCAGGAAGAAATTCGACCTGACTTTTATGGATGACAATATGCGACCGAATCGAACAGTGCAGGTGGAGGGGTCCCGAAAGAAGTATATTTTCAGCAAATGAACTGGCCTGCTCGTTCCCCCGTTCCCATCGAGCGCGTGTGGAATGCGTTGGGGAGACGTATTTTTGCAGCACGTCAATATGCACTAACGACCATCTAGCACTTGTCAACTGCGCTGGTGAAAGAATGGAACGCCGGCCTACAAAAATTCTTTACCAGCCTTGTGGCCAGCATGGGAGCACGTTGCAGAGCATGGTGGTAACACAACCTATTAATAACCACGGTCTGGCTTTTGTCCATGGGGACGTCACAATCTGCGGTGACTTCAATGGAATTATTGTCTTTGAATAAAAGTGTCATTTCTAGCTGCCTCATTCCCTATTTCTTTCAATTACGTTCTGTACTCTACTGTAGCAGTTCCTCCTATGTATGGTCCTAGTTTCATCGAGCTATGTTACTTGGCAGTGACACGTCTTGTGAACGTTATTTCCGTCCTTACGTTCTGCACACCAGTTTATACTATGACCAATGGTCACGCCTGATGGCGTTGCGAGTAAGTTACGCGCTAAGGAAAATATGTACGCACATCAGAAACGTTTTGCATCACCTCGATTCCGAGAGTTCCGGAGCCTGGATAGAAAATTGGAATAGAGATCAACATAAACTTCATTTCCACCCTTTTTATTGCTCATGAAAACCACACATTGCATGTTGTACCACCATACAGCGAGACCTTCAGTGGTGGTGGTGGTGGTCCAGATCGCTGAAAACACCGATGCCTCTAATACCCAGTAGCACATCCTCTTGCACTGATGCAGGCCTGTATTCGTCGTGGCATGCTATGCACAAGTACATCAAGGCTCTCTTGCTCCAGATTGTCCCACTACTTAACGGCGATTCGGCGTACATCCCTCAGAGTGGTTGGTGGGTCACGTCGTCCATAAACAGCCCTTTTCAACCTATCCCAGACATGTTCGATAGAATTCATGTCTCGAGAACTGGAGAACATGCTGGGCACTCTAGTCGAACGATGTTGTTATCCTGAAGAAAGTCATTCACAAGATGTGCACGATAGGGGTACGAATTGTCGTCCATCAAGACGAATGCCTCGTCAATATGCTGCCAATGTGGTTGCAATATCGGTCGGAGGATGGCATTCACGTATCGTACAGCCATTAACGCGCCTTCCATGACCACCAGCGGCACCACATAACGCCTGCCCAAAACAGCAGGGAACCTCCACCTTGCTCCACTCGCTGGACAGTGTGTCTAAGTCGTTCAGCCTGACTGGATTGCCTCCAAGCACGTCTCCGACGATTGTCTGGTTGAAGGCATATGTGACACTCATCGGTGAACAGAACGTGGTGCCAATCCTGAACGGTCTATTAGGCATGTTGTTGAGCATATCTGTGCCACGCTGCATGCTGTCGTGTTTGCGAAGACGGACCTCGCCGTGGACGTCGGGAGTGAAGTTGCGTATCATGCAGCCTATCGCGCACAGTTTGAGTCGTAACACGACGTCCTATGGCTGCACGACAAGCATTATTCAACATGGTGGCGTTGCTGTCAGGGTTCCTCAGAGCCATAATCCGTAGGTAGCGGTCAGCCACTGCAGTAGTAGCCCTTGGGCGGCCTGAGTGAGGCATGTCATCGTCAGTTCCTGTCTCTCTGTATCTCGTCCATGCCTGAACAAAATCGCTTTGGCTCACTGCGAGACGCCTGCACAGTTCCCCTGCTGAGAGCCCTTCCTTGGACGAAAGTAACAATTTGGATCCGATCGAAGCGCGGGACTGACCGTCTAGTCATGGTTGAACTACAGACAACACGAGCCCTGTACCTCCTTCCTCGTGGAATGACTGGACCTTACTGGCTGTCGGACCCCCCGCGTGTAACAGGCGCTGCTCATTCATGGTCGTTTACATCTTTGGGCAAGTTTAGTCACATCTCTGAACAGTCAAAGGGACTGTGTCTGTGATATAATATCCACAGTCAACGTCAATCTTCAGGCGTTCTTGGAACCGGGCTGATGCGAAACTTTTTTTGATGTGTGTATAAGCACAGCAGAGACGATTGGGGAATTATAATAACGACGAGATGGTCTGAAAATTGGAAAATCTGCTCACATAAGTCACTTTGACGAAGGGTAGATTGTTATGGCCTGGTGTCTGGAAGCGTGCGTCTCGTAAACGGCGAAGATGGTTGGCTGTTAGCGTGTTACTGACGTGATTATCTATCTAAAATGGTTGAAGGACGATGTATCAACGAAAGGTGACAAGTTTTGGAAGTCCACGCGTCATCATAGAACGTGGAGGTTATAGGGTTGCCCATTCTGTAAAGCGGGACAGACGTCAGTTGTAACGACAACGTACAACGCTGGTACAGGGACAAGTATTTCAAATCACGGTGTTCATCGCACACAGTTCCGTAGCGAACGACTCGTTTGTGTTTCCATGTTCAGCCAGTAGAATTGCACCGGATCGTCAAGGGTGGACGGTGGATCAATGGAAACGTTTCGCCGGGTCCGATGGTTCATCTTCCTTGCTACACCAGGTCACGGTTGAGTCCGGATACGCAATCATCCAGGCGAACGGCTGCTCGACGCATGCACAGAGCCACGGACGCTGGCCGATGGGGGTAGTTTTAGGCTATCTGGGATAATCACCCGTGCATGTATTGGGCGTGCGGTGATAACATTTGGAAATTTGTGGTAAGATCTTATGGCACCAAACTGCTGAGGTCATCGGTCCCTAAGCTTACACATACTTAACCTAACTTAACCTAAGTTAAACTAACTTACGCTATGGACAACACACACACCCATGCCCGAGGGATGACTCGAACCTCGCGATGAGTGAGTCGCGCGATCAGTGACAAGACGCCCTAGACCACGTGCCTACCCCGCATGGCTCTGCGGTGGTAATTGAAGGCATCATGACAGCATTGGACCACGTGAAAATTCACGCAGACCACCTGTACCCCTCCATGCTTGGTGTCTTCCCCGCCGGCGACATTGTCCGCAGCTCGTGGTCGTGCGGTAGCGTTCTCGCTTCCCCCGCCGGGGTTCCCGGGTTCGATTCCCGGCGGGGTCAGAGATTTTCTCTGCCTCGTGATGACTGGGTGTTGTGTGATGTTCTTAGGTTAGTTAGGTTTAAGTAGTTCTAAGTTCTAGGGGACTGATGACCATAGTCCCATAGTGCTCAGAGCCATTTGAACCCCGCCGGCTATGGCATTTCCCAACAATTTAACTGTCGGTCTCACAAGGCCGGAATTCCGATGGGACACATCCGGTAAGCGATCGGCGGCCTGGTTCGTGACCACGACAGATCAGAAATAAGCTTCGTACACTCGCCTGGAACTCTCCAGAGAGTCCTGTGACGTAATTTCCGAACTTACCGCCTCCGTTCGCCCGTAGATTCGACTCGTGGGTCTCCGCCGCACATTGCGCCGGCCGCGGTGACCGAGCGGTTCTAGGCGCTTCAGTCCAGAACCGCGCGACTGCTACGGTCGCAGGTTCGAATCCTGCCTCGGGCATGGATGTGTGTGATGTCCTTCGGTTATTTGGTTTAAGTAGTTCTAAGTTCTAGGGGACTGATGACCTGAGATGTTAAGTCCCATACTGCTCAGAGCCATTTGAACCATTTTTTCTCCGCCGCAGCCCACTCGTCAGCTGAGTCTGATGTCGGGTAGAAGGGACTGACTCGCTCATAAAGGAGGGAGAGAACACGAGTTTGTAAGTATATACGCGGACGCACAGCATTCCCACAACGTACGCAACCGTTTTGAAAGAAATTTCCACCAGTAAACAGTAAATTATCATTAATTTATATCACATAGTCATTATTTCTGCTTTATAGCCATTCTCAAGTACGAGAAGAAATGTCACAACGTGACCTGCCTAAATGACACAAGCAAGTATTATGACTGGCCGGATAGCACTGAATATTGTTCTGTTTATATATACATCTAGATAGGTGAAACGTTTTCTAAGACAGCTGCAAATTTGTTTTAATATGCAACATCTAGTCAGGGAATTCTAACAATTAAGCTGACGTGTACACGTTTTTGAGGCGTTACCGTATCTGTAATGACAGTGCCAGAAAAGGAGACATGAAGAGAAGTACGATCTCTAAATGGAAATTAATTATTAAAACGAATAATAGAAATTAATGATAAGCTACAAAATTCGCTGTTAGCCCATAAACGCAAGTTGCTGTGAGAAACGAATTAAGAAATAGGGCGATTTTTTGTCGCAGAGACATAAAAGTGATGTTGCTCTGTGCCCAGTTTTCGTTTGAGGCAGGACATATTTTTTCTCATGATGGAGATGGCATAAACACGAATATAAGCATCCAGTTTGCAATGGACGAAATTTGTATATTTTTCGTCTAAAGCGTGAACTATAACGTGAAACTTATTCCAGTTAACGCTCCTCCTCTAAAGGAACACATCTGCAGTTCTGTACACTGCATCAGGTAATTTTTGACTTACTCTCTCCACAGTCTCACAAAACACAGCTTCGTTGAAGGCCATCTGATGCTCACAATCGGTCGTTTCGCTTTCTCAGTGCTACTTCACAGCAGCAAGACCGTGTACTCATCTTCCGTTATAACAGTAAGTCACGACTAGCCTTACACTCCTGCATGCTGCAGTAAGAGAGAACGAGTCGACGAATACGAAAAGTCGCAGCGCCACGTTTCTCGGAATCGTCACACTGGCGGAACTACAGCTGGAATGAAGGAAGCCCGTTAACACTGAAGTAACAGCGGCGCCTTGATTTTTGAAGTATGCAACCCGCAGTTTATGGTATTTGTTTGACCTGTGCGTAGACATCGGGCTTGCCAAATCCATGTCACACAGAATTGCTGCTGTATTGCGTTAATTGGGTTGACCAACATGCTATTAAGCATGTGGTCAGAATTTGACTCGTCAGTGTAACTGGAGCATTGAAAAGATATAATAAAGATGAAAAAATTATTCACATGTGCAGTCCCGACTATTCGTAGCCAAAGCACAAACAATTTTTGTCGGTCGAGCTTGGCACCATTATTACGTGATCGAGAGTGTGGGACTATCGTCGTACGCGGTCTGCGTAAGACGCTGGACTTTGTTACATTCCGAGTTGTGTCACTGATATAGACCTTGTGAAAGCTACTGAAGTATGTCTTTCCACGTTCGCAATGCGCAGCAGCCGCTGAGTGAAACTTATTTTGCCATAGAGAGTTTGATACCCCTAGAAGTTTTTAATTGGATTGTATTAAGTTAATTAATATCCAGATTTAGTTGCAGTTTTGTATTTGAAACTTTTCAAGCAGAGAAGGAGGAAAGAATTTAAATTTATCTTTCTGGATTCTCTTTTTTCCCATTTTGGTGAGAATTTCGTGAAAGAAACATAAGGACTTCTTCACGTGGGATTCGTTTCCTGTCCTTACTGAGTATGCTACCATTTCAGGATCTAATGAAGCTGTACCAGAAGTTAGATACTTTTTTATAAAGATTTGGATTCCGATATGTATGGATTTTGAGTAAAATGTAATTCGAAATTACGTGCAGTTTTTGTTCTAAGTTGAGAAGATTTGATGCTAGATATAGATTCTGAATAACTGTCATTCAGCGTTTATGGGGAAACTTCTGTTAGAATGTAGAAAGGACTGGAACCTAAAATAGGAATTGTTATTTTCATTTCTTTCATGCGTTATATATTCGAGAACCTATGTGTAATGAAGTACTGATATGCCGACGAAAACGTTATCTAACCCCTGGTAGTGATTTAAGCAGGCAAATAGAATCAATGATAATTCCGCCCCCCTCCTCCCATACACGCACTTCATTACTATATGTGATACTATTTTTCCTCATGTCGAAAATGTATTATAGGGTTATCCTACTCTGTAAACAACAATTACACAGTCCTTTTAGAACTAGCGATTGTCACATTACTAAAGAAATATGTTTTCCGTAATGTACCAGCGATCCGGATATTGGCTGGTCTGTTAATGGGGATAGTAAGCAGTTGCATGGAATAAATAAATATCTACTGCTTAGGCAATTTTATTGTTAATCTCAAGCCTCGAATAAGCATTGAAATACAAACACAAGATTAACTTGAATATACGAATTTTATGAGTCTTCTAAACGTGTGGTGATAATTCAAAGTGTACTTAGTATTGGAACTACAGCTGTCACTCTGCAGCGAGTTCATTGGCGTGTAATTGATAGCCATTTATTTTGTATTAAACAGACAGTAAATTTCCTCGTACACTAACTGAAGCCTCTCTAGTACTTACGGCGTTTTGTATGTTTGTCCTATAGTGGAGCGAGATATATCAGACGGGTGGTCGCGTAAAGCGTTATAGAAGTTACTGCCTCACTTTGTAGTCGTGTCTAGAACGGAGGAGCCTGGTCGACCGTAACCGCTCCTATTGTATCGATGGCCGTGGCAGCGGTGTGGTGTCTGCCATGTCGTGCTGAAGTACCACTGAGTAGTGCTGTGATGAGTCCTTCAGGTACCAACGACTATGCATACATGACGTGATCCCGTGACCGTGTTACATACAGTCATGGATGATGGAAAACAGTAAATGTATCAATTTGAAGTAGGGAGCCTGGTTCAGAAACGACCCAGTCAAAAGTTACAAGCGAAAATCGTTCTCACACCTCTGACGGTAGACCACTTTTGCTGCAAATTCATTGCTTTCCGTATTTTGGGAGGAGGTTCGTATGGATCAAAATAAGAAAAAAAATGTCCAGGGAGCATGGGCTTTAAAGTGCACATCTTAAGAGCAGTGAGCGCTTGGTCATTTTTTCTACTTTGAAACACATCTCTTTCTGAACAAGTGCCCATAGGTTTTAAGATATCTGTTTTAGAGCTTCTTTTTATTAGACAACTTTTTCCTTTTCTTTGGTCCATACTACCTCTTCAAAAATATAGAAAGCTAAGATCTTGCAGTAGAAGAGGTTCACTGTCAGAGGTATCATAACGATTTTCGCTTATAACTATCGACCCGCTCGTTTCCAGACCAGTGTCTCTTACCTCAGATTGATACTTTTACGTTCCTCCATAATCCCTAAAAGTTAGTAATAGTATCACGGAATTGCCCTGTACACGCAGTCATTCAAATGTAAAGCCAAGTTCCTCTGCGATGATGAGCAACGTAACTTTTATCAACGTGCTTCCTGAGGTACTGAGAAGACATGACGGCCTCACTGCCAAAGCACTGGCTCCATTTTAATGTGTGGGTTATGAAGTCTTAACATAAATTTCGTGACCGTCGAAAGGAGATAGCTAGGCCACTGTCTGTCAACCTCATTGTTGTGATTGAAAGACTCCTAACGCAATTTTAATGACGTACCACATCAGAATCTCTTTCTCACAGGTGTAGAAGGATGTTACCCCGATCAGGAGAGGGCCTAGCAACTTTTTTTCCCCATATTTCATCATCTGAAAGAAGTGGTAAGAAATTGTAGCTTGGAGGCTTTCTCCTTATGCAGGTAGAGATATACTCTATCTACATCGCAATGTCTGCACAACAAGTGAGTCGTAAGGAGTAGACGGTTTAGAGTCACAAAGTAACAAGAGTGCATCAAACTGACGGTGATATTCAAAAATAATAGACATGCCGAGTTGAAGCACACTCATGTATAGCTTGAAATGTACGATTTAGACTCCATAAGCGTTACTAATATTTCCGTCTACCGGTAGGACCTTATAAAAACAGTATTTTCTGCCAAGGGATAAAACTTCACAGCAAATTGGCCAGTGAGATTAAATACGTTACTAAAACGAACACATTTAAAAATGCAGTTAAAAAGTACCTGTTAAGTAAGAAATTCTATACAAAGAAAGATTACTTACAAGGAACCCCTTCAGAGCGAGGTCGAAAGTTTAATCTTTAGTAAGACTCATTTGAAAATGTTGCGTTAACAATTATGACAGGAAAAATATTAGCTGCTAATGACTCACCATGTGCTACAGGAAGGCTACAGAAAATGAGTGTTGTGACGGGGCGGTAAGTAAAGAAGTAGTAGTGCGGTTGCAGCGTTTACACACGAATGTGCATCTACAAATGTTGGTTTTAAAAAATGTTATTGGAAATTTTGGCTCTCACGTGAGTGCCAGGGGATGATTTCCACACTTGGTGCATTAGTACACTTCCACACCCACGCATTTGTTATAGTTTTGAATTAATTATTCACTCAGACATAAGTACAGTTTATGCTAGGGAACAAGAATTAGGCGATTATTATATTAAAATCAGTTTTTCACGACACAGTTCAATCAATCACTATTTATTGGTGTTGTCCTTTTTTTTCACACAATGAAATTATCACTGGTGACACGGTTTACAGTTTTACTTTAATGATAATTTGACTCCGAGGCCACAATAGCAGTATTGTAGGCTGCTATAATCGAAAGTTATTCAATCAATTCGAACAGAACCACAAGTCCCACTGTCCTCTTTCTTATAACAGTTCTGGCGCGAAATCACAGTTCGTCACATGTTCTTACGACGATGTATACCTCGTAAATCGCACTCACACAAAGAATCGTAGCACTTCCAGTTCACCAAATATATGCTTTCACACTTGCAGTATTAAACAATACTCTTTGTCGAAATAAATTGGCGCGAAAAAGAATTCTCAAACGACCACATTGGCCACCATCAAGTGGGGCTTGCTCGCCACCCACCCTCCAAAACGACTGACCAACGACTGAACCCTGGCCAAGATGGCCGCTCGCTTATATAGCCCCTGGTTATGCAAGTACCAGTCTCACCAGTTAAGGTTACAAATTTTGATACATACATCCTTCGACAGAAATAAGTACACCATCGGAACCGCGCTAAAAAGTACATCTTGTTTACTATGTTATAGCACCGTTATTATACGTAATCTATAGCGATCTACACATTCCGCTGCTCAAGATCTTCATATATATAATAATTAATTAATTATGGGCGATAAATGTTAATAATAATTTGCAAAGAATGAAAACTATTGCAAGTTAAGTGTGTAGTATAACTTAACTAGTTTAAAATACATGTGATGCCACCCAAAATATTATGTAGTGCCGTTCTTTACGTCATGAATTTTCTATTGAATTTTATAAACAATTTTCCCTCAAACTTTCTTTATTGCTCTTTACAGGCTTAATTAATTATGAATCTTAACATATGACTACGGCACTCGACCCGCTATGACGAAACGTTTTTAATGAGTGCTCGCTCATCCCTATAAGTTGGTATTTACTATTTTTATTAATCTTTGAGTATTCGTGATATTAACCGATTTTGAGGTTAATATAACTTTTGCGTCTCATGACTTGAAATAAAGATCGATCTTTCAGAAGGTGCATATTTCTGACCACAATCCACTGCCGAATCGCTCTTCATCGTAAGTTACATAGTTTTCGCGTAATGCGCGAAAAAACAAACGATGCCCCAAGCTGCAGGCCACGTGGTCGCCCGGCCGCGGTGACCGACAGTTGCAAATCTCGCGCGGGCGCGCCACGCGCTTCCGCGAATCGCGCACCATGTAGCGCGCTCGCTCTCCACAAAGCAATCCTTGCATACTAGAAATATCCATCTGGTAACGGGAGTTTGTACCGTCACAGGGTCTGGGAGGTACAGAAATCAATCTTCTGTGGGATGTATGCATTACATTCCACAAAATAAACTTCGTCGAAATTCAAGAAATTTTCAAAACAAAAAATTGAATTGCACCATGAACACCGAATGAAAAATGGCAGGCCACAGTGATCAGAAAGGTTAGCACCATCAAGATCGAAGACGAATTTCTTGGATGTTACAATCGGTGCAGGACGTTCAGCTAGTTATCCACTCTTAAAGTCTGCGTATAGAATCATATTGGTGTAACGGGGTGATGAGAACCGATGGAATTTAATGGCATGCAACCGCATGCGGAACAGTCTGTCCTGGAGCTTATCGTAAAAATGGCTATCCGGAGGCTCAGTTTGTCCAGAGGTTGCAAGAGGTATGAACTGGAATGTCTGCACTTTTCAGTAGGGATAGTTTGCACTGAAGGATTATGATTTTTGTACGCAGACCAGGAATCAAGAACAAGCAAGTTATTTTGATCAGCTATTGGCCAAAAGCAGTGCTCATACCATAGTTATAGTTCTCTTACGCGAATTTCCCCACTCTTACTTGCTGTGATGTAAATGTTCTCTACTGCCATTGCAAGATCACGCACATGAGAAATAATTGCAGGGGCAGAGCATCTCCAAATTCTCGCACCACAATAAACAAGTTTACAACCAGTTTACCATCCATATTAACAGTCAATACAATTGTATACTTTGCGTTAAGGCAGTGATGTTAGCTGATCTAGATACAAATCTATTGTTACTTCTAGTTCCCAGAGTTCCTTTGATAAGCATTTCCTCTTTTTCAAATCCCGATTGACCGGAGTTGAAAACAAATTCCTTACTGACCGATGGGATTAGTCAGTTTAACTCGTCTGCAATTTTTCTGGCCATTCCACTGTTTGCTGCCCATCGTCAAGTTGTCTCTTTTTTTTTTAATGTCTTTATCTTACGTCTACCAATTCTGTTGCACTGTCTGAAGTTATTCAACCATCCATTGCTTCCATTCAAAGCACTTAAACTGTGTCGCGTTAGACTTATTCGAAGTCTGCTCGCCTTTTTTTTTTTTTTTTTTTCTGCGGATAATCTTCCATGTACGTAATTATGTTTAGTTCCCGCTACTTGGACGACGATTGTGCTTCTCTACGTTTTACTCGAAATGTGAGTTTTGGCTACCTTTCCGACAAAGATGATGAACTACACGGCTCGATCCCTGTTTCACAATCTTATTTCACCTGTTAACCGCGTATCGTCATCGGTGTACGTCTCATGTACATTGTCCGCACAGTCGAGCTTACACGACACAACACATTCCAGTTATTCATCTCGCAGAAACGCTAATATTCCGTCTACCAATTCTTTTCGGGCATAACGACAAGCGCCGGCATGATGATCAAGAATGGAAGAGCAGAGAGTGCTGTGAGACGATGTCACCCAGTCGTACGCTGACGCACCACTCTCTAAGACGACACAAAGGCATGAGCGGCCTCTACACGTAGAGAATGCAAGCGCCGTGCCCCCTAGCCGCGAGGGGAACGGAAGACGAGCCGTCATACAAACGCTATAGCAGTGACATATCAACTGTATTGATTTGCTTGCAATGAAATTTTATATACCGAAGGACATTGATTATTTGCATGTCGCCATTTGCTAGCGACACATCTGTGTGAATGCGCAAAGTTAAGTATTGTCAATCTAGCGATCCGAGAAAACAGCTTCGCAGGCACCCTTTATAAGAGAAGTGGGCAGAGCACAATAAATTCTTTCCCACCCTGGGCTCCTTTCTGATGAAATGCCAACTTCGGCAACTGTTGTTGTAGGTATAATGTGATGTTTGCTTTGTTTATTCTTGACATTGCCCTGCTTTATATCTACACCACTAGTACTGTACCACTGTTGCGAGTTACTCGTAGACTCCTCCAGTGCCACCTGCTGTAGCTATTACAAGACAATATTGTGGCTGTAAGGTAGAAAATGAGTGAGTCTTCAAATGCTGTAAACATTATTGGCCTTTTGCGATCTTGCATTCAAGGGATTCCTTGTTAGATAACACATGCAGATAATAACATTTATAATAAAGCGTCTGTCATCTCACGTAACATTTTCACACATTTTTTTCCTTTCTTACTTTATTTTCTGCAAAACCTTACTCCGAGGGCAATGCAATGTATAATATAAACGTCTTATCCTCTCCCTGAGTTCAACATATCATTCATTATTGAGGGATGTCGACAGTTTTTGAGACAAGCTGATCTGAAGTTTCGGTATACAAACTGGAAACCAAACATCGTCGCTATGATTCTGGTGTCAGCTGACATTGTGTGTTTTATGACATAATGTTTGTATAGAGTCTGAAATGTGTGCAGTGACAGGGAGTGAACAATGAATGAACAGTGTAACACTTGCTTTTTGTTAATAAGCAATTTATTTGCAAGATAGTATAATACAATTGGGATAAATCGAATTAGGGAGCACTGTTTTAAACACGCTGGCGTTGTATTCGGGAGGGTGGAGGCTCAAGTCTTCATCTGGCTTTGCTGATTTATGTTATGTATGGCTTCCCTAATTTACTTCAGACAAATACTGGTATGGTTCCTACTACAAGGCCACAGCCGACTACCTATCCAGTCCTTGTCAGACTAAACCTTCAAGTGTGTAAATGCTTATCTACACGAATTATGTTATTTTTGTAGTTCTTAAATTGTAATATTATTATACTTTCAACATCCTTGAAAAAGTGATCTATTGATAAATAAAATTACTATAACTCTTAGTTATGTGTAGATAGGCAATTAACCTAAAAAATGAAGACAGAGAAGACAATTAGAGCATTAAACTTTTATTAAAACGTAAGAAAGTGTTATTTACATCTCAAGCAATATTAGCAGTTTCCCGAGCATTGCCTTGATAGAAACGATTTCACTGCTCCGTGAGTTGTTGCCAGCTGCTCTTCGTATGAGAATAACCTCAAATTACAATCTCTTTGTCTTACCAGGCGGGTTGAGCTACTACAAAGATACCGAATTTACAACCGACTGACTCTGTCGAAATGGCCCAACGTTTTAATGAGTGTCATTCGCATATCATGGTCAATTGAAGAAAGATCGTTTCGGTCGTCATGAAAAGATGATATCGAGTGTCGGTGCGCCCACACCCAGTGGTTGTCAGAGGGGAAGGGGGAGGGGCGCTCAGTGAAGATCCACTGCGCGTGCCTTCCGAATGTCTATTATCAGCGAGTGCTCGCAGCGCACTGTTGCCACTATCGGATCCCAGGTAGAGTCCACAGGCCAGGTGTCTCCCTCATTATGCTGCCCCAAAATCCATTCGTCCTCCACAGTACTCTAGTCCGTTCAAAACCGAACAGATAGTTTTCTTTCAAGGTGTGCTTAGCGACAAAGTATCGCATGCTTCATGCTACTGTTAATCAATATGTTGTACTGAGAGGTTTTGAAATAAAAGCCTTTCTTCTTCACTGGACCTTTTCCCCTCATCCTCACCACACCGACTAATATTACTATTCACTTGTTTTTCTTCTTTATTCTAGTAGCCATATTTTTCTTCGGCATTGAAAATGTTACTATTGTTCAAAGGCTGAGCACTCACGGAAAATCTGTAATGCAGATGAAAATATCGCGAGCTGTAATTGACAGGTATTGAATGTTAGTGCCTAGTTATAAAACGTTTACTTACTACACTTTCGATATACAGTCACGGTAGAACCTATGAAAACATTTGTTTGATACGTAGATTAGGTTCTTCTTTGCAATGGATGTTCGTTGTCTTTATTTTTCCACTTTACAGCAACCGATAAGTCATCATCTGAACATCATATGAAATACAAGCAATCACCACAATGTATGCATCTGAAGTATCAAACTCCCATGAAGTGCTCAATGACTTCATATTGCTTTAGTGCAACGTTTTCATTTGTACTTTGTCCCATCGCAGTACTATTTCTACTCCTCGAGTAGCAAAGTGGTTATAGTTATCAAAACTAATACAGTAACGTCCAGTATTTGATTCATTACCTTTGGTTACAACAAGAAAATAATACACATCCCCCCCTCCCCCTACGCATGGATGCTCATTTCGAAGAGACTGTTGAATCTCATATCAGGATTAAAATTATTGTTGAATACATTCTCCAAATTATTTGCATCCAGTCTCAAATGAAAACTTACATCAGTTTCATTGTTAAGTAATTATTTAGGAATTCTGCTGTATGTTAGGCATAAATAAAAGTTATCTACAATAACGTGATAACACATAACCTCCTACTTCTCACAAGTAACGTAATGTTAGATAAAAACTAAAAACAGAACAACTTAATCAGACGATTTTAATTATTTCTAATAAACAATTGAAATATAATTGTATCAACTGAAGTTAAGCTTTAGATAACCCAATCCACAATTTTATACGTTCACTGCAGATTTATATATGGCAGTGTTGATATATACACACTCCTAGACTTTGGAATTGCAACATCATGATGGCGGCGAGAGACGATCGTCAAATTGTCATGAAGTATACTGCATGACTGGATATAAAAATGATAATAATTACAGTGAACTACACAAGATTAATACGAGCAACGATATCTACTCCTTGTATATACGGGAAGATTACGAACTGGGTTCCTCATTTTGAAATAGCATTTGAATGATTTTTGTTCGTGAGAAAATCGTGTTATACTTCGCGCAAGAAGGAGAAACGTCTACCAACAACTGTGGTTTTTGGTCTCTCGACATTGTGATTCATCATTAAGCGATATTGCCTGTCGCGTCGGTCTAGGTCTCAATACTAACATGTGAGTATGTACTCGATGAGTTCAGGACAGTAATAATCAACGTTATGCAGCATCTCAACGGCTCCACGCAACTAGAGCCCAAGAGGACAGACGTATTGCTCGCTCGGCCGTGCAAGATCGTCATGAATCATGATTCACGAAATTGACTTTTTTGCAACAAGGCAAGTATCCCAGTGGACAGCGTGACAACGTCTGGAGCATCATGTACTGTCGGTAGGCCGATCCATGTTGCGTCTCCGCGTGACGCTGCAGCAGACAGAGGCGTGCCGACGATATTGTGCCCAGTGGTAACATCTACCACAGGACTTGCACCACGTTGTCTTTACATAACAGGTTCTATTCTGCCTACAGCATCGCGATGTACGTATAAGTGTGTCCAGGCTGAGGAGAACAAACTTTTCGAGATTACGTTCATCATCGTCTTACGGACCCAGAACCTGACGTGATTGTCTGGGGTGCTACTAGGTACACAATGCTACCACCTTTGGTTCTCATAGTCGGTTATTTGAACAGCAGGTGGTATATATGTGACGTTTTAATTCAGAAGACTGTGCCCTGTCTTCGAGGCCCACGTGATGTTATCTTTAATCAAGATAACACAAGAATGCGTCATCCGCTCTCCCCTGATCTGTCTCGATAAAGAGTGTTCGACCATATGGCTGGCCAGCACCCTCTACAGATCTCTCAACCACTGAAAACATCTGGTCATGGGTTGCGAGAAAGTGACACGCCACCACGCACCAGCCTCTACGATTAATTATCTCTGACACAGAACTGAAGAAGTATGAAATGACGTGATAGTATTTGTCATCGAAGCTCAGTCTGGCTCGATGCCCAGCCGACTTGAGCCACTGTGGCTGCCACTGGTAAGAATTCTCTGTGCCAAATTATACACACTCTATACACGCAAATCACCTACATATTTAAGCATTAATTCTTCTTACCATGCTGTGTATACATAATAAACAAAATTTCATTATTTACCATCGTTTCTGATTTCAGTGGCAAGCAGTGTATAGCATTATATTTAAAATCACTTTTACGACGTAGAATGTTTATAATAACATTATTTTTTCAGCAGTAGGATGTGCTAGACGTAATGCACATAGCTGGAACTGGGACGATACGTACATAATACAGTATTGTGCTTTTCCAGCCTATGAATATCGTAAATATTAGGACTAAACGAGAGTTGAAGAGCATGCTTCGAGAGTCGTATGTTTGTTCGCAGTTAAGATTTCTCCGTCTTGCAGGAGATAATGTAAGTGCCAGTTCTAAACCGCAAAACAGCAGTCGCTAATCAGAAATCGAGAAATGAAGGAAGAACAAGAATATAAAGAAGGGTTACTAGAGGAAGTAGAAGCAGGGTTAAAATATTTCTCAGTGACAACTTGAATAAACTGCTTCTGTTACAGAACTGGGATGTTACAGGCAGTGACTATGGAGTTATCTATGAAAGGTCCTGGTTAAGTGTTGGCTTGGTCAGCTCCCAATAAATTTTCCAACAGATGTTAACGAATGGAGTGTGGCACACTACTCGTGCACCATCACCATTACAACCAACAGTTAATCATTTAGGGTGGTTTAGGAACACATCATCATCACTTTTCAAACTTCCGCCTCCAGCCAATCCTGTATTGAAGTTTAATATATTTTCTTATACCATTTTTAAATAATGCCATTCACTTTTTTCATGTGCTGCAGTCTTTTTCTGAAATTAAAAAAAATTACTCCGGAAAATTAAGGTTGTTTCTCCAAATGTGAAAACATGATCCAAGGTACGAGCAAAATGTCATACAGATAAGAACAAATATTTGACTGAAATTTATAAGTGTTGCAATCGAGAGAATCTTGTGAACGCTATGTTTAATAGTCTACCTGTTACATTGTTAGTGTATTACACACCAATAATCAATAAGTAAAATAAAACTAAACAGAAGCACTATCAAAAACCAGTTCAAATTTAAATATATTATGAAATATAAGCTATTGTAAAATAACATAGATTTTCATTTTAAAGCGGATAACATTTTAAGAAACTCCATTAATTTGCAAATGTCATATGTTACATGGTAAAAGACCTACTTTTGTTTCAAGGAGCAAGATGCCGCACGACCGACGAATTATGGCTTAAATTCCACATGTTATATAAATCGTTCTAAAAATATATTATAGCATTTTAGTCACCATAAAATTCTGTACATGAAGAATTAACAATATAATCCAATACAATTTGATGTATCATAGCGGACTTAAATGTTAGAACGTGAAATATCTACAAATGCTGTGGAAAATGCAATCTCATGTCTAACAACAAAAACTTTGGAAAATGGCGGAACTGTTTGTGGTAGTCTGTAGTGCGCATTCGTTTAGGTGATGATAAAATCAATCGCTACATTGAAGTACCACTAAAAGCCATCGTTTGTTCCCAGGTACACTACCATCAAGGTATAACACTCTACCTATATTATTTGACCATTGTCGAGAACAGCCGGCCGGATTGGCCGAGAGGTTCTAGGCGCTACAGTCTGGAACCGCGCGCGTGCGCTACAGTCGCGGGTTCGAATCCTGCCTCGGGCATGGATGTATTTGATATCCTTAGGTTAGTTAGGTTTAAGTAGTTCTAGGTTATAGGGGACTGATGACCTCAGCAGTTAAGTCCCATAGTGCTCAGAGCCATTTGAACCATTTTGTCGATTACATACAGTACATGCTACAGCTATTGTGCACCTTCAACGCTCAATGCTCAATTTCCAAAAAACTGAGTGTGATGTGATCATTTATCGGCCATTTCTTACGAAAATATATGTCCAGTTACTGTTTTGCGAATACTGGTGTGGTTACGATTTCACTGCTACTCTACATACGTTAATGGACTGAGTTGTCCATATTGTTTGATTGATAGTCTCTTATTAATTGATTGTAACACTATTTAATAAAATTTGGTTTTGCTAAACCCAATGTGAAATTCATTATGTAGTATTATTCCTCTTAGGGCACCCTTAATTATTTCCTTTCTATCTGTATAAACTCATGCTAAAGTGATACTTTATGAAAAGCATATTCGGTTGTTGCTTCCTCATTTGGACATGTACTTACTTTATATCATCATAGTCCTTCTCATCATCTCCAAGATACAGTTTGCTATCTTAGACGAGCTCCATCGCTCAGCACGCAGAAAGAACTAAGTGGTATTTAGCAAGCAGATTTGGTTGATGCTACTGCGTTATCTGGATGTAATTCTCTACATAAATACATAATAACAGCAATTGTCGTTCACTCTGGATATGGATGGTTTGGTGCTCGAAGATTTAAATTGATACTGAAGTTGCAGATGCGCTTGGAAAAATGTATAGAAAGGCAGGTTAATTCCAACTATTTAACAGACTAAGTTTAAAACATACATTTACAGCATTCTTTCAAAATTCTAATGCATAACACTAAATTATTCATTGCCTTTTTTTTTTAGAGTGTTTAAAGCTTCAGTTATTTAATTCTTCGAACGTCCTTTCAAGCACATAATATCCAAAGAATTTATGAAGCACAAGACATGATGATTAAGTAAAATTATGCAAAACACAGGTCAATTTAAATTCAGTCTCCTGATGTAAAATGTTAATAGATCATTACGTAATGCCTAAAGTCTGAAACTGAGTTTTTCGAGGAAAAACAAAGATTAGCCATTAACGTCTCGTAGACGCCGAGCTTATGGGAAACGGAGCTCAATTGGCAATGGGCAAGGATAAAGAATCATATCGGCTGAATTCACCTGAAAGGGTATTTAATATTATTCAAAACAAGGGTTTGGGAAAATCAATGGAAAACCGAAATGTATCTAGCAGGAGCCTATCTGATCCCAGTTCCTCCCGAAAGCCAGTCTTCTGTCTTAATGACTGTGCCAAAGCATTTGGTGACTGCGCATGTCCATCTAAATTCCGAATAAGTTATTTCGTTAGAATCATCAACATATTTTCTGGAAAGGAAAATACCACAGATGTTCAGAATTCATAAAGAACACAAAACTAATCTGATATAATATGCTCGAAGATTAAAAGTCTCACCTCAGAGCTGGAGCTTGTCTGAAGCTAATATGGAGGCAAAGGAAAGTCTTTCCACCTATCACCATGAGAAAATAATACGACAGAAGGAACCGGACTTGGTATAAACCAGTTGAGACCCATAACGCAGATGACACATAAATTAAGTTTTTGAGTCTTTTATTTTATTTGAATCAAGCAATGTGTTATCGCAGTAACTTAACACTATAGTTCATCTGAAAATTCATAATCATATATCTAGTTGAAGAAGTCACATGAAGTATAACGTTTCCAATTCTGGTACACTCATCGCATTGCCTGAAACGTATTTCCTGCCTAAAGAAGGCAAAACTAGCAAGTTGAACCCAAACTGCCATAACAGTTCGACTAGTGTATATTACACACAGTGTTCACTATCTCATCAAAGTTACTGTGACACCTGTCATTGGACATTAATATGGTCCACACTTCGCCTTTATGACGGCTTGAACTGTGGTGGATACACTTTTAATAAGGTATCTGAATGTCTGTGGGGGAACGGCCGCCCATGCTTCCTCGAGGGCCGAAACCAGAGAAATAATGATGTCCAACACTGGGATCTGGAGCGAAGTGGATGTTCTATTTCATCTCAAAGATGTTCCTCTGGATTCGAGTTGGGACTCTTGGCAGCCCAGTCCATTTCAAGAATGTTTCAGGAATGCTATTGTCCACAAACCATTGCCTCACATTTGTTGCTTTCTGATAGGGTGCATTGTCATGCTAATACCATCATCATCTTCGAACTGTTCTCTGCCATAGCAAGTCAAGACATTCGGACACACACACACACACACACACACACACACACACACACACACACTTGCATCAATACAGCAAAAATAAATGTGAACATGGATTAGCTACAATTATACCGCTTACTTTCCGAAGTAGAAATAGTTAAGACTTGCATCACACATATACACTAACTGATGGGATGTGTCTGGACACCCCTTTGTAATGTGGAATTGACCGCTAGATGTCACAATAGGCGTATCCGCCAGCATAAAAGGAGGTGGGGCGTATTCTGTTGTCGGTACAGCAGAATGGATCGGTCAAGAGAGTTCTTTTTTTTTCCTTGAGCATAGTTGCTCTAAATTCTGACCATTGCTTTCTGACAATATAATTTTAAAATTCTTAAAATGACATTCTGATGAAGACACCCTTAGCAGGTGTATCAGTTATTTTCGACCGGTTGACTGTATAATGCCTATGTTTGATCACTGAGCTCTCCTGACCGAACCATTCTGCTGTTACTGCTCTTCTACCGACAACACAGTACGCCCCACCTCCTTTTATGCTGGTGGGTACACCTTTTGTCACATCTAGTAGTCACGTCTGCATTACAAAGGGGTGTCCAGACACGTTCCAGCAATTAGTGTACAAGTTTCCTTCCTCGCGACCACCCTACCTCCCTTTTTACACCCAATGCCACGCAGCACAGGCGACGTTTCCAAAGTAGAGAAATCCTCTGTTGTTAATGGGCAGAGGTGTTCCACACCTTGTTGCAGTCATACTAGTGTGTTATTCAAATTATATAAAAAGTTATTCGTATTTCATTTTTGTTGTGTACATAGTTCCGCGTAGTCAGCGCGTACACAACTTTCCCACTAGAGCGCGCCCCGCTAAGCACAACAGCGCAGGCGCAGCGCTCGTCCGTCCCCGCACTACGAGATGGCGCTGTCAGAGACGGACCAAATTCTGCATCCGCCGATCCGCGTATTAATATGTAACGCAGCCAATGAGATTGCTGCTAACGCAGAACCTTTTCTCCTCGCGGATCACACTCGCGCAGTGATACCTGAACGCGCGAGGTATTATAACGAGTGTACAGACCTCCGATTAGTCAGTCTGCATCAGTCTGCATTACTCTGCATTTGTCTGTACCAGAGTATAGTCAAGTTTCAGTCTGCGCCTAATTAGATTACCATATTCCTGTGCATAGCCATGAAGATAAATGAATAGGCACTTTTTCAAGTATCAGAGATATATGAGAATAAGATTAACGTACCAAGACCAAAGGAACATCAGGTTGTCAATTCTAAAAAGCATCGTCAGGGGATCTCAAGTTGATTCCGTATTTCTAGATTTACGGAAAGCTTTTGACACCGTTCCTCACAAGCGACTTCTAATCAAGCTGTGGGCCCATGGGGTATCGTCTCAGTTGTGCGACTGGATTCGTGATTTCCTGTCAGGAAGGTCGCAGTTCGTAGTAATAGACGGCAAATCATCGAGTAAAACTGAAGTGATATCAGGTGTTCCCCAGGGAAGCGTCCTGGGACCTCTGCTGTTCCTGATCTATATAAATGACCTGGGTGACAATCTGAGCAGTTGTCTTAGTTTGTTCGCAGATGATGCTGTAATTTACCGTCTAGTAAGGTCATCCGAAGACCAGTATCAGTTGCAAAGCGATTTAGAAAATATTGCTGTATGGTATGGCAGGTGGCAGGTTCCAAAAGAAATCCGTTGGAATTCGATTACTCGATAAATAGTACAATTCTCAAGGCTGTCAATTCAACCAAGTACTTGGGTGTTAAAATTACGAAGAACTTCAGTTGGAAAGACCACATAGATAATATTGTGGGGAAGGCGAGCCAAAGGTTGCGTTTCATTGGCAGGACACTTAGAAGATGCAACAAGTCCACTAAAGAGACAGCTTACACTACACTCGTTCGTCCTCTGTTAGAATATTGCTGCGCGGTGTGGGATCCTTACCAGGTGGGATTGACGAAGGACATCGAAAGGGTGCAAAAAAGGGCAGCTCGTTTTTTATTATCACGTAGTAGGGGAGAGAGTGTGGCAGATATGATACGCGAATTGGGATGGAAGTCATTAAAGCAAAGACGTTTTTCGTCGCGGCGGGATCTATTTACGAAATTTCAGTCACCAACTTTCTCTTCTGAATGCGAAAATATTTTGTTGAGCCCAACCTACATAGGTAGGAATGATCATCAAAATAAAATAAGAGAAATCAGAGCTCGAACAGAAACGTTTAGGTGTTCGTTTTTCCTGCGCGCTGTTCGGGAGTGGAATGGTAGAGAGATAGTATGATTGTGGTTCGGCGAACCCTCTGTCAAGCACTTAAATGTGAATTGCAGAGTAGTCATGTAGATGTAGATGTAGATCCAGAATCAAGTTACGTAATGTCTACTCTTTTTATTATTTTAATAAATGTGTGTGAAAATTAATCAAGTTCTGTTTAAAGTTGGTCACTGTCAATCTGCTACTCTAAGCGTGCAAGTGGCATTTCTATCGTCTGACCTAACGGCAGAAGATAAACACGCCACAATAAGACCACGAGACATATTGCTGACACTCGCCTACTTCGTTAGAGCGACAAGTCAAATAATCTGATGGTGTGTGTACCGAAGGTCTTACAGTACGCACACCACATTTTTTTTTTCTATTTTGCAAGCTACATATTAATTCCACTTCATAGTATAAGTGACTACATCGTACAGTAATCACTAACACAAAAGTCCTCGTTAGGTGCACTTAAACTCGTAATCGATTTTGTAGTTGAAGAATCTTGTGGTGAATTAAAAGAGGTTTCCGAGAGATTAAAATCTCCGTACAAAGTAGAGCAAGGAAACGATGACGACGTTCTTATAATTTTAAAATTAGTGAACACACATAGACCAGTATAGTTTTAAGCATCTATCTATATTTTTCCTTTTATGGAGGGGAAGAGGAGAGGATAGACCATTATAGGTTATATGGAAGACAACGAGAGTACTAGGTCATCAGAAAGGGAGGAAAAATTCCGACCACGCAAGGACGTGAAAGTAAATCAGCAGTGGCCTTGTTTAAGGAACCACCCAAGCATTTTCATGAAGTAATATAGAACTTAAATGTGTTCCACTCTACAGAGTTTCGAATGTTGCTCCTTCTGAGCACAGATGTTGTGTCGTAACCACCGCACCTTGACAGTTATCACCGTAGGCTAGCTACACTCTAGACTGTAGACAGTAAAACCAGAAAGTTACAGAGCGGGTCACAAAATTTTGAAACCACAGAATAGTTGTAACATCAGAAAAACGAATAGGCAAAGCTTTCTGACAGGAGAAATGACACGTGTCAACCATCATTGAATTTTGGATGTATTTCAGCGGTTGTAAGTTCATCCTGTCGCCACAATGTGATGGAGAAAATTGAAAGATCGTCATGTCACTATAAATTTCGTAAGCTCCCTTCTTCCCTTATTTGTAATTTGTTTATATTTTTATTGGTTATTTAAGGCACACGTTAAGAGCAGTCGGGGATTGGCTACATACGATCGAGGAAAACAATCTTACAGACGCGCGCAAAAGCACTAGGCGGTCGATCGTTAATCAAGCGAATGGATGCGGTTTGGGCCTACTGGATCTTGATGTCTTGCGTAACCATGTTCAAGACATATGACTGAAATACTTTAACGGGATTTGACGCCAACTTCATTTAAAACTAATAAAGTGGGACGTGCATCCTTGTTTGGACAGACGAATAAAACGTTCTTTGACACGCCGGTACAATATTGACAGACAGCGTGGCTTCTTGCTTTAGTCTGGTTTGGGTGTAGCTGGGCGAATGACCGGGCCCGTTTATCATCCAGGCTAGACAGCGAGGCTAACGGCAGTATTATACGGCGATCGTAAAAATACGGCGATTTGTGAGGTAAGTGCCCCAGCAGAGGTGCTCCGGACGCTGATGTCACCCTGCGTCGCCACGAATACCTAACTACAGTTTAATCCTGGCTACTGCAGCACCGTGACATAACACCAGATCGACTTCTCGGAGAATATCACACATTGGTCGGTTGGCTTCTGTTCTATTGCACTCGAGGTTAGGTCTCCACGCTCATTCTTCCCATGCCATTTTGGAAAAGACTTGTGCTTTACTGGCTGTTTCATCATCAGCAGATCGTTTTTCAATCACGAGGTATTAATCCACCAAAAATATAACTGAAAGTAAACTCGGAATCGTAATTAATGTATAGCAAATAATAAATGCTGAAATATTAGTACTTTCAGATCTATCCTCATGAGAATTCATACTTACGTACAACGCTCTTTTGTTTATACCTACTTGCAAACAAATTAGTTAATAAAGTCAGAACTATTATTACGTTTTTCATTCACATCTCATCACTGAATGCACATGATACAGAATTTATATACACACAAACACATCCGCTACCAACATGTCTATGGTGAAACCCTTTGGATTCCTAAAATCTGAGTCAACATCCCTCCGTGAGGAAGAATGTACTAAGCTCATGAAAATAAAACGAGATTATTGTTGTTCACCATGGAGCTTGAGAATGTGGTTCTCTAGTACCGGTTACACGTATTATACTCTGGAAGTATGTAGCAGTATGATAGAGGTGTTTTATTACTCATTTTTGATACATTTAATACCCCCACTTCATGAAATCAAAGTAAAGCTTTATTGTATTGAATTACTTAAGAGGAAATGGTTCAAATGGCTCTGAGCACTATGGGACTTAACATCTATGGTCATCAGTCCCCTAGAACTTAGAACTACTTAAACCTAACTAACCTAAGGACAGCACACAACACCCAGCCATCACGAGGCAGAGAAAATCCCCGACCCCGCCGGGAATCGAACCCGGGAACCCGGGCGTGGGAAGCGAGAATGCTACCGCACGACGACGAGATGCGGGCACTTAAGAGGAAATCTTTAAGCTGCCCTTTTAAATATGTTTATTTTTGTTATTGGTTCAAATGGCTCTGAGCACTAAGGGACTCAACTGCTGAGGTCATAAGTCCCCTAGAACTTAGAACTACTTAAACCTAACTAACCTAAGGACAACACACACAACCATGCCCGAGGCAGGATTCGAACCTGCCACCGTAGCGGTCGCGCGGTTCCAGACTGTAGCGCCAGAACCGCTCGGCCACCAGCGGCCGGCTATTTTTGTTATTCCTTTAATATACTCGGCCAATATGTTATACAGTTTGATTGCCTGGTAGAAAATACAGTCCTGAGATCTCCCTACCTATTTTCTTGTTAAATAAACTCTAAGACAAAAAATAAATAAATAAAAAATATGACTCACTGTGAAGAAATTATCCGAATGGGACGGCAATCGGTAGCTGTGATGTACATGTACTAACGAACAAATCATACACTACTGGCCATTAAAATTGCTACACCACGAAGATGACGTGCTACAGACGCGAAATTAAACCGACAGGAAGAAGATGCTGTGAAATGCAAATGATTAGCTTTTCAGGGCATTCACACAAGGTCGGCGCCGGTAACCAATTTCTCATACACAAACAGCAACTGACCGGCGTTGCCTGGTGAAACGTTGTTGTGATGCCTCGTGTAAGAAGGACAAATGCGTACAATCACGTTTCCGAGCTTGATAAAGGTCGGATTGTAGCCTATCGCGATTGCGGTTTATCGTATCACGACATTTCTGCTCGCGTTGGTCGAGATCCAATGACTGTTAGCAGAATATGGAATCGGTGTTTTCAGGAGGGTAATACGGAACGCCGTGCTGTATCCCAACGGCCTCGTATCACTAGCAGTCGAGATGACAGGCATCTTACCCGCATGGCTGTAACGGATCGTGTAGCCACGTCTCGATCCCTGAGTCAACAGATGGGAACGTTTGCAATACAACAACCATCTGAACGAACAGTTCGACGACGTTTTTAGCAGCATGGACTATCAGCGCGGAGACCATGGCTGAGATTGCCCTTGACGCTGCATCACAGACAGGAGCGCCTGCGATGGTGTACTCAACGACGAGCCTGGGTGCACGAATGTCAAAACGTCATTTTTTCGGATGAATCCAGGTTCTGTGTACAGCATCATGATGGTCGCATCCGTGTTTGGTTACATAGCGGTGATCGCACATTGGAAGCGTGTATTCGTCATGATGGAATGGGGTGCCATTGGTTACACGTCTCGGTCACCTCTTGTTCGTATTGACGGCGCTCTGAACAGTGGACGTTACATTTCAGATGTGTTACGACCCGTGGCTTTACCCTTCATTCTACCATTGCGAAAACCTACATTTCAGCAGGATAATGCACGACCGCATGTTGCAGGTCCTGTCCAGACCTTTCTAGATACAGAAAATGTTCGACTGCTGCCTTGGCCAGCACATTCTCCAGATCTCTCAACAATTGAAAACGTCTGGTCAATGGTGGCCGAGCAACTGGCTCGTCACAATACGCCAGTCACTACTCTTGATGAACTGTGGTATCGTGTTTAAGCTGCATGGGCAGCTGTACCTGTACAAGCCATCCAAGTTCTGTTTGACTCAATGGTCAGGTGTATTAAGGTCGTTATTACGGCCAGAGGTGGTTGTTCGAGGTACTGATTTTTCAGGATCTACGCACACAAATTGCGTGAAAATGTAATTACGTGTCAGTTCTAGTATAATATATTTGTCCAACGAATACCCATTTATCATCTGCATTTCTTCTTGGTGTAGCAATTTTAATGACCAGTAGTGTAATTTATTATTAGACTTGACGACACTACCATTTGAGGAATACTTGATCATACACGAGTGGACTAAGACATTTGCTGCGTACCTTTCTCTGTATTTAAATTCTCCTATCTAACGGTGCTACTTTACTTTTGATGAACGATGCATATGCGAACAGCGTTCATTCATACCGTATTTATTCCTTTTGTCTCTGTTATAGTGATCATCCTGTCACCAGAATATTGTCTTACTGGCTCAGCGGACAACTATGTATTGTAAACCAGGTGGATAAGAAACCCGCCGACAACTTTTGAGAGGTTGTACGTTGATATTGTATGAATAGTTTGATGTTTATTTGGTGGAAAATGGTTCTGAGCACTATGGGACTTAACATCTAAGGTCATCAGTCACCTAGACTTAGAACTACTTAAACCTAACTAATCTAAGTAGTTCTAAGTTCTAGGGGACTGATGACCTCAGATGTTAAGTCCCATTGTGCTCAGAGCCATTTGAACCATTTTTTTTTTTATTCCTACTATCTCGATCTCGAACAGGCTTCACAATTTTCTTCATATCTTTATCCGTTTCCGATATACAGAGGTTCAAAGTAACCTCACTTGTACACGTTAAATCCGATATGGGGCTAAAACGTTGTTTATGAAGTGACGTAGCACGGAAGAAGATACTCTAAAGTGTCTCAGTAATCATCTGCGAACCCCATATGTTAGTATTGAAGCACATGCAATTTTTTCACGTTGAATCCTGTGTGACATGAAAAATTAGTTTTGCGTTATTTCAATTTCACATAAGTAATGTATCTAAATTTTACTGATCAATAAATTTCTATCATTTGAGTTACGAACTCTGCTGCAGCGGGGAAACAAGGGAACTAGCGGAGAAATGTTCCTATCGGAGCACAAAAAATGCAAATATGTTCCTGTTTATTTAAAAGACCCTGACTGAAAAGTGGGGTACCAGATAACTCAGTCTACTATCCTCATCTACTTCAAAAATTTTCCCAAAATTTTTGGAGTACAAACATGTTCGCGGCTTCTTATACTGAAAGAGATGAAGACAGTGGAAGTGGCAAAGAGACGGAAAAATAATAATACCGGAAGATAGTAGACAGTGGCCGTGTTATACAAAGAGCAAAGCAGGCAACGGCAGTTGGAGAGAAGGAGAGGGACAAGAGACAGTGTAACGCAGTTGAGAGTGACAGAACAGTACTAGGAAATGTGTGAAGGACACAGTGTCAGGGGAGGGGCGAGGAATAAAGCGAAAGAAAAAATGGAATTCGGTGAGAGCCACTGATAATGAGAGACAGAGGATATGACAATGAAAATGAGGAAGTGATAGTGGCCTTGAAGAGAGACAGCAGCAGTAGGAAGGAAGGCACGAGATGTTAGCAACAAATGAGAGCAAGAGGAAGGCAATGATAGTGAGAGGTGACTGGAGAAGTAGGACAGAAAGAAGTGGCCTGTGGCTCCGACACGGGAGACAATGGCAGAGAGATATGAAGAGATAATGTCAGTGAGTTAGGCTGAATGAGTGATTGAAAAAGGGAGGTTGAGGTGAGCTGCATGTTTTTTTAAGAAAAAAAGCGTGAAATGTTCGCATGCCAAAAGTTCTGAAGAAAATTGTAAAGGTGCTGAGAAGGTAGAACGATGCAGCTGATACCCCACTTTTCTGTCAGAACCTGTTCAATATACGGGAACATATTCGCATTTCTTGTGCTCCAATAGGAGCATTTTTCCGCTGGTTTCTTTACTTCTGTAGAATAATTTATACCGGAGACAATGGTCCGAAATATCAAAATAAATTGTGGGAGTAATTCAACAATCCTAAAGAAAAGTAGGTACACTTTTGGTGTAGGACTGTTGAATATTTGTACTAGTAGCATACAAAGTGCTACTTCGTCGTAGCTGTTCGGTATATCGACAGCCATTATTGAAAAGCACTGTACAGTAGCGTATCATGAACTATTTTACATTCCCTATATTCCAAAGACGTAGGCTTACGACAGGAAATTAAATAAATAGAAGTATCCACCGGAGTTATATAAACCGACCTCTACATGTGACGGCTGAATAAAAAAAACTACTCATATTGGTAGGTCGTTAGATGGCTTGCAAAGTATATTGTTGCCCTTTCATGTCCAAATCACGAATGATTATGCCAAATCAGGATAGGATGTCTTTATAATACACCATTCTGTATCATATTAGGGAGTTAGGAGCTGTAGAACAAGCTGAACTTGCTGACAGTCAAAATATCAGCTTATGAACTGTAAGCCTACATGTCCTAGTGAGAACTAAGAAGGGGACAAACATCATGACAACTAGACGCACCACGGCAGAATATCCACGAAAAACAACCTTCCGGAAACGATGAGGACGGTTGAAAAACATTCTGAGAACCTTTGTACCCTTTGGTGGGGCAGCAGCGCAGCCCCTGTGAATATTGAGTTGTATCTCAGTATGCCAGGAACTAGCTACCCAGGCAAAATTAGGAAGGCTAATTTCATTCTGGTACCAAGTACAGCAGTGTAGTTTAGTGTTGTATAGCACATTGCAGTCTAGAATCATAAAACTTTTCAGCGTGCTGTAGTGCAGTAGACAGGCAGCATGTGGATGCTGGATAAACATATATCTCTGTGGCATATGGCGAAAAAGTAGTATGCAGCTTTTTAAATTTAGATACATTATTTTTAAACAGATATATTACATAGATTTTCCTTAAACATCAAATGCTTAGTTGTATTAACACATTTTAAATTATGTTTAAATATTATGTGCTATATTCCTATATACCAGTCGATGTCTCGCTAATTTATCATACCAGATCCACAGAACATGTGTACTGTACGGATATACCGACGGTTATGCATAAGAATCGCTGAAATTAAATACCTGAAACTTTCAGGCAGCCTAGCCCACTGGCTTATGGTTAGAAATTTCGGGCAATCAATATGTTGGGTAACCTAATAACCACTAAATGAGAGAATTAGATCTGATGACGTTTCATTTTTATTCATGAAAAAACTAAGAACATCAGAAAACTTCATGAATAGATTGGAATAAAAAGAGCATTCCTTAAAAAGCTGTACACTGAAGCGCCAAAGAAGCTCATATAGGCATGCCTATTCCAATACAGAGATACGTAAACAGGCAGAATATTGCGCTGCGGTCGGCAACGCCTGCATAAGACAAAAAGTATCTGGCACAATTGTTAGATCGGTTACTGCTGCTACAATCGCAGGTTAAAAAGATTTAAGTGAGTTTGAACTGGTTTTATAGTCGGCGCACGAGTGATGGGGCACAGCATCTCTGAGGTAGCGATGAAGTGACGATTTTCCCGTACGACTACTTAACGAGTGTACTGTGAATATCAGGAATCCGATAAATCATCAAATCTCCGACATCGCTGCGGCCGGAAAAAGATCCTGCAAGGACGGGACCAATGACGATTGAAGAGAATCATTCAACGTGACTAAAGTGCAACTCTTCCGCAAATTGCTGCAGATTTCAATGTTGGGCGTTCAACAAGTGTCAGTGTGCGAACCATTCAACGAAACATGATCGAAATGGGTTTTCGCAGCCGAAGGCCCACTCGCGTACCCTTGATGACTGCACGGCACAAAGCCTTTCGCCTCGCCATGGCCAGTCAACACCGTCATTGGACTGTTGATGGCTAGAAACATGTTTCTTGGTCGGACGAGTCTCGTTTCAAATTGTATCGAGCGGATGGACGTGTACGGGTATGGAGACAACCTCATGAATCAAATGGCTCTGAGCACTATGGGACTCAACTTCTGAGGTCATTAGTCCCCTATAACTTAGAACTAGTTAAACCTAACTAACCTAAGGACATCACACACATCCATGCCCGAGGCAGGATTCGAACCTGCGACCGTAGCGGTCTCGCGGTTCCAGACTGCAGCGCCTAGAACCGCACGGCCACTTCGGCCGGCAACCTCATGAATCCGTGGACCCTGCATGTCGGCAGCAGACAGTTCAAGCTGGTGGAGGCTCTGTAATGGTGTGAGGCGTGTGAAGTTGGGGCCCCTGATACGTCTAGATACCACTCTGACAGGTGACACGTGAATATCCTGTCTGATCACTTGCATCCATTCATGTCCATTGTGCATTCGACGGACTTGGGCAATTCCAGCACCACAATGCGACACCCCACACGTCCAGAATTGCTACAGAGTGGCTCCAGGAACACTCTTCTGACTTTAAACACTTCTGCTGGCCACCAAACTCCCCAGACGTGAACATTATTTGGCATATCTGGGATGCCTTGCAACGTGCTGTTCAGAAGAGATCTCCACCCCCTCGTACTCTTACGGATTTAGGGAAAGCCCTGCAAGATTCATGGCATCAATTCCCTCCAGCACTACTTCAGACATTAGTGGAGGCCATGCCACTTCTGCGTGCTCGCGCGGGCCCTACACGATATTGGGCTGATGTACCAGTTTCTTTGGCTCTTCAGTATATACTGAGTAATTAATTAGAAGGGATTGCTACCGGTACTACACTAAACAAGTCGATTGAAACGGTGGCCAGAACTCAATTTATGGACACACAAATAATAATTTCAGTAGTGGTAGAAGAAGAATCAAATTAGTATGATATCAAGACAAAACACAACCGGAAAGGAATTTGGAATTAAATCACTGGAAAATTATTAGAATAGTCGCGAGACTTATAGCTCATAACGGCATTCAAAATGGTTCAAATGGGTCTGAGCACTATGGGACTTAACGTCTCAGGTCATCAGTCCCCTAGAACTTAGAACTACTTAAACCTAACTAACCTAAGGACATCACACACATCCATGCCCGAGGCAGGATTCGAACCTGCGACCGTAGCGGTCACGCGGTTCCAAACTGAAGCGCTTAGAGCCGCACGGTCACACCGGCCGGCCATAACGTCATTAGTTAATCGATTGCCTTGTAGTTAGCGACTGAAAATTCCCAAGAAAAGAAATGTCGATTGTAGAGAAAACATACATAACTTCACATAACAGTGCCTCATGAACACTAACTGGGTTGCAAATCAAGGTAAGCCTCTCTTTCTCCACCCTGCCGCATGACAAGGAACTGAGGGCTCGCATCGTAATCTCAATCTGTTAGGGGTCCCTTCCTCTTTCTATTTCGCTAATAACTACAACTCACATCAGCATATATGTAGTACATGTCAACAATAAATGGACATACCTCGACTTCAGTATTAAATAATATACTCCTGGAAATGGAAAAAAGAACACATTGACACCGGTGTGTCAGACCCACCATACTTGCTCCGGACACTGCGAGAGGGCTGTACAAGCAATAATCACACGCACGGCACAGCAGACACACCAGGAACCGCGGTGTTGGCCGTCGAATGGCGCTAGCTGCGCAGCATTTGTGCACCGCCGCCGTCAGTGTCAGCCAGTTTGCCGTGGCATACGGAACTCCATCGCAGTCTTTAACACTGGTAGCATGCCGCGACAGCGTGGACGTGAACCGTATGTGCAGTTGACGGACTTTGAGCGAGGGCGTATAGTGGGCATGCGGGAGGCCGGGTGGACGTACCGCCGAATTGCTCAACACGTGGGGCGTGAGGTTTCCACAGTACATCGATGTTGTCGCCAGTGGTCGGCGGAAGGTGCACGTGCCCGTCGACCTGGGACCGGACCGCAGCGTCGCACGGTTGCACGCCAGGATCGTAGGATCCTACGCAGTGCCGTAGGGGACCGCACCGCCACTTCCCAGCAAATTAGGGACACTGTTGCTCCTGGGGTATCGGCGAGGACCATTCGCAACCGTCTCCATGAAGCTGGGCTACGGTCCCGCACACCGTTAGGCCGTCTTCCGCTCACGCCCCAACATCGTGCAGCCCGCCTCCAGTGGTGTCGCGAAAGGCGTGAATGGAGGGACGAATGGAGACGTGTCGTCTTCAGCGATGGGAGTCGCTTCTGCCTTGGTGCCAATGATGGTCGTATGCGTGTTTGGCGCCGTGCAGGTGAGCGCCACAATCAGGACTGCATACGACCGAGGCACACAGGGCCAACACCCGGCATCATGGTGTGGGGAGCGATCTCCTACATTGGCCGTACACCATTGGTGATCGTCGAGGGGACACTGAATAGTGCACGGTACATCCAAACCGTTATCGAACCCATCGTTCTACCATTTCTAGACCGGCAAGGGAACTTGCTGTTCCAACAGGACAGTGCACGTCCGCATGTATCCCGTGCCACCTAACGTGCTCTAGAAGGTGTAAGTCAACTACCCTGGCCAGCAAGATCTACGGATCTGTCCCCCATTGAGCATGTTTGGGACTGGATGAAGCGTCGTCTCACGCGGTCTGCACGTCCAGCACGAACGCTGGTCCAACTGAGGCGCCAGGTGGAAATGGCATGGCAAGCCGTTCCACAGGACTACATCCAGCATCTCTACGATCGTCTCCATGGGAGAATAGCAGCCTGCATTGCTGCGAAAGGTGGATATACACTGTACTAGTGCCGACATTGTGCATGCTCTGTTGCCTGTGTCTATGTGCCTGTGGTTCTGTCAGTGTGATCATGTGATGTATCTGACCCCAGGAATGTGTCAATAAAGTTTCCCCTTCCTGGGACAATGAATTCACGGTGTTCTTATTTCAATTTCCAGGAGTGTATTTCACTTAGCTTTTTCTGCAGCTTTAGTCCGCCTCTCTTAGTCCCAGGGTTAATCTGTGGTCCACAGGATTTTTATAAAGCATGAAATAATATAAATTCTAATTTCAGAATGTGAACAATTTATTCCGCTTCAGTAAAGTCGAACATATCACACATAATTCCGCCATCTTGTTTATGTCTCTTTTCACATACACTAAACATCATCTTTACAGACCGTCCTCTTCTCTGACAAACGTGCGTCACATAACTTGCATTTGTCAGCCGTGACAATGACAATATGTAGACAATACTTAACTGAATCCAACTGCTCCCTCGAGAACTGTTGTTACTGCTATTTATAAACTCTTCAGAGATTTTAATATAAACTGACATTATGGAGTCGTCATATAATGAAAACTACAGTTCCGGTCTTTGTCTGTGCTATTAAATTTTAAATAAAATACGTTGTTCTGAATTAGTATAGCTGTAATTACTTATTTAGGTATAAAATGTATGTAGGTTGCAGAAACGGCATTCAGGATGAACGCTCTTTCGATTTACTGTATTTGCTTACATTTTGCATAATATCGAATTTGAAAAACATAACTGTCCGCGCTTTTTAGTGTTATTGCGAATAAAAGACAAAACGGGATACAGTGAATAATAAATCTTTTTTTGCAATCGTTTCCGAAGAGAAATGGACATTTCGTGATTAACAGCATATTTCTGCTCACTTCTATTATCGAATTTACACAAACTACTTGTTTTGAGAGGGGTGTGAATGTCATAAACGAAGTAAATAATCATCTAATTAGTGTGGATATTATTTTGGATAATTTCCTGTTTCGATCTGTGCTTCTGCTAAACATTACGAAATATTACGAAACATTTGTAAAGATACCCAATAATTGTTTATAGTCGTATATTTTTTATTAAATTAAGTTTTAGATCGGATACCGTATTTTGCATTAAATTATTCCCCTTGATATGTGAGAAGTCTTACTGTGGCCGCAGTAATTGCAGCCGAAGGCGGTGGCCCTAACCGATGAGGAGTGTAAGCTGCTAGTAGAGTATACTGGTGACTGTAGTCGGTTAAATGTGTGAAGCTGAACTCATCGTCTTGTCGATATCAATGCGGTTGAATAATCTCCAAACAGCGAAAAAGTTAAACGCTGGAATGACGTAACAGCGGCCGAAGTCCAAACTATCTCATCGCTAGCAGCAGATCCACCCAGCAACCAACTGCCTTCACTAAGGCGTACAAGAACTCCTCCACACATGGGATCAGCCCTGGCAAAAACTCTGAGGGACTAGTTAGTAAAAGGGCCGAAGTGAATCACCAGCCCCAGATATGGAAATTGGCTCTCAGTCTCCCACTATGGAATTTAACATGGTTCAGGCAATGAGAACCATAGTTGCACTAGCCGGCAGAGACCAGACGAAGATTCAAACGGCCGATTCTCCACAATGGGATATTCTGCAATTTTGGGTAAGCTACCAGCGTTATTCCCACAGAAAGTGTGAAGGGAAGGTTTTCGAAGTGCATATGTGGCAATAATTCTGTCTTAGCAAGACAGAGCCACGAGAGCAATTATAGCAGGAGGTCTCATTGTGGCTTTAACGATGGCAGGGTTTTCAATCTAACCCCCCGTCAGGTACATACACTAAACTATCCCTAATCCGGCCCTCAGTAGTCCGGCCTCTCAGTAATCCGGTGCACACCCAAAAGCACGTGCACAATGAATTATCGTGCGTAACAGTGCTTAGTTAAACAATTCTTTATAAACTGTATTTGAAATTGTAGCTTTCTTTACAGTTCGGAACCATGTCTTCTAAAAGGAAACACTTTATGCTAGAGCTCAAGCAGAAACCCGAAATTTTGTATAAGTTAAATCGAGGTTCTTCGGAGGAAGCCATTGCTACTGAGTTCAGTGTTGGACGAGCAACTATTTGTGACATCAAAAAGAAAGATGATGTTATTCGACAGTACTCAAGACAAATGTATAGTGAGTTGAGAAAACGGAAGGTTATGCGAAAGAATGAGAATGAAGAACTGGACGTTGCTTTTTATAGATGGTTCATACAACAACGCAGTAAAGGAATTCCAGCTGCCAAGAACTAGAAGGGAGCTCGTGGTTACAAGCAACCGAAACAGAGCGTAACATTAATGGCGTGTTGTAATGCAAATGGGAGTCATAAATTACCGCGTATGGTGATTGGAAAATCCCAACATCCACGTTGATTTCTGCACACTGACATAAATACTCTACGAGTGCAGTATTGCACGCAGAAGAAAGCGTGGATGGACAGACAAATATTCTCTTGGTGGTTCCATGAGAAAAGAGCTAACGAAGAAACAGCTTCCACTGAAAGCTATCCTTATAATTGACAATGATCCCACTCATCCTTCAGATGTTTCTCTAAAGTCCAGTGGTGTACATGTACAAGCACGCTTTCTCCAACCCAATGTGACAGCCCTAAATCAGCCTAAGGAGCAGGGAATTTTGGAATCAATTAAACGTCATTATCGACATTCACTTCTCGTCTCCTTGCTGAACGAAAGTGAAAACGACTTTATATAGACTACGCTGAAGGTGTGGAAAGCAATTAACATACGAGATGTTGTTTTCCAAGCAGCCGAAGCATTGGATAATGTGGAGAGCGCTACCATAATGAAGAGCAGGAGAAAATTGTGGCCATCCGTTGATGCTGAGTTGGATCTAGTAGTGAGTGACAGCGATGGACGATTCAATTCGAAATTATCAATTACTTTGTACACTGACATGTTCCACAACCTTCTAGGGGGAGAAGAAATTGACGAAGAAGATGTTACTAAGTGGCTGAATGAGGAAAACTGTGATACGGACCAAACTTTAACAGATGAAGAAATAACCAAAAGCGTGCAAGAAAGTAATGATGAAAGTGATGAAGAAGAGGACACAGGAGGAGAGAGCATGCAGATTTCTCACACTGCTGGTGCAGAAGTTGCCGAGGTTCTCCTGGAGTACATTACGCAACTACCAGATACATGCAGTACCGACGTAATGCTTGCTAAGCGGTTGCGTGATAAAGCATGCAACCGTTGTGTATCATCATTGTGACAGTTAAAAATTAAGGACATGTTTCATAGTGAGTGATACGACTGTATAATTATGTACAGTATACACTCAAGAACTAAGTTTTCTTAGAAAATTAATGTAATTTTGGATTTAATAAAGTATATCCTCTATGTTTTAAAACTGTATCCTTCGGTTTAATAAAGCACAGTACACTATACCCCTATTTTTTCAAAATAAATATAACACAAAATAAATGAATAAACTAAATTTAAGACAATAATCCGGTACTTCCGCTAATCCGGCACCCATATGTGCCAGGAATGGCCGGATTAGACAGAGTATAGTTATTATACGCAAAGTTCGCTTTAGTGCCTTTGGATCCGTTACCCACTGACCGACCGTATGAGACCAGGGGATTATACAGGGTGTTCGGAAATTCCCTTACAAACTTGTAGGACTTGTAGAGAGAGAGAGAGAGGGGGGGGGGGTAGGTACATAACATTTTGAATAGCAACCCATGTCCAGAAATGTCATCCAACGACGCTACAGAGCATCAAAGTTACAGGCGGCGACGCCTGCAAATGGGCCGGCCGCAGTGGACGAGCGGTTCTAGGCGCTGCAGTCTGGAGCCGCGCGACCGTTACGGTCGCAGATTCGAATCCTGCCTCGGGCATGGATGTGTGTGTTGTCCTTAGGTTAGTTAGGTTTAAGTAGTTCTAAGTTCTAGGGGACTGATGACCTCAGCAGTTAAGTCCCATAGTGCTCAGAGCCATTTGAACCATTTGAACGCCTGCAAATGAATGTATATATAGGGTGATTTCGTTATGATGTTAAAAACTGTTTAGAACGATGGAGAGGGATAAATGTATCAGTTTGAGGTAAGGGTCCCTCTACTGGAAACGAACGAGTCGAAAGTTATGAGCGACAACAAGTTTGATATCTCTGACTGGAATACATGTACTGACACTATTGTTACTAAGATTGAAGGGTAGGCAACTTCAGGCGTGGTAGTATGGACCAAAGCATGGAAAATATATTCAGTAAACATGGTCTCTAAAAGGTATAGCTGAAGAGCTATGAGCACTTCTTCATTTTCGTAGTTTTGCCACACATCTCCTCCATTGAACAAGTCTTCTTAGATCTTAGGTATTGTAACTTAGCAAATTATTACGAATTGTCATGTTGCATTGAAAGCATAGCTTACCGTGGAGCCAGAAGGAGAGCAGATTATGGTTCTCACGCTGGCATATAGCTGACTCTGGCTACTAGCCCGAGCGAACCGTGTACTTGGCTAAAGCTACTTGAATCTTACACATACTCTCTATGAATCTGGAGAAGTACTAGTAAATATTAATCGATCTTTTTCATAATTAGTATAGCCAATTCTACGGATAACACAACCATACTGATAAAATTTCAAATCAGTAACTTCAATATTTTCGAAGATATAAATTTTTACCTAAAACACATAATAGCCAAGCTGACATTCTGAAAAGGAGGTAGGAACTGTAATGTATTCATCTACAGTATCAACTGAAACTACAACCAAGAGGATAGGTTCATATAATTTAATTTTCTGGAATTATCTTTAGTTTCATTCAGACATAGTTAAAAGTGCTTTGAAAATTATTTCATCGTGTTTTGGTTGTGTGAGTGTTTTGGAGAGACTGAGAAAATGAATGAAGGACACACATAAAGTGAGAATGTGATATTTTATTAAAACTATGTAAATGTGTGCGTGAGAAAGTTGTTGTGCAATAGGGGAATTTCTGACGTACTGCATGTGCGAATGAGCTCGATATTATGAAATGCAGCCAGAAGAGGCGTCGAGTATTAAATTTATTACTAATTTATTTTGTGGAAAAGAACCGTATTTTGTTTTCATTAAATTTTATTTTGTTTTGGAATTACGAGATTTCTAGTCTAAATGACATGTGGTAATTTGATTGGCTCACATCAGAAACACCGCGAGTATAGTAGTTCTCGAAATACCGGGTGATCAAAAAGTCAGTATAAATTTGAAAACTGAATATGGTCCTAATGACTCTGAGCACTATGGGACTTAACTGCTGAGGTCATCAGTCCCCAAGAGCTTAGAACTACTTAAACCTAACTAACCTAAGGACACCACACACATCCATGCCCGAGGCAGGATTCGAACCTGCGACCGTAGCGGTCGCGCTGTTCCAGACTGAAGCGCCTAGAACCGCTCGGCCACACTGGCCGGCGAAAACTGAATAAATCACGGAATGATGTAGATAGAGAGGTACAAATTGACACACATGCTTGGAATGACATGAGTTTTTATTAGAACCAAAAAAATACAAAAGTTCAAAAAACGTCCTACAGATGGCGCTTCATCTGATCAGAATAGCAATAATTAGCATAACAAAGTAAGACAAAGCAAAGATGATGTTCTTTACAGGAAATGCTCAATATGTCCACCATCATTCCTCAACAATAGCTGTAGTCGAGGAACAATGTTGTGAACAGCACTGTAAAGCATGTCCGGAGTTATGGTGAGGCAATGGCATCGGATGTTGTCTTTCAGCATCCCTAGAGATGTCGGTCGATCACGATACACTTGCGACTTCAGGTAACCCCAAAGCCAATAATCGCACTGACTGAGGTGTGGGAACCGGGGAGGCCAAGCAAGACGAAAGTGTCGGCTAAGCACACGATCATCACCAAACGACGCGCGCAGAGAGATCTTACACGCGCCATCTGTCGGACATTTTGTGAACTTTGTTTTTTTTTTTTTGTTCTAATAAAACCCCATGTCATTCCAAGCATGTGTGTCAATTTTTACCTGTCTATCTACATTATTCCGTGGTTTATTAAATTTTCAAATTTATACTGACATTTTGATCACCCTGAATCTAACTGGCTGCTTAAAATGCTATCCGATAGGAATTCAACATTCAGCGCACGTTTGAGTGTTGCTTTGTGCCTCAGCTCTATGAGTCGAGATAGTCTCTTGTACCAAAAAGAAGAAATTCGCACGTTTCATCGATTCTCACGTCGCTGACGAAAAGTGACTACAGTCTTGAGTATTTTGTGAACGTCTGAGTCTGTGAGTGGTTTATTTTGTGAGATATTCACATGTGAACATTTCGTGTCATACATAAACTCTGCGTGGTCGGTTTGGAGCAGATTACGAGACATTATGGCGACCACTTCTTTACAAGAAGCCTACTGAACGACTGAATATGTTAACTCGCAAGTAGTCGTGGGTCAGTGACTGTTCAGGACGTTCAAAATATGTGGTCGGACTAAAAATCGTCTGGCTGCATTTGGGAGTGAACTTGTAACAAAGAGACAGTAACATTGCATGGTTGATGGCAGGCTCTTAAATATGGACTTGAAACCTATTTTAAGGGTAATAAAGACAAGAAACTAACTTAAAGGAAATATTGGACTTTTTTTTTTCAAACGAGTCATGCAAGAATCTCGAATGCTTGACAGTTTAACTAACTTTCAGCTACTGCCTATGGACAGGAGTTATGTGGCCCTTGCGTGGTAGGAAAGTAGTCGAATTTTCGTCAGTGCTGCTTTTGTGGCTATTAAAAGTATCTAGCATCGTAGAGTAAAGGGGCAGATAACCTGAAACTTATCCAGGCAGGTGGACTGATTTGTCAAAGGATAGTGAGAGACTAACCCGCCCAGCTACAGTATGCATTTTAGAGCCCATGTTTACTAGATATTTGTTCTTGTTTTGGTCCTTACTAGCACCTCTGAAAGCTGCCTAGCCTATAGTGTTAGCAACAACATTACCAGTAATTTTATTCCACTGTCAGAGGTATGAGAATGGTTTTCGTTTATAACTTCCGACTCATTTGTTTCTGGCACAGGGACCGTACCCGAAACTGATAAATTTATCCTTCTCTATCATCCCACAAAATTTGTAACTTCATCAGAATCACCCTGTATATACATACATTCACAGGCGCAGGCACCTGTTACTTTGACGCTCTGCAGCGTCGTTGGATGACGTTTCCGGACATGGGTTGCTGTTCAAAATATTACGTACTCACTTCCCTTAGCAGGTACTGGAAGTTCGTAACGGGAATTTCCGAACTCCCTGTATGCAGGCCGCTGCTCGCCAAAGTGACGTCTTCTCGGGAATCCAGGTATTAGTGAAAACGGGCTTGATTGGCTTGTCGTTCAGCGGAATGTGAGACGGTTGCTGTTTCACAGTTAGCAGATATCCCGCGTGCCGAGACAAAATATGAGTAGAAAAATCTAAATGTCACCAGAAGTGAACTTGATACCAAAATCCAGTATGATCACCCATCTACATTACTAGCAACTGCGTCCTAACCACTCTCGAATTACGTCCATAAAATTGCGAGTAATGCACGGTAAACACAGAATGCTTTGGAAAGCAAACTGAAGAAATGAAAAACAGGCCGTCGCCTCAAAATAAATGCAAAGCAGCAACCAACAAAACAACAAATGTAAAATTCTGGTGGCAGCATCATGTAGCGAAAATAACGAACAAGCATTCCCTGTGTCCGGAAGAAGTAGATCTTATGAAAGAGTTGTTCAGCATAGTCTAATCAGAATGTGCTTATGCTTTCCTTTCACACATTTGTGCCCACTTCCCGTTTTAGTACTCTCTAATTCTTTCACTTCTTCTTCTTCGCCCTCCTCATTTGTCCCCCCACTTCCTCTCATATTTCCCTTCTTCATTCTTACTAAGCGAGGTGGCCAGACATTAACACACTGGATTCGCATTCTGGAGGACGGTGGTTCAAATCCCCTTCTGGCTATCCAGATTTAGGTCTTCCATGGTTGCTCTAAATCGCTTAAGGCAAATGCCGGGGATGTTTATTTTGAGAACGGCAGGGCCGAATCCTTTCCCATATTTCCCTAATCCGAGCTAGTGCTACATCCCTAATGACCTCGTTGTCAACACGGCGTTCAGCTCTAATCTTCATCCTTTCGTCCTCCCGGTTCTTTAGCTTGTGATAAAAATTGGCCCCCACGGAAAAGATATGTGCCCAAAGTCACATACGCAGCATGAGAAAGAATGTGAAGAACCCAGAAGAGGAGGAGGTAACGAAATGAAACTTTGCGGTTTGAGAGGGTATGAGGTGTTATTTCAGTGATTAGAAAATAGAGTCAAATTTACAAAGAGCTTGGCAATGGGAAGCCACTTACCAGTATGGCGCTGCACGCCCTCTGGCCTGGATGTTATATTGAGCGTTGTCCTGCAAAATGATGGTCAGGTCCTGCAGAAAGTGTCATTACATCACACACATCCATGCCCGAGGCAGGATTCGAACTTGCGACCGTAGCGGTCGCGCGGTTCCAGACTGTAGCGCCTAGAACCGCTCGGCCACCCATGCCGGCTTTATCTAATAAATATTCAGTAATGTGAAGGACCACTTAATATAAAGTCAGTGGCCCATTTCCTTAAAAAGACTTAGTGAATACTCCTGACATATTCAGTTACTATCTATGTGACATCTGCATAAGCGTCGTAAAACCAATATTGGTAAGTACATTTATATTGAAATCATACAATGAAGGTTTCTCACAAGCTACATTCATAAACGTCATACCACAGTTGTGATATGCGACGGTTAATCCGATTAAAAAAAATCATAACTATTGTGTTATTTGAGATACGTGCGTGAACAACGTACTGCTGGAAAGAGCTAACTCTTAAGTTGTACATGGTTCACGCTAGGTAGTAACAATGTGCGCCCACTTCAGTTCTAGTAAAAATGCTGTCGGGACAACAGAAAACGTTTTTTGTTCTACGTTTTGCGCAATGCGGGTCAGTAATAACAGTTCATCGTGACTTTCGTAGTAGGTATGGTGTGGATCCTGCTACAGCACAGAGCATTAGATGATGGCATGAACAATTCCGAGAAACAGGTTGTTTATTCAAAGGCAAATCCCCGAGTGCCTGGCAAAGACGTCTAGCTCATACGCCATAGTTTCACGAGGAGTCCGCAGAAATCCCTTCACCGTGCATATCGACAGCTCTGTATGCCCCGATATCCGTCTGCCGTGTGTTGCGTCGACGTTTACACACGAAACCATACAAAATTCAGCTACTGTAAGCTCTTCGTGTTGTTGTTGTTGTTGTTGTCGTCTTCAGTCCTGAGACTGGTTTGATGCAGCTCTCCATGCTACTCTATCCTGTGCAAGCTTCTTCATCTCCCAGTACCTACTGCAACCTACATCCTTCTGAATCTGCTTAGTGTATTCATCTCTTGGTCTCCCTCTACGATTTTTACCCTCCACGCTGCCCTCCAATGCTAAATTTGTGATCCCTTGATGCCTCAAAACGTGTCCTACCAACCGATCCCTTCTTCTAGTCAAGTTGTGCCACAAACTTCTCTTCTCCCCAATCCTATTCAATACCTCCTCATTAGTTACGTGATCTACCCACCTTATCTTCAGCATTCTTCTGTAGCACCGCATTTCGAAAGCTTCTATTCTCTTCTTGTCCAAACTAGTTATCGTCCATGTTTCACTTCCATACATTGCTACACTCCATACAAATACTTTCAGAAACGACTTCCTGACACTTGAATCTATACTCGATGTTAACAAATTTCTCTTCTTCAGAAACGATTTCCTTGCCATTGCCAGTCTACATTTTATATCCTCTCTACTTCGACCATCAGCAGTTATTTTACTCCCTAAATAGCAAAACTCCTTTACTACTTTAAGTGTCTCATTTCCAAATCTAATTCCCTCAGCATCACTCGATTTAATTTGACTACATTCCATTATCCTCGTTTTGCTTCTGTTGATGTTCATCTTATATCTTATATCCTCCTGTGACTTATTAAACTGATAGTTCGGTAATTTTCACATCTGTCAACACCTGCTTTCTTTGCGATTGGAATTATTATATTCTTCTTGAAGTCTGAGGGTATTTCGCCTGTCTCATACATCTTGCTCACCAGATGGTAGAGTTTTGTCATGATTGGCTCTCCCAAGGCCATCAGTAGTTCTAATGGAATGTTGTCTACTCACGGGGCCTTGTTTCGACTCAGGTCTTTCAGTGCTCTGTCAAACTCTTCACGCAGTATCTTACCTCCCATTTCGTCTTCATCTACATCCTCTTCCATTTCCATAATATTGTCCTCAAGTACATCGCCTTTGTATAAACCCTCTATATACTCCTTCCACCTTTCTGCCTTCCCTTCTATGCTTAGAACTGGGTTGCCATCTGAACTCTTGATATTCATACAAGTGGTTCTCTTCTCTCCAAAGGTCTCTTTAATTTTCCTGTAGGCAGTATCTATCTTACCCCTAGAGAGACAAGCCTCTACATCCTTACATTTGTCCTCTAGCCATCCCTGCTTAGCCATTTTGCACTTCCTGTCGATCTCATTTTTGAGACGTTTGTATTCCTTTTTGCCTGCTTCATTTACTGCATTTTTATATTTTCTCCTTTCGTCAATTAAATTCAACATTTCTTCTGTTACCCAAGGATTTCTACTAGCCCTCGTCTTTTTACCTACTTGATCGTCTGCTGCCTTCACTACTTCATCTCTCAGAGCTACCCATTCTTCTTCTACTGTATTTCTTTCCCCCATTCCTGTCAATTGTTCCCTTATGCTCTCCCTGAAACTCTCTACAACCTGTGGTTCTTTCAGTTTATCCAAGTTCCAGCTCCTTAAATTCCCACCTTTTTGCAGCTTCTTCAGTTTCAATCTGCAGTTCATAACCAATAGATTGTGGTCAGAATCCACATCTGCCCCTGGAAATGTCCTACAATTTAAAACCTGGTTCCTAAACGTGTAGAGTTCTATAATTTCGTCCCTGGCAAGATGGCAGTTTTCTTCCACGCTTAGTGTTTAGTGACGAGGCAACATTCCATTTAAATGGAAAGGTGAACCGTCATAATGTGAGAATATGTGGTACGGAACAACCACATGAAGTTTTACAACATGAGAGGGACCCTCCAAAATTGTATGTGCTCTGTGCAGTTTCACATGAACAGTTTTAAGGTCCATTTTTCTTTGCCGAGAACACTGTTATAGGAAGCACATACCTCGATATGCTTGAGAACTTCCTGTTCCCACAGTTGGAGACTGATTCGAATGACTTCATTTACCAATAGGATGGAGCACCGCCACACTGGCATCTGGAAGTGCGGGAATTTTTAAATCAAAGGATTACTGAACGAAGAATCGGTCGCACTGAACCAAATGATTCATCCTTAGATTACTGGCCTCCAGGGTCACCGGACCTGATTGTATGTGATTATTTACCGTGGGGGTTCATAAAAGACTCTGTTTATATGCCTCCATTACCAACAACAATGAATGAACTGAGTCATCTCATAGCAGCAGCTGTGGAATCCGTAACTCAATACATGCTCGCTCAAGTGTGGGAACAATCTGAATACCGCATTGACATGTGCCGTGCACCTCAAGGAGGGAATACTAGAAACCTATGACAAGGCATGAAAAAAAACTTTTTGAGGTTCCATTTCATTAAAAAACAAAATTCATTTTATATTTTTATTAGTTTCAGAAATATAGACACACCAGATCGAATGATTCTTCTCGATACACCCTCTATATCGATGGGATACGAGCAGACAACTGATGTCACTGTGACACAAGTGATAGCATTACAAACTAACGATGGCGAACGGAAAACGATGAAACTGTCGTAATGTTTTAAATGGAAAATCTATAAATGGGATGAATTAATTAAATAACCTCTACAAATTGACGTATCTTATTTTGCCATGCTTAGGGCCAATCCATTCACTGTACGAGGATCGTTTGAATAGTCCGTATAAAGTCAGAGAGAGGGCACTTCGGGCGCGTATCGAGGTCATGTTTAGTCCGTAGCATCTTCCGAAAGAACGCACGCCATTTTTCAGCCATATTGGTCTATTTCTTTGTGTTTGGCATTCGTGTGAATCAAGGAAGTCGAGTGATTGTCAAAAAATGGACGACAAAGAATTTTGTGTGGTGATTAAACATTACTTTATGAAAGGCAAAACGCCTCAGGAAACTAAACAGAAGCTTGATAAACGTTCACCTTCGATCAGAACAGTTTATAAGTGGTTTCAAAATTTTCAGAATGGCCGTATGGGCACAAGTGATGCTGAACGTTCAGGACGCCCTGTGGAGGTTACGACTCCAGAAATCATTGATAAAATCCATTGTATGGCGATGGATGACAGAAGAGTTAAGGTGCGTGAGACTGCGAGTGCTGTGGGCATCTCAAATGGACGGGTACACAATATTTTGTACAAATATTTGGACATGAGAAAGTTATCCACAAGATAGGTTCCACGATTGCTCATGATTGACCAAACACGGAATAGTGTGAAGTGTTGCAAGGATGCTTTGCAGCTGTTCAGGAAGAATCCGCAGGACTTTAAGCGTCGTTCCGTCCCTGCGGGTGAAACATGGATACATTACTATACTCCTGAGACCAAACAACAATCTAAACAATGGGTTAACAAGGAAAAAGCTGTACCAAAAAAGGCGAAGACCATTCCTTCGGCCGGAAAGTTTATGGCGACTGTCTTTTGGAATTCGCAAGGGATAATCCTCATCGACTATCTGGAAAAGGTCAAAACTATTACAGGTGAATATTATTCATCGTTATTGGACCATTTGAAAACCGAGCTGCAAGAAAGACGCTGGCGATTGGACCTTGAAAAAGTCCTTTTCCATCACGACAATGCAACAGCACACACCTCAGCAGTTGTGGTCGCAAAATTAATGGAAATAGGATTCCAACTCGTTTCACATCCCCCCTATTCTCCAGACTTGGCTCCCTCGGACTACTATTTGTTCCCCAATTTGAAGAATTGGCTGTCAGAACAAAGATTTTATTCAAACGAGGAGGTGATTGCAGCAACTAATAGCTGTTATGCAGACTTGGACATTTCCAGCTATTTGGAAGGGATCAGCAAATTAGAACAGCGTTGGAAGAAGTGTATAAGTCTAAAAGGAGACTATGTCAAAAAATAAGAAAGGTTTACCCCAAACTCGTAAGTAGTTTTTATTTTTGCACGGACTTTTGAAGCGCCCCTCTGTGTCCACTCATATGACCCACCTTATTATGATACACTTTTAACTTTGGTTACGAAGTCGCTGTCAGATAATGATTGACGGATACGATGTTGTGGTTACTCGACTCCCCTGCTGACATTTCTTCGTTGAGGGATAAAAATAAATTACTAAGCAGAATCTAGTGTTCAGCGAAAAGTCGTCGAGCTCCGAGACGGCTGGTGGAAAAGCTTATGGGAGCGCGTCCGTTCCCTGCACAGCCAGAGAGTCTGGGCTACGACCGGCAGGCAGCAGCGCAGATGTGAATCAGCAGGCACACACAAAAAGAAGGCGCGTCGCACGCGGGTAGGCGAGAAGTCGCCCAAATCACGAGAGACCTACTGGCTGATAGCGCCTGTTTACTGCTGCCAGCTTCTTGCCGACGCCTCTCGTCTCAAACTACTCGACGAAGTAATACCGCTAGCCGCAGCATTTCACGCCGTTTGCGACCGGTCATCTCTCATAGGCGATAACAAGATTTCCAACTGAAATCTCTACATCTACGTTGCAGGTGTCATCATTTATCACCCTCTGAGTTGAAAGTGATTTTAGAGACTTGAAGAAATAGGTAAAGTATAGGTTTAACGTTTCATCTTCTCTAGCAAGGAAGAACTAGTTTGGAATCAACAACGAAAGACGAAAGAAATGTACTTAATCATTTCAGACGATTTCATGAACTGTGTGACGCAATGGTGGAGGCAGTGGACTTGCATTTGTTAGGAGCGGCCCTTATATTTTCGTCCAGTAACCTCGAACTAGGTTTTACATAATTTATCTACATTGCTAATGGTAATAACTTATTTCTTACTAGCTGTTACCTGCGGCTGTGCTCTCGTATCAGTAGTTTTGTTATGATGTTTGATGGTATGTAAGCTATTGAAGTACATGTACAGAATGCAACAAATTTAATAATTTTATAACATGGTTTATGTTCACTGATGTAGAAAAAGGATGTTCCATTCTCTACTTCACCTACTAAGGAGTCGATTTCCTTTTACTAATTTATTTATTTATTTACTTTTACTTTCTAAAGTAGTCTACGTCCTTCCTCAGGGTTCAGACTATCTTCATATCAGATTTCATAAAAACCGGATCTGCAACTTAGTCGTCAAATCGTAGCATAGTTACTTTCGCTTTATAATATTGTTATGGATTTCTCTAAGCGTGAATGGCTAACGGATCGTCGATGCACATTATCCATTGAAGGACACCTGGTCTGACTGAGGCAGTTTGCGCCAGTCAAATAAACACACACAATAGGGAAACTATGATCATATTGTTACTTTTTCCTTACGCTTAGTTAAAAAAAAAAAACACCAACTTATGTCTATAAGTGCGTTCATATACTTTCACTCCAAAGTTTTACGTGTATTGTAAACAATAACCGACACAGGCCATTAATTTCTGGAAATCTTAATTTATATTTCTTGCTTGCTAATACTCGTCTCTATATTGTAAAGTAGTATTTCGCTTACTACCTTACATTACCGTTTTAAATTTTTGTATTAAATTGTTCTCAGTTTCATGGGGATATATTGTTTTCGTTAACACTACTTTCAAAATTAGATTACACGTTGAGAGAGTATATGGTTATCTGGTAAGACAAAGTTCATGTAAGTGTGCTGCTTGAGAATCACTGCAAAACTTTACATAAATGTAATTTTGTATGAAATGGTACTAACTACGCTTATATGTATATCATGAAGACAATAACAAACTTTGGTCCGCAGCTCGTGGTCGTGCGGCAGCGTTCCCGCTTCCCACGCCCGGGTTCCCGGGTTCGATTCCCGGCGGGGTCCGGGATTTTCTCTGCCTCGTGATGACTGGGTGTTGTGTGATGTCCTTAGGTTAGTTAGGTTTAAGTAGTTCTAAGTTCTAGGGGACTGATGACCATAGATGTTAAGTCCCATACTGCTCAGAGCCATTTCAACCATTTGAACAAACTTTGTTCGCTCCAGGGGAGGATAGTCGGAACTAGACCAAAATCGTAACTAGAAAAAACTACATTAGTCAGTCAGTATCCTGAATTATGTTTTTCTCTTATATATTGTTTTTCTCTTCTAAGATTGTGTTCGGCGAAGTGAACCATTACTAGAAAATTTCTAAAAACTGCAGGTGATGAGAGTTCGATGTTTTGTACCCACCGGTACTTGAGAATTATTTGCGGTAACCGATGCCGCCCCTACATTGCAGACAACGCCATCGCCAAAATTCAGCGCATTTTAATTGGCATATACTGACTTAATGGCTAAAATTGTAGTATATTGTAAGAACCAAACTGTTTTACATTTTGTGATTCTTGAGTTTCTCCCGGCGTATTTGACATTCAAAATATCCCCGGGTGTATTGCGGTCTACAGTGTCCAACGGGCACAATATTTCGGCGATCATACATGTCACCATCATCAGGCGAACTGACGGACTGAGCTCCTGTGAACGTGCCGGCGCGGAGATCCGTACGCTGTGGCTGCTCAGAGGTAACTGGGTTCGGTCGCAGCGGCGGCCGATTTAAATACCCTCCACCCGCGGCCATACCTCATACTCAGGTATACAGGGTGGCCAAATATCTCACGAAATAAGCATCAAACGAAAAAACTACAAAGAACGAAACTCGTCTAGCTTGAAGGGGGAAACCAGATGGCGCTATGGTTGGCCCGCTAGATGGCGCTGCCATAGGTCAAACGGATATCAACTGCGTTTTTAAAAAAATAGGAACCCCCATTTTTATTACATATTCGTGTACTACGTAAAGAAATATGAAAGTTTTACTTGGACCACTTTTTTCGCTTTGTGATAGATGGCGCAGTAATAGTCACAAACGTATAAGTACGTGTATCACGTAACATTCCGCCAGTGCGGACGGTATTTGCTTCGTAATACATTACCCGTGTTAAAATGTACCGTTTACCATTTGCGGAAAAGGTCGATATCGTCTTGATGTATGGCTATTGTGATCAAAATGCCCAACGGGCGTGTGCTATGTATGCTGCTCGGTATCCTGGACATCATCCAAGTGTCTGGACCGTTCGCCGGATAGTTACGTTATTTAAGGAAAGAGGAAGTGTTCAGCCACATCTGAAACGTCGTCAACCACGACTTGCAACAAATGATGATGCCCAAGTAGGTGTTTTAGCTGCTGTCGCGGCTAATCCGCACATCAGTAGCAGACAAATTGCGCGAGAATCGGGAATCTCAAAAACGTCGGTGTTGAGAATGCTACATCAACATCGACTGCACCCGTACCATATTTCTATGCACCAGCAATTGCATGGCGACGACTTTGAACGTCGTGTACAGTTCTGCCACTGGGCGCAAGAGAAATTACGGGACGATGACAGATTTTTTGCACGCGTTCCATTTAGCGACGAAGCGTCATTCACCAACAGCGGTAACGTAAACCGTCATAATATGCACTATTGGGCAACGGAAAATCCACGATGGCTGCGACAAGTGGAACATCAGTGACCTTGGCGAGTTAATGTATGGTGCGACATTGTGGGAGGAAGGATAATTGGCCCCCATTTTATCGATGGCAATCTAAATGGTGCAATGTATGCTGATTTCCTACGTAATGTTCTACTGATGTTACTACAAGATGTTTCACTGCATAACAGAATGGCGATGTACTTCCAACATGATGGCTGTCCGGCACATAGCTCGCGTGCAGTTGAAGCGGTATTCAATAGCATACTTCATGGCAGGTGGATTGGCCGTCGAAGCACCATACCATGGCCCGCACGTTCTCCGGATCTGACGTCCCCGGATTTTTTTATGTGGGGAAAGTTGAAGGATATTTACTATCGTGATCCACAGACAACGCCTGACTACATGCGTCAGCGAATTGTCAATGCATGTGCGAACATTATGAAAGGCAAACTACTCGCTATTGAAAGGAATGTCGTTAAACGTATTGCCAAATGCATTGAGGTTGACGGACATCATTTTGAGCATTGATTGCATCAATGTGGTATTTGCAGGTAATCACGTTGTAACAGCATGCGTTCTCAGAAATGATAAGTTCACAAAGGTACATGTATCACATTGGAACAACCGAAATAAAATGTTCTAGCGTACCTACGTTCCATATTTTAATTTAAAAAACATACTTGTTACCAACTGTTCGTCTAAAATTGTGAACCGTATGTTTGTGACTATTACAGCGCCATCTATCAAAAAGCGAAAAAAGTGGTCAAACTAAAACATTCATATTTCTTTACGTACTACACGAATATGTAATAAAAAATGGGGGTTCCTATTTAAAAAAACGCAGTTGATATCCATTTGTCCTATGGCGGCGACATCTAGCGGGCCAACCATAGCGCCATCTGGTTTCTCCCTTCAAGCTAAACAAGTTTCGTTCTTTGTAGTTTTTTCGTTTGACGCTTATTTCGTGAGATATTTGGCCCGGTCACGATCAATGGACCATCCTGTATAAGCTACCAACTACTAAAAAGTTTTTTTCGCTACAAAAAATGATTATGTGTAAAATATTGGATTAACTTTATATTACATGATTCTCTCAAAAGGCAGCGATGGATTGAAAGTAGCTACAAGAGTCATACATTTACAGTGGTTAATTTTCCAACTGAATAGCAGAGGCTAATAGTCATTTTAGGACATTGAAACTTTAAAGAAAACTCGAAGTTGGTTTTAGTGACAGATAAGAATGTCTTAAATATACCTCAAATTAGTGGGTGAAACCTAATTCATAAATTTCTTAGCTTACCATTTTTGTTTCGATACCAGTGACACTATCACACCTAGTGCGCAATAATATGAAACGGGCTGCCCTTCTTTGCACTTTTTCGATGTCCTCCGTCAATCCTACTACCTGGCAAGGATCCCACACCGCGCAGCAATATTCCAGCAGAGGAGGGACAAGTGTAATATAGGCTCTCCCTTTAGTGGATTTGTCGCATCTTCTAAGTGTTCTGCCAACAAAGCGCAGTCTTTGTTTCGCCTTCCTCACAATATCATCTATGTGGTCTTTCCAATGTAAGTTCCTCTTAAATGTAATTCCTAGGTATTTAGTCGAATTGACAGACCTTAGATTTGTGTGATTTATTGAATACCCAAAATTTATCGGATTTCTTTTACTACCCGTGTGGACGACCTCGCTCTTTTCTTTGTTTAGTGCTAATTGACACTTTTCGCACCATACAGAAATTCTCTCTAGATCATTTTGTAACTGGAATTGATCGTCTGATGATTTTACAGCATCATCCGCAAACAATCTAAGGGAACTGCTCAGATTATCACCTAGGTCATTTATGTAAATCAGGAACAGCAGAGGGCCTATGACACTTGTCGACAGCAGTCATTACTTCATGTGTTGCACAAAAACGATATTTTCTGAATCCGTGTTGGTTATGTATCAATAAGTCATTTTCTTCAAGGTGATTCACAATGTTCGAGTAAAGTATATACTCCAAAATCCTACTGCAAATTGAGGTCAGTGATATGGGTCTGTAATACAATGAATTACTCCTATTTCCTTTCTTGAATATTGGTGTGACCTGTGCTATTTTCCAGTCTTTAGGAACAGACTTTTCGTCAAGTGAGCGGTTGTATATGATTGCTAAGAAAGGCGCTATTATGTCGGAATACTCTGAAAGGAACCTGATTGGTAGACCATCTGGCCCTGAAGACTTGCCTTTAAGTGATTTGAGTTGTTTCGCAACACCTAAGACACCTACTTTTATGTCACTCATGCTAACAGACGTTCTGGTTTCGAATTATGGAATATTTACTTCATCTTCTTTTCGTGAAGGAATTACAGAAAACTGTATTTAGTAACTCAGCTTTAGTGGCACCATCATCGGTAACATTTCCATCGGTGTCGCGCAGTGACGATATTGACTGTTTTTTGCCACTGATGTAGTTTACATACGACCAGAATCTCTTTGGGTTTTCTACCATATTTTGAGAAAAGTTTTCATTGTGGAAACTATTAAAAGCATCTCGCATTGACGTCCGCACTAAATTTCGAGCTTCTGTGAAATTTAGCAGGTCTTGGGGATTTTGCGTTCTTCTGAATTTGGCATGCTTTTCTCGTTGCCTCTGCAACAGTCTTCTGACGTGTTTTTTTTGTACCATGGTGGATCAGTCCTGTCTCTTATTAACTTATGCGGTGTGAATCTACCTATTGCTGTAGATACTGTATCTTTGAATTTGAGCCATAACGGGTCTACACTTACATAATTCGCTTGGGAGGAATGGAGACTCTTTCTTAGGAAGGCATCAAGCGAATTTTTATCTGCTGTTTCAAATAGATATATTTTGCGTTTATTGTTAGTGGCTTTGGTTGATATGGTTTTAGGCCTCACTACAATGACCTTGTGTTCACTAATCCCTGAACCCGTCATGACGCTCTCTATTAGGTTAGGATTATTTGTGGCTAAGTGGTCAAGTGTGTTTTCGCAACCATTTACAATTTGCGTGGGCTCATGAACTAATTGTTCAAAGTAATTCTCAGAGAAAGCAGTTAGAACAATTTCGGAAGATGTTTTATGTCTACCATCGGCTTTGAACATGTATTTTCGCCAAAAAATCGAGGGTAGATTGAAGTCTCCACCAATTATAACTGTATGAGTGGGGTACTTATTTGTAATGAGATTCAAGTTTTCTTTGAAGCGTTCAGCTATTATATCATCTGAGTCGTGGGTCGGTAGATGGAGCCAATTATTAATTTGATACGACTGTTGAGTATAACCTCTACCCATAGTAATTAGCAGGAACTATCTATTTCAACTTCACTACAATATAAACTACTACCAACAGAGCCTCGTGATGACTAGGTGTTGTGTGTTGCCCTTAGGTTAGTTAGGTTTAAGTAGTTCTAAGATCTAGGGGACTGATGACCATAGATGTTAAGTCCCATAGCGCTCAGAGCCGTTTGAACCATTTTTTTGAACTACCAACAGACACAAACACACCACCACCTACTTTATTTAATCTATCCTTTCTGAACACAGTTTGCGCCTCTGTAAAAATTTCGGCAGAATTTATCTCCGGCTTTAGCCATCTTTCTGTTCCTATAAAGATTTCAGCTTCAGTGCTTTCTATCAACGATTGAAGCTCTGGTACTTTTCCAACACAGCTAAGACAATCTACAACTACAATACCGACTGTTGCTTGGTCGATTCTCGTCGTTTCTTTACTCTGTACCCTTCGAGACTGGAGCCTTTTTTCATCTTACCCGAGACTGACTAACCTATAAAACCGCCCAGTCCACGCCACACAGCCCCTGCTACACGTGTAGCCGCCTCCTGTGTGTAGTGGACACCTGACCTATTTATCGGAACCTGAAACCCCACCACCCTATGGCACAAGTCGAGGAATCACTTGTTAAGCACGTATTTTCATCACTGTACTTCTCATCTACATGGTCCGCACAGTCGAGCTGAGTCATCTCTCAGAAACACTAATACTTCGTCTGCCACTTCTTTCTCACTCTGCGGATTTCCTTGAGTTCCTTGCTGACGAAATGTCAACTTCGGCAACTGTTGTTGTAGATACAGTGCAAAGTCTGCTTTGTTTATCATTGCCGTTGCTCTTCTTTGTATCAACACCGCTAGCACTGTAGGACTGTTGTGAGTTACTCGTCGACCAAGCAGTTCAACTACGCTTCGTAGCCTCATGCTGTACTCATCATTGGATGTCTCCAGTCCTGCCCCCTATTGATATTGCATGGTAGACAATATGTGGGGCGTCGACTGATGTTAAACATCATTGGACATTTGCGACCTCGCACTCAATGGGTTCTTCGTTAGACCGCTCCTACACAACTCCTCAGTATCCTCCATTTATCGCAGCTGTGGCTGTTGAGAGTAAGCAAAGGCATCCCCAAAACCGTGCCTGCTGCTCATCTTACACAACATTCGAAAAGCATTGCTGGAGAGAGGTTGTGAGTCGCTATAGCAAAACACTTCTAACGACACATAAATGCAGTAGTTGCTTATGAGGAAAGGAACGGTTACGTTGTCGAAATAGTTTTGCTTACCTAGGAGTAATGTGACACCACCCATTTGTAGAGGAGATCATAACAGCATGGCAGAAGTATTGTGTTTTAACACCTACATGTGTCCAGATGAAGTCGAAAATCTTTCAGATGTCCATTCCCACATGTCTCGATGAAAAGAAAAAACTGCGAGATTTCAGGGTTGCCTATTACAGAGTTTTAAACATATTTCCTAAGTAATTTAACATATTTCAGTTAAAACTCATTGTTAGGTAGGCTCACACACATAAATCATTGCGTGTGTTTGTAGTTTACTGAGGAGGAGGAGGAGGAGATTAGTGTTTAACGTCCCGTAGACAACGAGGTCATTAGTGACGGAGCAATTTAGGGAAATCACGGAAAACCTAAATGTGGATTGCCGGACGTTGGTCTGTACCATCGTCCTCCCGAATGCGAGTCCAGTGACCTAACCACTGCGCCAACACGCTCGGTGTGTAGTTTACTGTGGCAATAACAAGTGATATCACTTTCAACATGATTAATACCTGTACATCTACCAAACTCCATCTGTTCCCGTCCCAAACAAACCACTGCACATCAACTCCCCTTCTTTGCATGTGAACAAGTGATTAAGACACTCATTTTCACGTAGTCTAGTCGATCATCTTCACCTGATATATTTTGATTCCATGTTTCAGGTTCATGTCACGCAAGTGGTATTGTTACCCGGTCCAAATTATTACAAATAACCATCAGATGGGTTTCGTACGTTGCATAGTCGCCAACTGAAGAGGCCCGGTCATTGTGGTTCTCTAAAGCACCATACCCTAGTCTATGTTAACTAATATTCTTTGAAATGGCACAATAATTCTTGTAAATACTGGCTGGGAAGTTATAAGGTAATTCCTGTCTGATTAGTTAAATGACATTTTTTACTACATTGTTTTATGAGTACAAAGTGTCATTTCCTCTAGGTGCCATCGCAATGATAAAATTTTTGCATTTCATTGATTCCGAAACAAAACTTAATAAGCGGTTTTGAAAACGGATGAGACTGATCTGTCTCCGTAAGTTGCATTTAATTCTAAGTATAAAGTATAATACTTAATATTAAAGTCTCAGAGAGAAATATCGAATTTTTAGAGATCAGCTTTCGTGAGATATTTAAGTCGTTAGATATGAGAAATAGTGACAGACAGATATTAATATACCTGGAAATCAACTACGGACTTTCCATAGAATCCTGGGCAGTAAAGAAAGTTGGAACGACGCCCAAAACGCTATTATAGTAATCCAAAAGGAGTTCCACGGCTGACAGTAAGTAATCTAAGATTGGAACGTTAAACTTAAATCAGGATAGCCAGACTGGGATTTCATCTCGCAGTTACTCATCGCTTAAAGAATACATCTCTTTGGCGGAGGCAGGTTTGCAAAACTTGGCCATTAAAACTGTCACACCTTGTAGACTGCATGCAAAATACCTTAAACTTCCATGAAGTGTAGCACATACTTGGATATGCAAATTATCAGCATTTCTGCGCAACAGCAATTGGCAGGAGTAAAGCTATATTCATTATCTGTATATGGAAAGATTTCGCAGCAGATTTCTCTTTCATAAATCGTATCTCAATGTTGGATGTTTGTGAGATGACCGCGCTGTGCGTCGTATAACAAGGAGAAATGTCCACCGGCATTTATCAGAATTAGGCAGCAACGGGATCGCCAGATATTGAGAGCACGAGCCATCGTTTCGCGATATTGCTGCTGGTGCTGGTGGAGTTCCATGGTTGTCATGCGGATAAGGAGTCGCTGAATTCATGAGGGCCGTACTCAACGCTATGCAGGATCTCAGCGGTACCACACCACAATCTCTCGAGAGGACAGACATACACTGGTGTGAAAACCTCATGGACAAAAGTACTTTTCGCCTGACGTGTCACTGCCAAGTAACATAGCTCGATGAAACTTGGACGATACATAGAAAGAACTGCTACACCACAGTATAGAAGGTAACTGAAAGAAAAACACATTGAGACGAACAGAAATGACACTTTATTCAAAGACAATAATTACACTGGAGTCATTGCCATTTATAAGGGTCCCCTGGACACTATGAAAGGCAGTACCTGGTTCGTTATTGAGTGTGTGAGCGCCACGGACGGCGATGCATGCTCTGTAACGTGCTCCCATGTTGGCCAGGAGGCTGGTAAGGAGTTCTCGCGGTAGGGCATTTCCTTCTGCCACCAGTACGGTTGACAATTCTGGGTGGTCGTTGGTGGATGTGGACGTGCTGAAATAGCTTTCCACAACGCATCCAACAAGTGTTTGATAGGATTTGAGTCGGGTGAACGAGTAGGCCATTCCATTCGCCCAATATCTTCTTGATCCATGAGCTCAACCTGTGCTGTTCGTTGCTGTAGCGCATCGTGATCCATAAAACTGAACTCAGAGCCTGAAAAGGCACACGTGGAAAAGGAGTAAAGTGTCAAAATATCTTTGACCTGTGGGTATACTGGCGTCAAAGATTTGGAGCTCAGTAAGCACATGCAACGCTATGCCACCCTACATCAAAACACTGGACCATCAAAACGACTTCTTTTGACAATGTTGCTGGTTGAATTACGCTTTCTCGTATACCGAGAAGTTGGAATATGTAATACTCCAAGGAACATTGGGGAGCATGATCGTTTTGGTGGTGCAGCAGTTATGGTATGGGGAGCCATAATGTTGCACGAGCGAACTATCCTCCAAATCTTTGAAAACAGCACACACATTGTTCGAAAGTTATTGTGGTAGTGTACTCCTTCCCAACGTGCATCTTTTTAGGTGTGAATTCGGCCCCGCCTTCATTTTTATGGATGATAAGGCGCGACCGCATCGAACTGCTCAGGCGGAGGAAAAAATTAAAGTCCCATCACCCACGTGTGGGATTCGATGGGGAGACGTTTTCCAGCATGTCCACATGAACCAACGACCATTCAGCAGTCGTCAACCGCTCTGGTGGAAGGACGGAACACCCTACCACAAAAATTCCTTACCAACCTGGTGGCCAGCATAGGAGCATGACATGCTGTCCATGCTGATCACCCACCTTATCAAGAACCATCTCCCTGCTTCTGCAATGCCCATATGACAATTATAAATCGCAGTGACTTCAGTGTAATTAATGTCTTTGAATAAAAGTATCATTTACGTTGGTCTCAATACGTTTTTCTTTCAGTTCCCTTCTTTCCTATAGTGTGGTAGTTCTTTCTATGTATGGTCCAAGCTTCGTCGCGCTATGCTACTTGGCAGTGCCACATCACACGAAAGTTACGTTCTTCCTTAAGTTTTGCAGGCCAGTGTACTATTCACAAGCTAATGCAAGACTGTAAATCCACGAGACGTGTCTCTACTCATGATAGTGTTGTGACCAGTGAGAACATTAAACGCAGCAGTGACACCACATTGTCTTTTGAAACGTGTCTCGCTTATGTGTAAGGCATCAAAACGGACGCATCTGTGTATGGAGGCTCTGAGGAAACAAACGTTGCCAGAGTGCATTAGTCATCGTTACATAGGGCTGTCATTTGTATTGGTATGGGGTGCGATTGTGCACAGTACGATCATTTCTATTTCGCAGCTCCATTTCTAAAGTGTTAAGGCCGGTAGCTGTACCCCACATTTGAATCTCTGTGAGAAGCTAGCACCCGTCCATATGTTGTTCTTGCTGCCGTGACCTACCAGTGTTGCCATGACCAGCACGTTCTGCAAAAGACTGCTTGTCATGCGTTCCAGTGAGACTGACAGGACACCACCACGCCAGCCAGTATGACGATGAACTTGGTATAGAATTAAATCAGCATGGAACGACTTATCAATATCTTTCAGCAAAACATTTCGACTCCCCGATGCCGAGCCGTGATACAGTCGTTGCTGCTGCTCGGGATAGCAGCTGTGTGTACTTAATTTTACAATGTATAAAGGACCCTCCTCCCCTCTACACGACCCCCCCCCCCCCCTGCAAAAGAAAAAGAAACCATCCAAACAAGTAACATTTAGTAATTTTAAAACCCTTTCTCTTTGCAATTTTAATGTCCAAAAGAATGATATTTATAAAACCACGTTACAGTCTTAGCGGTTTAGCTGGAGTTTCGGTTTGTTAGTAGAACTGCGGCAACTGGCAGTTGGTTGAACTCGCACGCTGTAGGCGTGTGGAGACGCCAGCCGGCAGGATTAGCCAGTCCGCCGCTAATTGCCACAGCAACAGCCTTACGGGAGACATCTGCCGCCCTGCTGTAACTGTAGATGCTCACTTGGGGAAAAAAGCACCACTGTTAAACCACCAACGGAACGCGTTCGCATTACCCAAAAATTGGCCGCCAAATCGGTTAGATACTCATTACTGACGATGACAATGTCTTAGAACGAAAAATCTTCACTGACCAACAAATTATAAGACGATCAACGGATTTCTTTTGTGTACAGGGGAAAGATTCTAATCAGACTCTTTACGGCCACGGCATAGACTGTAGCGTCTAGTTGGAACTCAGTTTCTCTCTCGTTGAAAATAAACGAACTGAAACATGCGATGTGCTTAGCTGATAATCACTAACAGGTATTTCTGTCTCACAGCTACAGTAATGATTCATGGATCCTAACCATAGGTGTTTGGTGGTTCAGTCCATGTATGCGACGAATTATCATGGAATAGACCGGGGCCATTAATTTTCCACAGACATCGATTATGGATTGCTGCTTACAAATTTTTTCAAACTATTACCTAAAAATAAAAACAGTATGCGATAAGAATAGTACAAGAGCTCATACGACAAGAAATATTGAAAAGAAGATTAGAATAAAACGTCCCGTGGACGACAAATTCATTAAAGACGGAACATAAACGCGAATTCGTTAATGATGGGGAAACAGATTGGCAGTGTCCTTTCAAAGGAACCACCCTGTCATTCGCCTTAAGTGATTTAGGAAAACCACAGGAAACTCAAATCTGAATTTCCGGACGTAGATTCGAAACGCATACGAATCCAGTGTCTTAAGACATCGCTACCTCCTTCGGTGAGATATCTTGAGACTTGGTCGTTCGATGATTCATTTCTTTCAACGTGATAGTAGCACAATTTAGTGTAAGCACGGGTAATAATAAAATGTTGTGCATTTTGTACAGCAGATCATAAGACGGTAGTTGATTTAAAACCTCCATATAATCATGCCTTTGGAGTTGTGGCAAATGATGAATGTAAGGTAGAAATAGTAAACTGTACTCAATAATTACTTCACCATGAAGAAATATCAACACAGATTCCTCCAAAACACAGAAAAATAATGCTTTCCTGGTGGAATGATAAAGATCACTTTTAAATAATGCAATACCATTAGATGTAAACACTTGATGGGACATTTCTGTGCAGAGTGCTCCCCTTATGGCAGCAGCTTATAGCAAGTCGCCGTAGCAACGAATGCACGCAAAAGACTGGAAAACGGCACAGGTGATTCCCGTTTCCAGTAAATGTCGTCACATACATGCTCAAAACTAAACACGAATATCGCTGATGTTGAAAGTATTTTGCGTATTATTTAACGCAGGTCTACCGAAAAAATACAGCTCTATACCCAGTTATCGATTGTGAACAACATAGTTGATCTTTGGGTCAAACTATGAGTTGTTCAGGAAGTATTCGTTTGATGCCGGCTGAGCAGACCAATCCGGTCACAGCCCACCTCGCAGCGAATCTTGAGTCCCGGCTTTCTGGAAGTATGATTGCGCGTTTAGCTGATTGCGTCACGACATGATGGTAAGATGCAGTTTAGCTGTGTGCATTTATAGCGCATTTGAAATACAATTTGGTTAATCATTCAAAGTGAGCGTGTACTTCACATGTAACTGATTTCTTGATTAGTACCGCGAAGTGGTTTATTTCGCTCTATCGTGGATGACTTAGAAGTGTATCTCCCGTATGGGGGTCCAGTCAAATGGTTCAAATGGCTCTGAGCACTATGGGACTCAACATCTATGGTCATCAGTCCCCTAGAACTTAGAACTACTTAAACCTAACTAACCTAAGGACATCACACACATCCATGCCCGAGACAGGATTCGAACCTGCGACCGTAGCAGTCGCGCGGCTCCGGACTGAGCGCCTAGAACCGCTAGACCACCGCGGCCGGCGGGGTCCAGTCTGCGTGCCTCGTAAGGAGAGTAGGTTTCGATATTCGGAACAAAATCTCTTTGTTACTAACGCATCCTAGTAATATAACATTAAATTTCGTCACACTCCGTATGGTTTAAATGGCTCTGAGCACTATGGGACTTAACATCTATGGTCATCAGTCCCCTAGAACTTAGAACTACTTAAACCTAACTAACCTAAGGACATCACACACACCCATGCCCGAGGCAGGATTCGAACCTGCGACCGTAGCAATCGCGCGGTTCCAGACTGTAGCGTCTAGAACCGCTCGGCCACCCAGGCCGGAACACTCCGTATCAATAAGCTTTTGTTAATGTTTCATGACTTGTATAATTTTGATTTTTTAGATTTTTCTCGCATGTTCGAACATCCTGTTACATATTACTTATTTTATATTCGGACGCTAATGCTACGCCTGCTACAGTAGTTCAACTGCTTTTGGATTTATACTCAAATCTGTTAAATCAAGTTTTCACTGCCTATTTAGACGAGTTTATACCGACTACTACTTACAAGGGGGCCGTACAAATTTCCCCTCACTGATTTAATTTGTATTGACAGGCTGTGTACAGCACCACTAGGACCTCAACATATATAAATACACACATCAAAAAAGTTTTGTATCACACGAGTAGCAAGAACTCCTGAAGATAGACGTTGACTGGGGATATTGTACCACAGACACAGTCACTGGGACTGTTCAGAGATGTCACTAAACCCGCCCAAAGGTGTAAACAACCATGCATGAGCAGCGCCTATTAGACGGAGGGGGTCCGACAGTCGATCAGTTCCAGTCATTCCACCATGAAGGAGGTACACGGCTCGTGTTGTCTGTAGTTCAAACACGTCTAGACGGTCAATACCGCGGTTCGATCGCATCCGCATTGTTATTTTGTGCCAGGAAGGTGGTACACGGCTCGTGTTTTCTGTAATTCGACCACTTTGTTACTTTGTGCCAGGAAGGGCTCTCAACAAGGGAAGTATCCACGCGTCTCGGAGTGAACCAAAGCGATGTTGTTCAGACATGGAGGAGATATAGTGAAACAGGAACTGTCGACGGCATGCCTCGCTAAGGCCGCCCAAGGGCTACCACTGCAGTGGATGACGGCTATCTAAGGATTATGGCTCCGAGGAACCCTGACAACAACGCCACGATGTTGGATAATGCTTTTTGTACAGCCACAGGATTTCGTGTTACGACTCAAACAGTGCGCAACAGGCTACATGATGCACAACTTGACTCTCGGCGTCCATGGCGAGGTCCATTTTTGCAACCATGACACCATGCAGCGCGATGCACATGGGCCCAACAACATTCCGAATGGACCCCTCAGAATTGGCATCACGTTCTCTTCACCGATGAGTGTCGCATATGCCTTCAATCAGACAATCGTCGGAGACGTATTTGGAGGCAACCCGGTCAGGCTGAACACCTTAGACACACTGTCCAGCGAGTGTAGCCAGGTGGAGGTTCTCTGATGTTTTGGAGTTGCATTATGTGGGGCTGACGTACGCCGCTGGTGTTCATGGAAGGCGCCGTAACGGCTGTACGATACGTGAATGCCATCCTCCTACCGATAGTGCAACCATATCGGCAGCATACTGGCAAGGCATTCGACTTCATGGACGACAATTCGCGCCCCAATCGTGCACATCTTGTGAATGACCCTTCAGGATAACGACATCGCTCGACTAGAGTGGCCAGCATGTTCTCTAGACATGAAACCTATCGAACATGCCTGGGATAAATTGAAAAGAGATGTTTATGGACGACGTGACCCACCAACCACTCTAAGGGATCTACGCTGAATCGCCGTTGAGGAGTGGGACAATCTGGACCAACTGTGTCTGGATGAACTTGTGGATAGTATGCCACGACGAATACAAGCATTCATCAATGCAGGATGACGTGCTACTGGGTATTAGAAGTACCGGTACGTACAGCAATCTGGAGCACCGCCTCTGAAGGTCTCACTGTATGGTGTTCAAGATGCAATGTATGGTTTTCATGAGCAATAAGAAGTGCAGAAATGATGTTTATGTTGATGTCTATTCCAATTTTGTGTACGGGTTCCGGAACTCTCGTAACCGAGTTTATGCAAAACTTTTTTTGATGTATGTAGTAAGACGCAACACTCAACCGTTTTAGAGAAAATCGAGTTTGAACATTTTCCACGTGCTTATATACTTCGTATGATAGCTAATAATCAAGGATCCCGCAGCCAAGTGAGTTGGCTCTTAGTTTCGTAAGAACTTGGTTTGCTGATCGAATCTCACTTCAGGTACTTTTTTTGGATTTCATTCCCGCGTAATTCTAATAACAGGTATATGTGGAACGTCACGAAATTGTGTGATGACCGAGCACCGCTTAATTATGTAACCCAAGTTCGTTTTGGCATTGACTCACTGAAAAAACTATGCACTGCAAAGATTCGGCTTTCATTACAAGTCCAGTATGTCACAATAATTATTGTTTCCCATGTATCGATAATCAGCGTGATCCTCATTCATGCAGTGATTCATCGGTTCAACATTATACTTACTGCACATGCAGATAAAAACATAACTAAAATGAAACTTCCTGGCAGATTAAAACTGTGTGCCCGACCGAGACTCGAACTCGGGACCTTTGCCTTTCGCGGGCAAGTGCTCTACCAACTGAGCTACCGAAGCACTACTCACGCCCGGTACTCACAGCTTTACTTCTGCCAGTACCTCGTCTCCTACCTTCCAAACTTTGCAGAAGCTCGCAGGAGAGCTCCCCAGAGAACGTTGATGTTAAGAGCCCATGGTCCTCTCTTACAGCTCGTTTGTTGCCATAGATGGGTCATAGCACAGATGAAGTCCTGTTGGTCAGTGAATGCGATTGGCCAGAGCTCGTCACCAACAGATGCTTCCCCAAGAACTGGGGAAACGTAAATACTATCCAACCTGCTGACCGAGTGGCCAGTGTAGCATCTATATTCGTGTCGTTCACTGTAGATGATTAGCCACGTATCGTAGTGTCTAGGTCCCTGGCCGTAGATTGAAGGGTCGGACATGGGACATGGTAAAGGATCTGATCCTCAGGGCGTAAGACTCTGTTGAAGTTCTGTCCCACAAATAAGTGCTCCGTGGCAGCCTGAAACAATAGAGCCTCCTCGATAGTGTAATAGATTGTTCACTCTCTACACTTCACCATCGCAGATGAGGCATACATATGTACAAGGCGGACCACACTGATAGTAAGCGAAACGCCTCGCACTGATGGCAAATATTGGATATCTGTTGCCTCTATGCCATTACGTGTTAGTATGGCCGTACCACCACCATATTCAGTAATTGGCTTGCTGTAAGAAGTGCATCCATAAACATCTATGCGCAGATCAGGTTGGACCTCTTGATGAAACCCTATATCAATGTCCGGCACCCGAATCATGTTCTTTAACAACTGGATTTTGTTCTTGGAACTAATATTGTTGATATTGACTGTAAGTATCCAATATACCTTGGTCAATGGATAGTACAATGACGTGTCCCGCAGTCGTTTGGGACAGTAAGTGCCACGTCGCCCGTCTGAGTGTTCAAAATGGCTCTGAGCACTATGGGACTTAACATCTATGGTCATCAGTCCCCTAGAACTTAGAACTACTTAAACCTAACCAACCTAAGGACATCACACACATCCATGCCCGAGGCAGGATTCGAACCTGCGACCGTAGCAGTCGCGCGGCTCCCCGTCTGAGTGTGTCTGTCACTATCAACACTCATATTAGTGAACGGCCAAGACAAGATGTCCATACTGCGATCCGCCAGACGTGAACGTTAGGTGGTATCTCGTGTCTGAGATTATTTGACTATCTCCACCTCTGACGCCCAATCAACAAGTTGGAGGTGCGGCACGTTAGGCGACGGATCACGTTCATGTGGTGTCTTCACCACAACATCGCCAGAGAGCTCATCATTCGGTTGAGCATCGTCAAAATGTCTTAGTTCTTGGACGATCGTTGCGCCAACAGCGAACCAGGAACAGCTGGAAAGGGGTTCGGTTCCAAGAAAAAAACCCAGTTGTTAAAGTACATGAGTCGGGTGGCGGACAATGATATAGGGCTTCTTCAAGAGGTCCAACCTGATCTGCGCATTGATGTTTATGGATACACATCTTACAGAAAGCCAATTACCAGGCCACAGAGGGATTATCTTCATCTTCCTGCAGTGTGTCACCGTTTTGCGAAGCTTTTCCTGTGAATAGCCTCGTCTTCTTTCGACGTTTAGGCGACTTCTGCTTACGGGAACACGTGTCTGTGTCGTGTGGATCACGATGAACAACATGAATCTCCCGTATCTCCGCGTCTGAACCGGAATCGACCTTACGGTGCTCGCCTTCTTCTCACAGATGAAGCGCAGATGGGCCCTCGGCTGTAAAGCGCGTTGACAGTTCCGACGCAGGCAGTGGCATTGTAGGCATGGAAACTGGATCTGCGGGGGATGTAACTGCAACGGAGAAACATTATCGTTCGTCATGTTCCTTTCTGCCTCAACATAGGTAACACGGAGCATCATCGGTTGCGATGTAGGCGCGGTGTCAGCAAGAGGTATTTTGGACGAGGCGTCTCTGCAAGCATTAGGAGCGAACATACCATTCTGCCCGAACCCCGAACAAGTCCACAGTTGACCGCCATAATCGAAGATCGCTCGTCAGCCAACAACGATCACGTATTACCAGATATACACTCCTGGAAATAGAAAAAAGAACACATTGACACCGGTGTGTCAGACACACCATACTTGCTCCGGACACTGCGAGAGGGCTGTACAAGCAATGATCACACGCACAGCACAGCGGACACACCAGGAACCGCGGTGTTGGCCGTCGAATGGCGCTAGCTGCGCAGCATTTGTGCACCGCCGCCGTCAGTGTCAGCCAGTTTGCCGTGGCATACGGAGCTCCATCGCAGTCTTTAACACTGGTAGCATGCCGCGACAGCGTGGACGTGAACCGTATGTGCAGTTGACGGACTTTGAGCGATGGCGTATAGTGGGCATGCGGGAGGCCGGGTGGACGTACCGCCGAATTGCTCAACACGTGGGGCATGAGGTCTCCACAGTACATCGATGTTGTCGCCAGTGGTCGGCGGAAGGTGCACGTGCCCGTCGACCTGGGACCGGACCGCAGCGACGCACGGATACACGCCAAGACCGTAGGATCCTACGCAGTGCCGTAGGGGACCGCACCGCCACTTCCCAACAAATTAGGGACACTGTTGCTCCTGGGGTATCGGCGAGGACCATTCGCAACCGTCTCCATGAAGCTGGGCTACGGTCCCGCACACCGTTAGGCCGTCTTCCGCTCACGCCCCAACATCGTGCAGCCCGCCTCCAGTGGTGTCGCGACAGGCGTGAATGGAGGGACGAATGGAGACGTGTCGTCTTCAGCGATGAGAGTCGCTTCTGCCTTGGTGCCAATGATGGTCGTATGCGTGTTTGGCGCCGTGCAGGTGAGCGCCACAATCAGGACTGCATACGACCGAGGCACACAGGGCCAACACCCGGCATCATGGTGTGGGGAGCGATCTCCTACACTGGCCGTACACCACTGGTGATCGTCGAGGGGACACTGAATAGTGCACGGTACATCCAAACCGTCATCGAACCCATCGTTCTACCATTCCTAGACCGGCAAGGGAACTTGCTGTTCCAACAGGACAATGCACGTCCGCATGTATCCCGTGCCACCCAACGTGCTCTAGAAGGTGTAAGTCAACTACCCTGGCCAGCAAGATCTCCGGATCTGTCCCCCATTGAGCATGTTTGGGACTGGATGAAGCGTCGTCTCACGCGGTCTGCACGTCCAGCACGAACGCTGGTCCAACTGAGGCGCCAGGTGGAAATGGCATGGCAAGCCGTTCCACAGGACTACATCCAGCATCTCTACGATCGTCTCCATGGGAGAATAGCAGCCTGCATTGCTGCGAAAGGTGGATATACACTGTACTAGTGCCGACATTGTGCATGCTCTGTTGCCTGTGTCTATGTGCCTGTGGTTCTGTCAGTGTGATCATGTGATGTATCTGACCCCAGGAATGTGTCACTAAAGTTTCCCCTTCCTGGGACAATGAATTCACGGTGTTCTTATTTCAATTTCCAGGAGTGTATTTGCTCAGTTCAGTTCGCATCTGAGGCACTCCGTTCAGAACAGGATACGCTCGAACATGTCATTTTCTTCCGAATGACTTAATACATCACAATAAGGCCACAAAAAGCGTGGCTGGAACTTCAAAGGGCAGCTCGAAGATGGTCCGAACCCCGAGTCCTGCATGGTTGACAGTCACAACGCCCACATTGCTGTCCGAGTGGTGGAAACGATTTCCATCGGTGAAACAGCGAATAGGCCGTTCACACACTGCTTCATCGACAAATTTCATGTAAACCGTGAGATGTATTCTGATGAGTTCCTGCATTACTTCACGTAGAAAACGCTCTGCTTCTTATGCCTTATGTCGTGAGAACTGGGCCTAGAATGTTAATTTTATCGTGGCCTTTCTGCACGAAAGCATCGAGGTATCTGTTGACACCACAATACTAACTCTCGCGCAAGTAAACAACGGCCCTCTCGAAAGAGCGCTGCACAGATACCCTCTCACGTCCGCCTCGCAACACGGCTAAGAGCTGGCTACTCCTGAAACTAACCGCTTAACACCCTCAGCTGCGGACTTCTTGAGTACTGGCGACCATACCATACATATAAATACATGCAATATTTTAAAAGTCGATTTTCGCGAAAACGGTTGAAAGTTGCGTCTTCCTCTTCACGCATGTAGAAGTCGTAGTCGTGCGCTACATATCCTGTCAACGTGAATCAAATCAGTGAGGGGAAGTTCTTACGGTCCTCTTTTCAGCAGTGGCGTACGATCACTCAAGGAGAAACGGACTACTTGACCTCAGCAACTGGTAGAATTTTTGTGGAATTCTTATTGCAATTTATCAAAAGTAGAGTCAAAAACTAAACATTACAAAAAATGGTTCAAATAGCTCTGAGCACTATGTGACTTAACTTCTGAGGTCATCAGTCCCCTAGATCTTAGAACTACTTAAACCTAACTAAACTAAGAACATCACACACATCCATGCCCGAGGCAGAATTCGAACCTGCGACCGTAGCGGTCGCGCAGTTCCGGACTGTAGCGCCTAGAACCGCTCGGCCACCTGGGTTGGCTGAACATTATTCTTCGCGTTTCTATGCATGATTTTTCAGTACAAAAGGTAGGCGTTGTAGTTGACGGACGTGACAGTGTCGCAGTTCTTGAGTCCATAGAAATTGTGATTACTTGATGTCTTGTATTTGTGAGCTGTCGTAACAGACTAGGTTAACATGGCCATCGCACGGCACGGAGCTATTACCCACCTTTCTTTACACACCTTCTGCATAGTGATATGTTCGTTGCGATTTGCTATGCCCATTTGAAATCGTTGCACAAGGTAAGACTTTTCTACAACTTTCTGGAGTCATGCCACATTACTAGTTTAATTTTTGGGTATAAATATTATATATGAGAAGGCATCATTTTCAATTCAGGGTTCAAAAATGGTTCAAATGGCTCTGAGCACTATGGGACTTAACTTCTGAGGTCATCAGTCGCCTAGAACTTAGAACTAATTAAACCTAACTAACCTAAGGACAACACACACATCCATTCCCGAGGCAGGATTCGAACCTGCGACCGTAGCGGTCGCTCGGCTCCAGACTATAGCGCCTAGAACCGCACGGTCACTCAGGCCGGCCAGTTCAGGGCATATCCACTCTTTTATAGGTAACCCTTTTTCAGAACCTAACAGGGAACTGACAAAGTCAGTCTGTTGAAGAATCGTGAAAATGTTCAATATTACCTATACACACATACAGTGCAAGTGAACTAGTCGCCATACTGCTGGTATGACATCTTTGGAACGGAAACTATTCTCTGTAGGACTCACACGTGTTCCATTGACAGCGACCTTATAAAATTCAACTCGCTTTGTTTGTCCTCCATATCCAGTCCTAGGAAGTAATAAATCCAGGGGACCAGGTTGATGACAGGTCACTTGAGTTCGGGAAGGAGTTCGATACAGATCTACTCTGTAGTGCAGTGAAGAAAATACGGCATTACGAAATATCTGTAAAGATTTGTGTAGAGTGAAGATTTCGCAGCAGAAAGAACACGACCCGCCGTTCTATACGGAGGGAAATCATCATATGTTCAAAAAATTCCGTCGTATCCAAAGGGATTGTTATAGGAGCATCAATTTCCACAAAATGTGTAAATGACTTGGTGGATAACGTTAGAAAATCAATCAGTACGTTCACAAAACAACGGTGCACAACAGTGCGGAACACATTCCAGAAGACAAAATTCACGCTTTATCCACATTTACAGCTATTCTCCGCAAGCCGTTTTAAACTGTGTGCCGGAGGACACTTGTTACACTACTATTGGCTGGTGACAGCTCTCCGTATGAGCTCTAATCTCTCTAATTGTACACTAATAGTTGTTTATCGTGGCCGGCCGAAGTGGCCGTGCGGTTAAAGGCGCTGCAGTCTGGAACCGCAAGACCGCTACGGTCGCAGGTTCGAATCTTGCCTCGGGCATGGATGTTTGTGATGTCCTTAGGTTAGTTAGGTTTAACTAGTTCTAAGTTCTAGGGGACTAATGGCCTCAGCAGTTGAGTCCCATAGTGCTCAGAGCCATTTGAACCATTTGTTTATCGTGATGTACACCACTGTCCATTAAAGTTGCTACACCGCGAAGATGACGTTCTACAGACGAGAAATTTAACCGACAGGAAGAAGATGCTGTGATATGCAAATGATAAGCTTTTCAGAGCATTTACACAAGGTTGGCGCCAGTGGCGACTCCTACAACGTGCTGACATGAGGAAAGTTTCCAACCGATTTCTCATACACAAACAGCAGTTGACCGGCGTTGCCTCATGGGACGTTGTTGTGATGCCTCTTGTAAGGAGGAGAAATGCGTACCATCACCTTTCCGATTTTGATAAAGCTCGGACTGTAGCCTATTGCGATTGCGGTTTATCGTATCGCGACATTGCTGCTCGCGTTGGTCGAGATCCAATGACTGTTAGCCGAATATGGAATCGGTGGGTTCAGGAGGGTAATACGAAACGCTGTGCTGGATCACAACGGCCTCGTATCACTAGCAGTCGAGATGACAAGCATATTTCGGCATGGCTGTAACGGATCGTGCAGCCACGTCTCCATCCCTGAGTCAACATATGGGGACATTTGCAAGACAACAACCATCTGCACGAACAGTTCGACGACGTTTGCAGCAGCATGGAATATCAGATCGGAGACCATGGCTGCGGTACCCTTGACGCTGCATCACAGACAGGAGCGCCTGTGATGGTGTACTCAACGACCAACCTGATTGCACGAATGGCAAAACGTCATATTTCCGGATGAATCCAGGTTCTGTTTACAGCATCATGATGGTCGCATCCGTGTTTGGCGACATTGCGGTGAACGCACATTGGAAGTGTGTATTCGTCATCGCCATACTGGCGTATCATCCGGCGTGATGGTATTAGGCGCCATTGGTTACACGTCTCAGTCACCTCTTGTTCGCACTGACGGCACTTTGAACAGTGGACGTTACATTTCAGATGTGTTACGACCGGTGGCTCTACCCTTCATTCGATCCCTGCGAAACCCTACATTTCAGCAGGATAATGCACGACCGCATGTTGCAGGTCCTGTACGGGCCTTTATGGATGGAGAAAATGTTCTACTGCTGCCATGGCCAGCACATTCTCCAGATCTCTCACTAATTGAAAACGTCTGGTCAATGGTGGCCGAGCAACTGGCTCGTCACAATACGCCCATTCACTACTGGTGATGAACTGTGGTATCGTGTTGAAGCTTTATGGGCCTCTGTACCTGTACAAGCCATCCAAGCTCTGTTTGATTGAATGCACAGACTATCAAGGCCGCTATTACGGCCAGAGGTACTGATTTCTCAGGATCTATGCACCCAAATTGCGTGAAAATAAAATCACATGTCAGTTCTAGAATAATATATTTGTCCTACGAATACCCGTTTATCATCTGTATTTCTTCTTGATGTAGCAATGTTAATGGCCAGTAGTTTATCTAGGAGGAAGAAATATACTGCTTGACTCTTCTAGGAACGTATGTGGAATTTTCAACGTGAGCCCGTACGTGAAGAACAACGCCTCACTTGTAGCGTGTGACACGGGTTGCGTGAGCCTCTCTGTAACACTGTATCACTTACAAAAGAACCCGTGACGAACCATGCTTCTCTTCGTATCCTCTCTATTATGTCTGCAATGCTGCCTGGTGAGGGTTCACATGCAGAGCAGTACGATCAGTCAAATGATGGTGTTGAAAGTTATCTCCTTTGTGGATGGACATTACCTCACTTTTCTTGAACGAATCTCTGCAGCTGTCTTTCCTACTACTAATTCCACTTTAAATAGCTCCGTAAGCATACTCTCAGATAATTAATGGTCTGACACTCTTCCAGTGATCGTATAGCCAATATTGAAGTCAAATACAACGGTTTTTTCCGCTTATTTATGCGCAATAGTGTACAGCTCTTTATGTGATGTCAGCCGACAATTCTTCCACCAAGCATGTATCTTCAACAAGTCTTCCGGCCTTCCACCAAAATTTTCTAGTATTGCAGATTCTCTATACACAACATCATCATCCACAAACCGCCTCATGCAGCTTCTAACGTTATCTACTAGTTTTTCTAAATATATTGGGTACAGTAATGGTTCTATAAAACTCCCTTGGGGTACTCTGAAAGTTACCTCTACGTCCGAAAATTTCTCTCCCTTACATAACTCACAAAAATACCTTCAGCCTATCTATTGTAGTGGAAACACTTCGGCACTGAAGTTAACGTATTTTAATGTGTTATGTATGCTGCAACAGTGAAAAATATGCATAAGAATTGCAAGTTTTCCATTTTACACATGCAATTCATATCGGGGGTAGTCGTGACCGTACCGATTATGGTCGTGCGAAACTCTTATTAGTGACATCATCAAATGTTACTTCACCCATACTGATGTACTGGTTAAAAACAGTCTTGGTTGCAATTTTAGTTTTTTTATTTTTCAACGACGCGTTTCGCCTTATTTAGGCATCTTCAGGTTATCTACATAGAAAACAGAGAACAAATACATCTATTTAAGAATCGCGATTGCTTTGTGCAGATCGCGATTCTTAAATAGATGTATTTGTTCTCTGTTTTCTATGTATATAACCTGAAGATGCCTAAATAAGGCGAAACGCGTCGTTGAAAAATAAAAAATTAAAATTGCAACTAAGACTGTTTTTAACCAATACCGTTAAGCACTGTTTTGCTGTATGCCACATATGGATTAGAAGAAATTCCATACTGATGAGTTTAATATAATATGCTGTAAGTGTAACAGTTTTTGTTGTGATGTAGCTGGATAATGCCTAAGGGGGTAAAATTATCTAGTAGCTAAATTATAAAATATAAAGTTTATTGCAAAATAAGAGAACAGTTTATGCAGGAAAATCACTTCTTTTGACATATGAGTACATCATTCCATGATGCTTCAACTCTGTATTAGAGTTCATCAGTCGTAGATGCTGACGAATGGTGGCGTGCCAGTCTATCGGCAGCCCAAGACCAGATGTTTTCAGTTGGAAAGAGAACTGAAGACCGTACTGACCATGGTAAGAGTCCAGCACCCTATGTACCGAGGTAAGTGAGGACACAAAGGCCAGTACGCTGTCTTGAACTGTCTTGGTGGAAGACAACGTCACGGAGACCTCGAAGAGAGTGAACCACAACCAGCCCTAACACGTTATAAACGCAGTGCCTGCCGTCCAACTATGACGATGACGGATGCCATTTGGCAACGTTAGTTCTCTTCGGTGCCTTCACACACTGGTACATCCATCGCCGTGCGGTACGCATAACCGGAACTCCTCTGAAAAGACGACGTGATGCCAAGTGTTGTCACTGGGTGCATCGCAGTCGGCATGCTTTTCTCCGTGATGCTCAAAACACCATTCATCGTCGCACTGTCTGTGTGGATACTTGTCTCGCGGCATTCAGGTACATTTCGTGACTCAAGGTACGTGACGTAGTTTTACGATGCACACGAACAAAACGTCGTCCTCTCGGGCACAAAATGTGTAGTGCCGTTATGATCCTTCACGGAGTTGAGTACGACCCAACTGAACCCGTCGATTCCATATTCAGCTGACAAACGTGAGATTGCGACCAACGGGAGAAGTAATATCGTGGAACGATAAAACACAGTCTCAGTCGCCTAAGACCCTGCCAACATTCAAATCCGATTACTGAATGAGCTACTCGCTGCGTAATTTTTCCTTATAGACAGAATGAAGATGGCGTTACTCCTACCTACTTCCCGCCGTTGCACTGAAATACTAATTTTTTGCGTAACCAAGCTTGAACACTTCATGCCAATTTGACATTTATTGCAAGCCGCTTTTCATGGTATTAGAATTTTAATGACCTGAAACGTATTTCCTATTTCACCTGTGCGATTCTAGGACGCTATATGTAACTAGAAAATTAATAGCAACTCTTAAGCACGAAGTTGTACTCGGTTGCAGTGCTCCATGAATTCATCACATATTCAAAGGACCGACGTCTTTAATTTCATTTCATTGTAAATTGTCCCAGTCAAGTTGCCAGTAGGATCTGTAATATTGTCCTTTGATAAATCAGACTGAAAGTGGGTGATTATCGGTCAGTGCTGTATCACAATTTAATAAGTTACTGAGACTACTGTTAGTAACATTGGATAAAGAAGATACTTTACATAGAGAGGTAACTACATCTGAAATACAGGAGTTGTTTCAATTTTGTACAGGTTTATTTGTGAATGCAGCGGCACAAATTATTGATTGTAACCATTGATTCCAGTGCACGAACTTATGTTAAAACTCTTAAGATGTAAATGCATCACTAACAAAGGTATTTCATTCAAAGACTTAGTTAATGGAAAGATTTAGATGCAAATGACATTTATAACTAAGGACTACATACTTATAAATACCTCTAAATCCGTTTCGAAACATCGGTTTTTGGTCTTCTATGCGTATCCTCACCTGTAAGATAAAAATGAAGAGATAAATGTTAAATTGTGTAGAGAAACTTAATCAGATTTCATAAAATAACAGTTCACTTCCAATGTAAATTCTTTACATATCGAAGTTTTGTTCGATTAGGACTCAGGTAGCAAAATTTAATACAAACAGTGAATAACTCATTTCGCAAGTGAAACACACAAGATTCTTTTAGGCAACTGGAAAATGACGGATGTACGTGTCGAAATAGGTGACGTTGAAATAGAATATTTATGTAGTATTCTGACTGAGATCATAAATGGCAACGATGAAAAGCAACGTGCTGTGGACGGAGTAGAGACTGTAGCGCAATGTTGGCCATTTGATAGTGGCACTCATCCTGCTGGAAGACTTGTATCCGAACACTACCATCTACCTGATGTAAATAAAAATATGATTCATCTGACCAGGTGACACGTTGCCATTGAGCCACGGGCAAACCTCGACGATCGTATGCCCAATGCAGTCGTAAGTGACGATTTCGTTGGGTCGACATGGGATCCTTTAGCGGTCTGCTGCAGAGCCCCGTGTTAAAGAGTGTGCTCTGAACGGCGTGCCCCTAAACACTTGTGCTTTCGGCCTCACTGCTCTCTGTCGTCAGATCTTTCTCAGAACGCGGCCTATCCTGCTTTCCAGAGCAGGAAAGCCGATGACTTCCACGTACTGTCATGAGGTGTGGACGCCGAATACCATGTCGCCCACTCCCGTGGCTCCACCGTTTGCCGTTCTTCAGTCACTTACCATAAATGTTCATTGCAATAATATGTAAACAGCCGATCAGGTTCGTTGTTTCCGAAATAATTATTCCTAGGTGCCGAGACGTAACAACTTGCCCTTTGTCACAGTAGCTCATGTCAACCCATTTGCCGCACGTATCATCGCTAGGGCAATACCATTATTTTTACTTCCTAAGTGGCAGGGTGAGGGTTCTAATTATCTTTTATTCTCATACCACTTCTATATTTTCCTTACCGCCTCAGGTGTCCGCAATGACACTAGTTAGAATGTAATCTCGCGGAGGATAGCGCCCATAGTGTTTTGCTGATCAGTGTAAATGACTGTAGCGGCCAACCCGAATCCGCAGCTGAGGTCGCTAATGCGCCCCTGTGCGGTAAAGCACGATTCGGGCGTAAGCCGCTTCGAATCCTGGTGATGGATGAAATCTTCACTGCCAGTACATGGCCGACAAGGGGAGAAGAGATGGTGACGTAAATCTCCTGATCACCAGACTTTGCGTAAATCTCCTAGGTTAAATTACAAAGCTCTCCGCTCTTTCTCGTAAAGTGTGAGCGTGTGACACTGTAGATGGAGATCCGTTCGTCGAATGGGGACGTTAAGCTCTGCGGCCCTCTTGGTGCTACTACAGAGGAGTAAGTTTTATTCAGGCACCGTGCTTCACTCTTCCCCTTCTCTTATTCTCATCATACAACACAAACATAAGAACATACTATATATATGTGTCCATCACATTAACCTCGGAGGATGAACCTATCCCCTTGCGGTCCCCAGGCAACAATATCATACGACTTTACAATAATTTTTCAGTAATGACTAAAGATGGAAAGGTCACATAAATACACGTGACGCCAGGCAGAAAAAATGGCATAAAAACTCACCTACGCCAATGGAGAATAGAATAGTTCAGCATGCCTCGTAGATGGATTGTTGTCAGATCGAGTGCTGCTGTGACAGTCGGTTTGTAATTACACTGGTCAATGGCCTTTCTTTCGTTACTTAATGGAGACCCCAAGTACGATAAGTTCACAACACTAACCAATGAAGCTCAAATAGTAATCTAGCATTTCGTATGGTTATAAAAGTAGTAATAAAATAGTTTTGTACATTTCTATTCAGAATATGACATCAAACGTGAATCTAACATAAATGAAATTAATTGTGTCATTTTCCAAAAAACCTAAATTATTTTTCGTATATTGTATATCTTTCAAAATTTATTTATTCAGTATTAATTCCAAGTAGCAAACGCGACTTGAAGTTTGCTCTTGCACTTGATCTATTTTTTGTACGTGCTTCTGTTTGGTAGAAAACAGCAAATAGTTTTTGTCTGTGTGTAGCGATTTTTAATTTCTATACTAGTTTCTGTGTTTACCAAGGCACAGGACACGTGACGCTAATCAATTATTCTTACAAACTTTTGTGAGTGACATTTGTGATGACAATGGGGTATGTCTCGTAGCCAGAGTCTCGGTTAGTTTTGAAGGTATTAACCAATGAACACGACTGTGTAAGAATCTATCGCACTACTCTTCCAGAGCGGTTTTAATATTCCATCCATATTACGCGAAGGAAGTGATGATTCTGTGCTGTAACACATTCTGTGCAATGATTGGCTGACAGGAGCGGATCGAACAAAAGCCATGTTTATTTATGTGTTTGCAAAGCTAAAGTCCTAAAGTTGGTGGTTTTCATATTTGTGCTTGAATACTACGAAAATACGGTGTTTAATTGATGCACCACACGAAAGTCTCTCAAAAGCGTAAGATCTGTTGTGCAAAAGTGTAAAGAAATATCACGTGTGCGATAAAAAGTACTATCGGAATGAAGTTCGTTGGAAGTAAGGTATTTTCGTTTCACGTCGAGGCTGAAGCCATAGTTCTTTACGCGGGAAATGAACTTCATTTTAAGATAATACGAGACGGAAAAGTCAAAATCCATAATAACTGTCAATTACCAATATTAATAAGTACCTTCCACATATTTACGACATTCTTGAACGAGAACAGGAAAAATGCCACATGTCACGCCTACGCCATTTTGCGTTCTACCGGTAAAAAGCACCGATTACGGCTTATCATTTACGGGTTATTTATAATTTGTACCAAACTTTCTCCGCTGGCTTCTTTTAACTTACGTGCTTTACAATTAAGGAAGAATGAAGAACCTGTCATCGTTTTTAAACACTCACTCTTTTCTCTGATTTTCAGTAACTAGCTGCATCTTTAAGACTTTAATTATTCTCATTTTGTAAAGACGCCTTTATTGTGTAACTATCTGAGGGAGCATTTCCTTTAGCAACATGAATTGTTCAGAGTTTGGAATGTCCTAAGTTTACAGTGTGCTGTATACCTATATAATTTTGAAGTGTAAAGGAAATATATTACGTGGTCAGCTATGTCATTTACAGTAGTGTAGTAAAAAATGAAATGAGCGTGTGGGATTGTTCGCTAGGAGGCCCCATGCGGGGGAGTTCGGCCACAGTATTGCAAGTCCTTTTTAGTTAACACCACTTCGATGACTTGCGGATCAGTAGTGTAGTGTTCGCTAGAAATAAAAGTTGTGTTAAATAAAGTCTCTATAGTCTTCAGAAGGATAGGATCGTGTATTGATGTAGGTTTAAGAACCAAACCGCGGTATTCGCAGTATTTTAACATGTAACTACGTAAATACATTGAACAATATTTTGAAGTCTGTTGGCCGGATAATAGGATTTACTTTTTTCTATTTTATTGTTCGCTGGAACTATTAATTCCATGGCGTTATTTTACTACGGGCTCCCACACCAATCATAAACCTCCATTGTTTGACTTGAATTTGTAACTTGGTATCATATTACTTAATCGTATCCAACTCTGAAGTTAAGAAAATATTTCAATGCAATTTTACACTTATCAGATTAGTCGATATTTTTGAACATGACAGACTCTTATGAAAGCAGTGTTCAACACGTCAGATACAACGAAAAAGTCATGTTACAAGAGCTACACCAAAATATATTTGAATTTCATAAAATAGGTTACATTTTCCAATATAACAGTGGCTATCTGTCTGCACTAGTTTTTCATGGCGACCATTAAGAATATTGCAGAAGGTTCAGATTTATTTTCAATAGAGGGCTGTACAGTTCTGTCACCTTAGAAGTTGTAATTTGGACCTGGTCTTTGCTGGCAGACCATACAGCATGATTTTATCTGTGCATAATATATATTATTTCCCTTCTACAGACAATTACTTTCTCTAGTTTGCAAAACTCATTTAACGGACGACATATATGGCACTGACTGTTTTGGTGATGTAACTATCCTATGTTTTAACACTTTGTTATACCCTGAGGTGACAAAAGTCACGGGGTAGCGATATGAACGTATGCATATGGCGGAAGTATCGCGTTAACAAAATATGAAAGGGCAGTGCAGTGGAAGAGCTGTCATTTGTACTCAGGTGATTCATGATAAAAGGTGTCAGACATGATTATGGCGGCACGAAGGAAATTAAACGACTTTGAACGCGGAATGGTAGTTGGAACTAGACGCACGGGACATTCCATTAAGGGAATCGTTAAGGAATTCAATATTCCGGGAACTACAGTGTTAAGAGTGTGCCAACAACACCAAATATCAGGCATTACCTCTCACCACGAACAACGCAGTGACCGGCGGCCTTCACTTAACGACCTGGAGCAGCGGCGTTAGCGTAGGGTTGTCAGTATTAATAAAAAATACGACATAATATGATTGTAGAAATCGATGTGTGACGTAAGACGAACGTATCCGTTAGGACAGCGCTGTGAATGCGATATACACTACTGGCCATTAAAATTGCTACACCACGAACATGACGTGCTACGGACGCGAAATTTAACCGACAGGAAGAAGATGCTGTGATATGCAAATGATTACCTTTTCAGAGCATTCACACAAGGTTGGCGCCAGTGGCGACACCTACAACTTGCTGACATAAGGAAAGTTTCCAACCGATTTCTCAACACAAACAGCAGTTGACCGGCGTTGCCTCGTGAAACGTTGTTGTGATGCGTCGTGTAAGGAGGAGAAATGCGTACCATTACGTTTCTGACTTTGATAAAGGTCGGATTGTAGCCTATCGCGATTGCGGTTTATCGCATCGCGACATTGGCTCGCATTGGTCGAGATCCAATGACTGTTAGCAGAATATGGAATCGATGGGTTCAGGAGGGTAATACGGAACGCCGTGCTGGATCCCAACGGCCGCGTATCACTAGCAGTCGAGATGACAGGCATCTTATCCGCATGGCTGTAACGGATCGTGCAGCCACGTCTCGATCCCTGAGTCAACAGGTGGGGACATTTACAAGACAACAACCATCTGCACGAACAGTTCGACGACGTTTTCAGCAGCATGGACTATCAGCTCGGAGATCATGGCTGCGGTTACCCTTGACACTGCATCACAGACAGGAGCGCCTGCGATGCTGTACTCAACGACGAACCTGGGTGCACGAATGGCAAAACGTCATATTTCCGGATGAATCCAGGTTCTGTTTACAGTATCATGATGGTCGCATCCGTGTTTGGCGACATCGCGGTGAACGCACATTGGAAGCGTGTATTCGTCATCGCCATACTGGCGTATCACCTGGCGTAATGGTATGGGGTGCCATTGGTTACACGTCTCGGTCACCTCTTGTTCACACTGACGGCACTTTGAACAGTGGAAGTTACATTTCAGATGTGTTACGACCCGTGGCTCTACCCTTCATTCGATCCCTTCGAAACCCTACATTTCAGCAGGATAATGCACGACCGCATGTTGCAGGTCCTGTATGGACGTTTCTGGATACAGAAAATGTTCAATTGCTGCCCTGGCAGCACATTCTCCAGATCTCTTACCCATTGAAAACGTCTGCTCAATGGTGGCCGAGCAACTGGCTCGTCACAATACGCCAGTCACTACTCTTGATGAACTGTGGTATCGTGTTGAAGTTGCATGGGCAGCTGTACCTGTACACGCCATCCAGGTTCTGTTTGACGTAATGCCCAGGCGTATCAAGGCCGTTATTACGGCCAGAGGTGGTTGTTCTGTGTACTGATTTCTCAGGATCTACGCACACAAACTGCGTGAAAATGTAATCAGATGTCAGTTCTAGTATAATGTATTTGTCCAATGAATACCCGTTCATCATCTGCATTTCTTCTTGGTGTAGCAATTTTAATGGCCAGTAATATAGCAGCAGACGATCGACATGAGTGCCGTTGCTAACAGCACATCCTCTGCAGCGCCTCTTCTGAGCTTGTGACCATATCGGTTGGACCCTAGACGACCGGGAAACCGTAGCCTGGTCAGATGAATCCTGATTTCAGCTGCTAAGAGCTGATGACAGGGTTCGAATGTGGTGCAGACCTCACGAAATCATGGACTCAAGTTGTCGACAAGGCGCTGTGCAAGCTGCTGGTGACTCCATAAAGGTGTTGGCTGTGTTTACATGGAATGACCTTCGTCATCTGGTCCAACTGAACCGACTATTGACTGGAAATGGTTATGTCCGGTTACTTGGAGACCATCTGCGGCCATTCGTGTACTCCATGTTCCCAAACAACGATGGGAATTTTTTCGGATGACTATGCGCCATATCACCGTGCCACAATTGTTCGCGATTGGTTTGAAGAACATTCTGGACAATTCGAGCCAATGATTTGGCCACACAGATCGCTCGACATTAATACCACGAACATTCATTGGACATAATCCAGAGGTCATTTCGTGCACAAAACCCTGCACCAGAAACATTTTCGGAAATAGAGACGGCTAGTCAGGCAGCATGGCTCATTGTTTCTGAATTGGACTTCCAACGTTCTTTCGAATCCATGTCACGTCGAGCTGCTGCAACATGCTGGGGAAAAGGAGGTGCGACACGCTATTAGGAGCTATCCTACGACTTTTGTCACCTCGGGGTATTTCAACTCAGGAATGTTTGCTTTTCCAAATACGTTGCCCAACGAACACCTCTTGGATGTAATTAGTTGATAACTTATTTACATCGTCCTTTGCCATAAATAGTTGGTGAATTGTGGACTCTTGTTCAAACTTTGTGTGCGTGGAAGGAGATTCGGCAGGAACTTATCCAGGCCAGATCAGACTGTATTTGACGACATTTAGAACCTCTGATTGTATCATGTGGGATCATAGTGAATTTTTAAAGAAAGATAGTATTTGTCGTCCTTTATTCCTCATTATTCGCATGTTGTCACGTAGGCTACCTAGTCTCTGGTATAAAGGAAACTGCAGTCACGTAAGTCCTTACTGGATTATTAATTTTCACAAAAGTTTCATGTTATAGCGTCAACGTGAATGATTCTCGTGAAATGTTACGTATTTTTGGATGATTTTTCATTTTACCGTAGCTTAAATGTCACCATATAACAACTGCTACTAGGTCAAGTTTTTAATCTTCCAGTTAGCCGGCCGTAGTGGCCGAGCGGTTCTAGGCGCTACAGTCTGGCGCTGCGCGACCGCTACGGTCGCAGGTTCGAATCCTGCCTCGGGCATGGATGTGTGTGTTGTCCTTAGGTTAGTTAGGTTTAAGTAGTTCTAAGTTCTAGGGGACTGATGACCATAGCAGTTAAGTCCCATAGTGCTCAGAGCCATTTGAACATTTTTTCTTCCAGTTATAAAATGAGGGATATCAATTCAGATTTTAAAGATTCTGAGATACGTTTGGTTTTCGCATTTGGTCATTAACTGAGGAGATGTAAACACAATTTCTCAATGAAGTCAGCGATTCAAAATGGAATAGTCGCTATACATAGGGAGGAAACACTATTCTAGAGCTGCATTGTGCATCGGGTCATCTGTGGTTCTGCGTATTAATACTGACAACTGATTTTCTGTCTCCTGTATCTTGCGTTGTATAGATGTACATTACGACGTCGCTATTGCTATTTACAGTTAAATAATCCCATTGGTGCCATATGAGATCGCGAAAAGATGGAAGATGATTGTGTCTTTGTGTGCAGAGTATTTTATACTTCCGTCAGCGTAATCAGATGTAAATTAATCAAGCGAGTACCTTGATGATGGTACGTCTGGAAAGGTTGCTTGTAGGCTCATCTATGAAGTAGAATAATGAAGTTATTTTCTCTTAATGCAGATTAGCTAATAGAATAAAGAACCAATCGATTTAGCCTCAAATTATCTTGCAGTAGCTGGTTAGGTTCTGATATTATAACTTCGTTAGTGATGTAATACGTTTCACAGAGTATTTACTTTATTAAAAGGTGTTGGATTAATTCTTAAGTGGACAGAGAGCTTGGTTAAGCCATCATCTTCATTGCTATCTCGCAAACCTAATATTTTCCAGGAAAATTTTGCTGAACACGTCGTAGAGGGCCTTATATATTTTTCTTTAAAAGAAACGATTTATCTTCGGCTAATTACTAACGAAGTGTTGTCGTACATGACTAATATCGTAGGATTTTTTGATCAGAGATTTTTCTTGGTTTATCAAAGCTCAAAGACGGTTAGATTATTAAATCACAACCACAACTATTCTCTGAATTTGACGAGCACTATGAGAACATGCGTTACTGCACAGCACATGTACCTGATCTGCAGATTACCACTGCTCGTCACTGAGTAGTTATTTTAACTGTTTCTCTTCAAAAATTGGAACTATAGAATTTTACGGTGGACAAGGAATATCGGATGCATATTCATCAAACGTATACGTCAAACTGATTATCATGTCACACGGTGGGATTCCATGTATTACTGTCAGGTGAGTAGTGAAATACTTTGTCACTTAACCAATTCATTCAGCTTTGTGATGGGAAATTTGGAAAATATTGCTAGTGATATGTGTGATCTATTTGGTATAGTTCAATTTGCATTAGTAGACGATTACCAGCTGTTTTAGCTTCGTGTATCACCAAAAGATTTAAAGCAACACAGTTTCAAAACTTGGGAACAGGTAGACAACGACGCATAGGACACAATGAGACGAGCGCTCGCCGAAGAAGACAGTGCTGTATTTACTTACAATTTTGGTTTTGGATTTAGTGTTGTACTGCTGTAAAATCACTACAGGAACATACAAAACTAGCCTTTCATGTCATAATATTTTGCTGTTGTAACCTTCCAACTTTTCCTTATCAGTAGCAACATGACTTTTTCAGTGTCTGGTGTCAAATACAATGAAAAGCAATTAGTCTTGCTTCATGTGTTAGTAAGCGCTAGATATCATCGGCGAGAAACAGATTAGCAGTCTCAAGATTTGTTTTGCCTCTAGGAATGAGATTTTAAATACTGTTTATGAGCTCTAAATCACCACTTTTGTTTCGCTAATGTTGTCATACAGTTGTGAACCTGGGGTTGTTAGAAGCTATAAACACATTATATCGTAAAACCATAAGGATTTTCCAGCCTTTTGCAATATTTCAAAATTTGTAAAATTGGAATGGAATGTACATCGACTAGTTTTTTCCATTCATTTTCGTAACACGCACTTTGAGAACTAATATCCACTGTAGATTATTCATGGAAATATGGAAAATAAAATTCAGGTTGGACGAACCTAAGTTTGAACGGTTTCCCCCCGATCCGATTGCGAATCGGCTAGTCTCATTGAATCGCTCAGCTTTAATTCAGTACTTGCTCGTTAAGTAACTATTTCTCCAGTAAAGGTCATACACATCATAAACAGTAGTAGTTAGTGGCGTCCGTCTCCCACTAGAAGATCTATGGAAGGCAGACAATTGTTTGAGGAGAGGCCGTATTTTTACTGGTAAATCCGGATCGATCGTGAGGCGGCACAGAGGCGTCTAGACGGTGAGTTTCCAATAGAATCGGCTAAGCCGGTGATTCGTATGCAGGCGCCGCGAAACCCGACCAGCCCTGCAGCTGTTGGGTGGCCTTCCTAATGTTTAGCGGGAATCATCGTCCTAACGAAAACATCTCACCAACGCTAAGACGTACAATTCTGCTTATCGTATCCACATCTGTACTCCACTACGGAGCTAAGGGGAAATCACTAAGGCCATGTACACATTGAGTAATAGTCGGAAATTCCGTCTCGGTTTTGTGATAAGATGCTCTCGTAGTACATTCAGCTGCTATATTGTGTGTTGTAAAGACCAAACTCAAAGCGCGAATCTTAGGTTTCTTGCTTAAATAGGAAATTAACAGTCATTACCAAAGTGGAAATCCTGCACGTAGTGTAATGTAGATTCGTCTAGCCAAAGTTTGGTTTTCTGTACGCCTGATATTTATGTTACAAAACGTGTACTATCATGCGTAAACTACACCAGGAACATTGTAGAAAAGAACATGGGTTTTGGAGTGGTTTATTTTCTGCACTACTGGCCCTGAACTCAAGAGGTACAGAAAAGTTCTTATTGAACTGCACTTTTGCGATGATGTATTTACGTTATTTGATTCAAGGGAATGCCACATTTATCTTCTTTTTGCTTAGTATTTCCCTGTGCACAATTAATAGCAACTTCAGAGAGGTTAAAATTCCCACTCCCCACACCCTCACCACCACCACGCCGACCCCTCCCTTTCTTTGAAAGTGATAGCGACCCAACATTTGTTCAGTCTGGTTTAGAATATTTCTTGGTTTTATTGTGGAGTTATTTCTACCGTTTATTAGCTAGGCAGTGCGCGTGGGAGGTATATTCATTTTCCTTCAGATGGAACGTTACAGAGACGCGGAACACGAAACAATATGATTATATTTTTGATTGTTCTATACTAAACTCGCATGTTTAAAATTCGTATATTGCTTAGATACATGCTTGCCTCTTCCTAAGACATATCATTTATGTATTGCCTATCAAACTGTTATATCTCAGTTGTTTCTATTTTAGTGTACTCTTTATTATTCGTTTTTCCTTTTCTTATTAGTCTGAGGTGTTTTGTTACTTGCCAGCATTATACTATCTCCATCTTTTCCCATTTCGGACACAGGGTTTAAAAAGGTGAAGCGGGCAAATACATGATCTCAAGTTTCAGCAGGAATGAAGACTAAACCTATTCGTCTCTTGACGTAAAGAAAAACAGCAGAGAAATGACTCACAAAACACAAATAAATATCGATTCAATTACTGACTGACAACCTACAGGATAATAGCATAGCTGGACATTTCAATAGACCACAGTGTGCATTTCCCCACACTCGCCGGCCGCGGTGGTCGTGCGGTTCTAGTCGCTCCAGTCCGAAGCCGCGCTGCTGCTACGGTCGCAGGTTCGAATCCTGCCTCGGGCATGGATGTGTGTGATGTCGTTAGGTTAGTTATGTTTAATTAGTTCTAAGTTCTAGGGGACTGATGACCACAGCAGTTGAGTCCCATAGTGCTCAGAGCCATTTGAACCCACGCTCTTGTTAACAGTACTGGTTGCACTTTTGAAGATCGTCTTCACGGTATTATAAGGACTTAGATACGATCGCGAAACGAGTAAGGAATTAGAATTACTTTGCACACTTTGTTTTTCATTATTTCTGTCCTGAAGGCGTAATAATAGCAATGAAGTGGGCCACGGCAACCAATCCACCCATCCATCGTTCACGGCTACAATGTACATTTTCTCCGTCACGCTCGAACAAAGGAACAATCTTTTACTCGAGAGGAATCTTTCTTATAGTAGTAGCGAGAGCTTGTTTTTAATAAAGCCTACATACTCGACGTCTTCTCTGGTCCTAATAATTGAGTATTGCTCATAATGTACCTCAGATTGTCAGAGAGGTAATGTTTCAAGTGTGTCTCAATAACGAGATCCACGTTTCGTATTTAATGGAACACTAAAGAGAATTAGATATGTTGTTGACGGCGCAGTGGGAATTGAAAATGAAGATTATGGTTTAACGTTGACAACGTGGTTGTTAGGAACGGAGCACAAATGCAGAATGGAGCAAGATGAGGATGGAAACTGGCTGTGTCCTTCTCCAAAGTATGCATGGCAGCCTTCCCTTCAATCCATTTCTGGAAACCTCAGATAATCCTTAATCATGATGACCGAACAGGGATTTCAGCATCGTTCCTTTCGCACAGCGTGTAAGTACATTAATGTTTACGAAAATTATATCACCAGAAAAGAAATATGTGACTGAAAAGATCTTGGTATATCACAGAGAAGCCAATATCTACATCTACATCTACATGGTTACTCTGCAATTCAAATGGCTCTGAGCACTATGGGACTTAACATCTGTGGTCATCAGTCCCCTAGAACTTAGAACTACTTAAACCTAACTAACCTAAGGACATCACACACATCCATGCCCGAGGCAGGATTCGAACCTGCGACCGTAGCAGTCGCGCGGCTCCGGACTGAGCGCCTAGAATCGCTAGACCACCGCGGCCGACTTACTCTGCAATTCGCACTTAAGTGCTTGGCATAGGGTTCATCGAACCATTTTCATAATACTTCTCTACCATTCCACTTTCGGATGGCTGTGGGAAAAAGGAACACCTAAATCTTTCCGTTCGAGCTCTGATTTCTCTGTTTTTTTTATGATCATTTCTCCGTTACGTTGGTGGGTGTCAACAAAATATTTTCGCATTCGGAAGAGAAAGCTGGTGATTGAAATTTCATAAATAGATCTCGCCGCAAAGAAAAGCGCTTTTGTTTCAGTGACTGCCACCCCAACTCACGTATCATATCAGTGACACTCTCACCCCTATTGCGCGATAACACGGACCGGGCTGCACTTCTTTGCACTTTTTCGATGTCCTCTGTCAATCCTACCTGGTAAGGATCCTACACTACACCGCGCAACAATACTCCAGCAGTGGACGGACAAGTGCAATGTAGGCTGTCTCTTTAGTGGGTTTGTCGAATCTTCTAAGTGTACTGCCAACAAAGCGCAGTCTTTGTTTCGCCTTCCCCACATTATTATCTATGTGGTCTTTCCAATTTAAGTTGCTCGTAATTGTAATTCCTAGGTATTTACTCGAATTGACAGCCCTTAGATTTGTGCGATTTATCGTATACCCAAAATTTATCGGATTTCTTTTAGTACCCATGTGGATGACCTCGCACTTTTCTTTGTTTAGTGTCAATTGCCACTTTTCACACCATACAGAAATTCTCTCTAGATCATTTTGTAATTGGAATTGATCGTCTGAGGATTTTACTAGACGGTAAATTACAGCATCATCTGCAAACAATCTAAGGGAGCTGCTCAGATTATCACCTAGATCATTTATGTAAATCAGGCATTTATGTAAATCAGGAACAGCAGAGGTCCTATGACACTACCTTGCGGAACGCCAGATATTACTTCCGATTTACCGTCTATCACTATGAACTGTGACCTTTCTGAGAGGAAATCACGAATCCAGTGACACAACTGAGACGATACTCCATATGCACACAATTTGATTAATAGTCGCTTGTGAGGAACGGTATCAAAAGCCTTCTGGAAATTTAGGAATATCGAATCGATCGGAGATCCCTTGTCGGCAGCACTCATTGCTTCATGGGAATAACTGTGTTGTACAGGAACGATATTTTCTGAATCCGTGTTGATTATGTATCAATAAGTCATTTTCTTCAAGGTGATTCATTATGTTCGAGTACAGTTTATGCTCCAAAATCCTACTGCAAATTGAGGTCAGTGATACGGGTCTGTAATACAATGGATTACTCCTATTTCCTTTCTTGAATATTGGTGTGACCTGTGCTACTTTCGAGTCTTTAGAAACAGACCTTTCGTCAAGTGAGCGATTGTATATGATTGCTAAGAAAGGTGCTATTGTGTCTGCATACTTTAAAAGGAACCTGATTGGTATACCATCTGGACCGAAAGACTTGCCTTTCTTAAGTGATTTGAGTTGTTTCGCAACACCTAAGATATCTACTTTTATGTCACTCGTGCTAACAGCTGTTCTGGTTTTTCTGGGCAGTCACTGTTAAGTGGTTTCTATGGGACTCTATAAAGCGTCGAGGAGGAAGAAGAGGAGGAGGAGGAGATTAATGTTTAACGTCCTGGCGGCAGCGAGGTATTTAGAGACGAAGCAAAAGCTCGGGTTAGGGAAGGATGGAAGTGCCCTTTGAAAGGAACGATTCCGGCAATTACCTTAAGCGATTAAGGGAAATCACGAGTGTGCTAACCACTGCCCTTCCTTGCTCGGTCATGAAACTTCGACAGTTTCTGTTGGATCCTGATGTGCAGGTTGTCAGTATTAGCACATTACTGTTGTCAGTATGATGTTGCAATGCCCAGCGCCTGTAATGATGAAGTTCCCGTTGAGGTCAGGCATATTGTATACAGAAGTGGAAAAGAGAGCACCACTTAATTATACAATCCGTATGCATTGCATACACTCAGAAATCACTTTTACAGTGTACTTATGGAGCCAAATGAGTGAACTGCGTGTTTTCGGGTGAGAAAGAGCACTGGCAAACAGTCTTCGCTACATTAGGTTACTTAAACTGGTGTCACTGAGCTAGAACGTATGATCAGCGACTATGTGTAAGGTCAATGAGTCGGATGCGAGTTTTGCAACTGTGAAATACTTTCCTACATTATAGAAGCGAATATTAAATTTTAGCTAATACTGTGAAAATTTTGTACTTGGATAGCTTAGAATGAAAATCTTTCTGTTTATTTCAAAGGAAAACAATTGATTTTCTGAAACATTGTGTGTCATACACAACTTGAAACAGGTCACGTCGACCAAATCATATGGAAGAACTGACAGCGACGTATATCGGAAGGCGGTAAGATCTCTTACCTTTTGGTTTGGCAGTACTCGATAGCCATATCTAGGCGCAAGTAAATGAAGAAAGGCAGCGCGTTTTTCTTATCAAGTAACGTCTTCATCAATTACTTTAGTTTTAATGTAATCTACGAGTAACTGCTGATGTTTTATATTAACATGAAAAGGATTCCGTAGACAGGGAAAGAATCTGTTCTTGGGAAACTACTTCTATAGACCAAAAGACATTAAATTATCTTCAAGCACATGTGTTCCAGCAACGGTATGAATAAAATGATAGTAATAATGACGGTAATAATCGAATTATCCGGTAACTTCACACTTCGCAGTGGATTTTCTCGAACTAAGAAATTTGCTCAATTTGTGAAAATTCAAAATGGCTTTACTTCAAGCCTGTGATGCCTAGAAGAGTCTTTACATCCTGCTGACATGAGAATAGCATAATCTCCGCATCATAAGCTTGCTTCTACTTAACCATTTGATAGACTCGCATTTTTTCCACCGTGACTGATTTTGTAAGCTAAGCACATCATCCGTTTCAGCACACCCTTGAGGCTGGGAAATGTGGCCACAATGGTCTGGTGGAACGAATTATCACAAGTGCACTGCGTGGGTTGATTAATTTACATTTAAGTGGCAGAAACAGGTTTATTTTACCTCTGGTAACCTCAAGAGAAAGACGTTATCATCCATAATCCGCATGAAACATCACGTTCCTTCATTAGCAACTGGGCAGAGCCGGTTTAAGTTGGGTAATGACATAGCGGAAGTCATGGCAAACAGAAATACAGTCGCCAGAAAACTTACTTACGTTAGAACATTTTATTTTATTTGATGAACCGATAGCCATTTGAAGGAACAGGTCTCTTATTGTACTTGTACTCGATTGAACTAGAGACGTTGAAAAATTTCGTGCTGGACTGTGATTCGAATTCGTATCTCCTCTTTCGAGGATCTGAATCTCTCAGAACCGTATAGTTCAATCATTTCGTTCCTTTTCCCAAGACTGCAATCTTCTCTAGGTCTCCTCCAAAGGATCCAGTACCAAAATATTCATAATTTCATTTCAAGCCCTATCAAATGCACACCCACCTGCTAGTGAAAATTAACGTGCATTTATAATGTCTGTTCATATGTTGCCAACAATCGCAATACGGGTCATTATTTCTGGGCAAACACGCACACATCTTACTGTTGGTGAGTAAGCAACTGATACTTAAGCTATATTCGTGGATGCACGGTAGGTGTGCAGTTCGACTGTCGCTTAGGCACAAAAGTTTGTATCCTTATTTTAGATTCAAACACCTAGCAGCTCGTAAGAAAAACCGATAAGTAACATTTGATTTTTCTTAGTTAACAATCCGATTACGTGTTGGGTTCGTATCTCCGTCACAGAACTTCACATCATGCACTTCACCTTTAAATGCATGTACACTTTGTTACTTCAGAATGGAGGTATATCAGACATCTTTCGTGGTTAGCTAACAGGGACGAAAGGGTCTTGATAGGAGTCCCAGTTTATTACAAAAATTGTCATCTTTTATTTTCAAGTTTAGATTTGGTTACTGGTATTGGCAAAAATTTCGGTAATTCATGACTCTTCATGGCTAGTCCTCAATATAATGTTATTAGATTAGATTAATACTTGTTCCATAGATCATGAATACGACATTTCGTAATGATGTGGAACATGTAATTTTAAATGAAAGATTTCTTTACATACCATGATTCAATTTCTTTGCAACAATGTTTTGCACACTCTCTCTCTCTCATGCTTTTTTATTTGTATCTCTCTCTCTCTCTCTCTCTCTCTCTCTCTCTCTCTCTACCTCTCTGCGTCACAGACACACACACACATTCTTTTTTTATTTTTATTTGTTTGTTGTGCTCGACTATCGACTATCGGCGAGGCACGAAAACGCCTGTGAATGAATTTCTTAGTTTTGAGTACACTTACGAAAGAAATATAAAAACAACTATGAGAGTTACTGATTTATGATGCTTAGTTTGCAGTCAATGGCCGGCCGGTGTGGCCGTGCGGTTTTAAGCGCGTCAGTTTGGAACCGCGTGACCGCTACGGTCGCAGGTTCGAATCCTGCCTCGGGCATGGATATGTGTGATGTCCTTAGGTTAGTTAGGTTTAAGTAGTTCTAAGTTCTAGGGGACTGATGACCTCAGTAGTTAAGTCCCATAGTGCTCAGAGCCATTTGAACCATTTTTTGCAGTCAATTCTGAGTATTATTAGTAACTACGCTCCAGTCCCTAAACCTAGTTACAGAAATGGGAATCAGACGCATTACGTATTCCAGGCTGTAGCGGCTGCGACTTGGAGACACCAGCTATGGTCACTTCCCAGCCCGCTGTAAGATGACATCGGTTCGTCTTCTTCCTGCTGGTAATGTAACTGAGATTTGACAACAAGGCAACGTATGTTTGGCAACTCAGTGATCGACGAGTTACTTCCTTGTGAGCACGGAATTAAGCCTCAAAGTTCACTTAATTTTACCTGTCATTTTCATTGGATAACCTCAGTTATTATCGCTTGAGGTGTAACAAAAGATTGTAAAATTACGGTTTTCAGCTCAGGAAAGTCGTTGCAGGTGGAAATCGCAACCAATCTCGTTCTTTAAATCGCGATTTATGAGCTCTAGCCTTTACTGGCCTCGTAAGAGGAAAGTAAGACACACATCTCTTCGCCAGCTCTGTGGTAACGTGCTGTCCTGTGAAAAAGCGTCTGTTATGGTTCGCAGTTTCAGTCTCATTGACTTCATCGTTTTTACCCCCTCTGTGAAAGAGCTACAAGCAGTCAGATCAAACATCAATAAGGAAATCACAAGAAAATACTTTCAGCTCATAGTGCAATGGTTAACAACTTGCAATGCTGCACAACAGGTAACACCCCTTTCCGCTGCTGACAAGCAAATTTTGGATTTCTGGAAATACATCACTATATTTATGAAATGCCACATTTGCATACCTCTTGAGTATGACACAGCATACCAGTTAAACATAGACCCAATCAAAATCTAAGTGAGTAGTATTTTACTAATTCGCGTCGATAGAGGCATGCTTGTGTACAGGTACTCAGTTTTATTAAAACAGACTTTCGTCGTAAGGTTATCGTGGGTAGTTTTATTTCATTTATTATTATACAGTGCACAATTTTCGTAAGGTTTCCTTTAGTGTTGTTGAAACAATAGTAAACATGAGAGCGAAATTAATCATCAGCGATATATGCGAATTCTCTGATGTTATCTATAACAGTCTGACGATGCACATGCAGTTTATTGAATACATGCATGTAGAAGACATGTTCTGAGTTAAAGCTGTCAAACAATGTTTGAAGAAGAATAAAATGACACTTCCACACGACAGCTAATGTAGAAAATACTTTTCTGGCGTATTTGGGCACGATGCGCTCTCCCCATTCATAATACAGAAGCTTCGAGATGCATCTGCTGCCTGGCTGTCTATAAAACCTGAAAAGAACAAAATGTCACAGACGTTAGCCCTTTTTTCCACATGCGACGATTTTGGGTTGAGAAGTGAAGGGAATTATGTTCAAAGTTCCATTAGATTGGTAACTTCAGCAGACAGCAGAATTGAGTTTTAAAAAATTTAGCAGTAAATGTATTCGAACTCGCGACATCTTATCGATGGTGCACGACACTTACCATTACACTACTAGCTGACACATAGCTGCAACATCTCCAGAGCTGAACAACAATTCCTCCAGAACTTCTGCATAACACAGCGCTGCGAGATAATGCAAATGGCCGGGTCTGGACTTCTGAGAGAAACAGTTACAGCTTTTCTTTTGCGCTGCACGACGTTTTTTACAAACAGATAGCGCAATAGAATAGCTCAAGTGGAAAGGAACACCTCATATTTAAATTTCTGCATCCTACACTGTTGGACGTTCTGTGTAGGTGGCAGTTACGGGTTTTTTATTTGGTGATTACAAAATAGAGTCGAATGTATGCACTGGGTAGCCGAGGCAGCTAGTTCATGGTGATTCGGTCAACCAAGTAAATGAATTTACTGAACGTGCTGCAATTTACTACAGAGAACCTGTGTGTCAGAATTCTCATCCAGTGTGGCGCAACGGTGTTATGATAGAAAAATGAGTCCCAGAAAAGAGGATTTGGTGGTCTGTTGGACTGATGACAGGTTCTTTTACCTATGGTCTGGGTTCGATTCCCACTTCTGTCAATGATTTTAGATAGGGAGAGAAAGATTCAATTCTCTTCTGGCTAACCCAAGTGAAGAAGATATAAGGGCAGTGTGGTCTAAAATTCACATTAAAGATGATATTCCTTCTCTGCTAAGTAGACGTTAGGTTGAACCATAATAAAGTCTGGAGTGGCGACATATAGAAACTCTATCACCAGTAACCTTTCTTATACTAGTTATTTATTTCTAGTGACGAAACAAACGCTATGTAGGGTCACAGGACACTTATTCCATCTTTTATCTGAGCTTTTGTATGTCGATAAAATTGGTTCTGAACTGAGAATGCAACTCAGACCACCCTTAACGCGAAATTTGATCCCTTCGTGACAATACAGCTCGGCTACAATTTGTTGTTAGTTCAAAACTGCAGATTCCTCAACATCTCTACATATTACGCGTGAATGGGTTCGAATCTGGCCCGGCACTAAAGATTTCATTATGTATTATCAAGCGCTAACATGAGAACACCTATCTGCTGTTGGATAATAATTTTGATTTTTAATGTTTTTCCATTCGTTGTCAACACTAACGATATCTGACGTTTTTGACTCCCAGTGGGACACAGAACTATTTGCGAGATCACTGTAAGTTCAAGATGTTATTCCGAGCTGCTGGTGGAGAAAAATTCGGTAGCTGACGTCTCTTTGTGTGTAGTCAACAAGGATATGTGTGGGGTTCGATTCCCAGTCAGCACTGAACTCTTCGTCATATTATTTCTAGTTCAAAAATGCTCACATGTCGCTGCTGGTGCAACAAACCCATATTCAACGTTCGTTTTCTCTAGAATATAACAGCGATAGGTGTCGGGTTGGAGTCCTGAGAAGGAAAAAATTAATGTTTCGTCTCGTCATTTCAGTTAAAACATCTTCCTACTGCCGAGAAAATCCGATATGTCACAGTTGGTTGTGCTTCGATATCATTCTGATTAGGTTCTGGGTTCGAATCCCTGTCCAACACAAAGCTTTGCCTCACGGCCTTTCATATAAGTTACTTGTGAAGAAGCAATATTTAACATCTCTCTTAGATCGTTAAGAGGGACAATAGACGCTGGGTAGGAATTCGCGTCCGTTAAAAATGTTTGCGTTATGTAATTTAAAGTTGATATTTGCTAACTGATACTGTCTAAAATCGAGGTGTATCACTCTCTGTATGCCTAATCAGGAATGACTGTTAGTTTGCGTCAGTCACGAAATCTTTGCTTAGTCTGCCTGACCTGGGTTTGAATCCATATACATACGGTTCGTCGTGTCATTTGCAGTTCATACATATTCTCAACTAGCTGCTCGTGGATAACATAAATTTTTAATGTCATTTTGTGTTAAATAATAAGTACTGTATGTTACTTTGAAGAGGAAATCATGGATACGAAGAACTTACTGCGTGAATTACCTATCTGACGTAATAATGAGAGTGGTAACATTTCATGTATGTCATTTATTGTAATAAATGTGAGCCTACAAGCTTTAAGGACAGTCTTATCTGTGACAAGGCATTCCCTGATATTTGTAGCATCGTGGTATTACTTTACATCTTGAGTTACTGCGATACAGAGCTGTGTTTTCTAGTGATGACATATTGGAATCATTTTCAATAGTCAAACGACTGTACCAAGGAGCGATTAGAGGACCTGCTAGACAGCCGTGTTATGCCGGTTGCATGCGAATCAGGCGAAATGCAGTTCAGGTCGTTCGGATACTTTTGAGTATGACTGTACGTACAGCACAATGCTGATCACAAGAGGGATCATATGCAGTGGGCCCGTCGGGTCTAGTAAAGAACATAAAACATCGCTACACTCTTTGAAGTACGATGTTACGTTATATAGATGATGTCTGTGAAGATTTTATTTGCCTATTGCCGTCGTAGATGCCTTTCGAGAGTTCTTTTTAGAATGTGTCGTTTAGTTCTTGTGCGTGGTGGCTTGGATAGTGTCGTTTTCTGGACTATGTAAGACTATCGGCGACGGCAACTATGTTGAACATAATGAAACTGTCGTTCTGCTTTGACAAGTGATGTCACATTTGGCGTAGTTGTTTTTGGAAATAGTGGTGATAGAATAATCTGTAGAGAAGCCACAAATCTAAGTTAGTTAGGAAGAAGACGGTTTGGTTGTCGAACCGACTATATGTCGCGTTTTGCTTTTTTTTTTTTTAATGGAGAGCATGGTGGCAGATTGATCGGTTGCGTAGTTCTTGCTGTACTTTAGGTTGGATGGTTAGAGTCTGGTTCTGCGTTGATGAATCCAACGAATGTGCACGATAACAGTGTTTTATATACAGACTGAGAAACCCATTCTTACATTTACGTTGCCGACCGAAATCTCTAACTCTCGACTGTATTATGGAATTTTCAGTTCTTTAGTATATAACATTCCCGACCAAAATACGAGAGCATGCTGAAAAGTAATGCCTCCTAATTTTGTACGCGAAAACTCTTGAAGCTTTTAGAAACAAACGTTATTAACATTCTGCATCTATATTCTTCATATCTACATATTTATTTCTCAACATAGCTATCCTAACGGCGAACACATTACTCCCAACGGGATACCAGTTCGTTGATACCGTCACTGTAGAATATTTCATTTTTTTGACGGAACCACAACGTCACCTCTGCTTGCACCGCTTCACCACCATCAAAAGTGAAGTTCACGAATGTGTTCTTTAACTTTTGGAAACAGATAAAAATTGCATGGGGCAATGTCAGAACAGTATTGGGGGTGATCGACGACAGTGATCCCAAGACGTCGGATTGTTGCAGATGTCATAGCGCTCGTGCGTGGTCTAGCATCGTCATGTTAAGGAGAGAGTGATCCATTTGTAGCTGAACTTATCGAATTCTAAACTCAATTACAGCTCACTGGTCCTCACGCACCAACATAATTACGTCACACACCACCACGTGACACACTACAATTCGGAGCCCTCTAGCGGCAGAGGGCTGCAAATACGCAGGCGTGAAGAATAAAGAAGTAGAATGTTAATAACGTTCGTTTCATTTAAAAATCTTTTAGAATTTTCATATAACAATTCGGAAACATTAGTTTTCAGCACGCCCACGTACCTTACTCCAGTATGAGGGTCGTAATTCTGTCTGTTTTTGTTTAGGTCATGTTTGTGTGTGATGTCATTCACTGATCATTTCTCGAGGTTCGTATCTCCACCATGTTGATGACGACAACAATATGTCACTGCGGACTGAGCGGTCTACTAAAACCGGCACATCAAGTTCATGGAAAGCGGGACCGTCCTATACATGATTAGCTTTGCCTTTTCTTTGGAAGTTACAATAGGTATGTTTTGAAACAACGAGATGGGAATTGTGAGTCCGCCTTGATGCAAAACACCTTGTTATTTGTTTGCTTATTTATTCCGCAAACTAGTTTCGGTGACAAATACCACCATCAGCAGTGGGGTCTTTATATCTAAAACATGCAGAAAATGGTGTAGTTATACAAACACAGTAACATATTATTACATTTTTACTGTTCGTTTTTTTAAATATAGTTTTCTATGGATACTTTTATACTTATTTATTGCTACCTGCCGTACAACGAACGTGAGTACTCGAATAACTAAGTAACAGCACAGTACACACCACAACTGTATTCCACAACACTCCCGCAACCGAAAGTGTATAACGCTGACATACGTAAGTTCCACTTTTCATATCTGTTAACTAACAGCAGTTAACACAGTTGCAGATGACATGATGTACGCTGAGAAAAAACAGCAACAGAAAAAGCATAGAATATATGCCACAAACTGCTGCAATAATTCTTAAAAACATGCCATAACGTACAATAAATAAGGTAGTACGAAAGTATCCATAGAAAACTATTTTTCAAAAAGTGAACAGTAAAAATCTAATAATGTGTTACTGCTATAACTATGCAATTTTCTGCATGTTTCAGATTTAAAGAACCCACCGAAGATGCTGATATTTGTCGCCGAAACAAGATTGGGGAATAAATAAGCAAACAAATAAGAAGATGTTTTGCATCAAGGCGGACTCAAAATCCCCATATTAGTGTTTTTCTATGCAAAAACGGACCAAATTGAAGAGTTCCAAGATAAAGTTACGTATGTTTTCATTTGTTGAGAAACTGCAGCTCTTCAAAAAGTCTGCTGATGAGACAGTGTGTGTGCGTGGTGGTTATATGAAGGAGTTGAAATCGAGCTCCGCGTAGTATAAATTAGCGAAACATTATTTTGTTGATTTTCATGCTCTAGGTTTGAAAATAAATTCTCTCTCTGGACCTGTATATCATAGTTTTATTTGTGTCGTGATTTCCACTCCATTCTATATTTTTCTTCGAATTAAGCGAATATTTTTCCAATTATCTTTATTTTTGTGGCTTTTTCTTGATTTATGAGATACAGTACATGACTTACGTTTTTAGTAATGATGCAATTAAACTTTACCTGATGTTCAGTTGCGCTGCAGCTATAAGTCATCTGGGATAACGAGGTGGAGCCTTGAAAACAGGACAGGCTTAACATGTAGAGAGAGAGAGAGAGAGAGAGAGAGAGAGAGAGAGATCATAGCCCCCTTATAAGGAAAGCCAAAGTTTTTGCAGTTGGTTATATCAGCTACCGCGGATCAGCAGGGCAAATATAACACAAATAAATACAAAAAATTAATATAAAAATGTTAAATGCTTGGTGCCTTGCAGCTTTTCATTATTTATTAAAGATTTAGGCAAATGAACATTTCTAGTGCAGCTCATGGCGAACAAAAGATGACCTTTAATAAAATGAATATCCTGCTGAAAAGGGTAAATATTTGTAGGTACCCGAATCGTTCGCTGACGCTTAAACATTTGTTAAAACAGTCCTTCTTGTAACGCATCTGTTCTTGCTTAAGGAATTGTTAGAATACAGAAAACCCCTTAAATACTTTTCAGGGATACCTATTTGCGGATTATTGGAATGCTGGGTAACAAAGTTTGAAATCTGCTACTATATCAATGTTTCGTTTCCTGTGCAACGATACTGGAGAATGAAGGTCCATTTTACATGTCGAACTGTAGCATTAGACAGTAAACAGTGAACACAATCTACCTGTGAATTTCTTCATTTAGTGAAAAACGGAAGATGTGCAAATTGGAAAATTATTTTATTCATGGCTGTCAGCAACTGTAGCATATATTTCAAAATAAAATTCAGTCGTCAGTTGCAAATATATTTTTTTTTTCGCGTTACCGGTTTCGACGGATTAGTTTATCATCTTCAGAAACCTATAATATTAATGGTCTTATAATACTTTAGACCTTGGCTACATACATATGTTAAGTATAAGAACTATGTTACAGAAACTTACTTAGTATTGCTTTAGCAGATGTCAATATATTCTTCATAGAAACATAATGCTATGATATGTACAAAAATGTACATAATGTATGTTTTTTCAGGATAAAATTCACTTGTCAGTAGCAAATACATTTTTGTTATGCTGGACGTACCGTGGCATTATGCCTCTATGAAGATGATGTTGACATCTGCTAACCCATTGATAAGTAATTTTTTCTAATGTACTTTTCATACTTCTCATAAATGTATATCCAAGGCCAAAAGATTTATAAAATTCATAATTTTTTAGGCCTCTAAAGATGACAAATTAATTTGTCGTAACCGGTAAAGCATACTGAAATTTATTTGCAACTGATGACTGAATTTTAAATTTTATCCTGAAAAATAAAATACTACAGTTTCTGAAAATGACAGCTATGAATAAAATATTGTATGTGATTATAGTAAAATCAGATTCTGAATTTAGTTCTGAAATTGGGAAATGTATCTTTGGACATCAAAGTTAATTACAATCAAACAAAAATCGTTAAATTTGGTCTCAGTGGAAGAAACTTGCAAATCAATAACTCGAAGAGAAGATTAACAGCAGTAACTACTGACTTTTATCAGAGCACAACATAAAAAGGCATGAAGAAGACGTAATTGCCGTTTGTGACCTGAACATATAACGAGGAAATTTGTAGTTTTCTGTCGTGCGTAGGTATACAGATTACGAAAGATCGTAGTTAATACTAATGGATATAGACTTTTATATTTTCAGACATAATTATTGTTATTATTTAGAATTTAGTGCTTGCGGACAATCAGAAGCGTATAGTTCTGGTACATTATCAGTTACAAATAAAAATACAGTAGAAACCAGTAAAACAATTAAAAGAAAGTAATGAACAGTATCATGATTTTACAACCTGTGGATTTCAGTTAGTCCAAAGCAGTTACTCAATGGATCTGGCGAAAGAACGCAAGGGAAAACTCTACTGTTTCATTGTACAAAATGAAGCTTTTATCCCCAGTAAGTCTATGCATTCATTTCTTCAAGAGCATTCTGTTACTTCGTGAACTATTTCAAAAACTAATTTAGTACCGTGTTTCTTCTCAGATTCCGTTCTCTACGGCACTGACAATGCTTTTGCACAGTCATAAATAGGCCCTATATAGTTCTGGTATATTGTTAGTTCTAAATGGAAAATGTTGACAATCAGTTTCTGCAGTATAAGACGTGGCTGATGATGGAAGGTTATACCGTTCGTTGTGAATCGCTAACGAACACAAGAAAGCACACCCACCGTTACTTTCTGACATGATTCTTGAACCATCAGTCTACACTGGGGGAGATTCGCTTCATTTTTCACTGAGATAGGCGCTCGCTGTCAACTTTAGGTTTCTGCCGATTTTTACACTAAATTACCAGTAGATCACAGAAACGGTAGACGTGCAGAGGCGAAAAGGTCATTCATTCATAGCGTATCTCCTATACGTTATAATCATTTTAGGTAGATTTTACAACGTCTGAAAACTTCTATAAAAAACTTCTATAAGAATTTTGAATTCGATTTAATGCGGGTTTACCCAGAAAAGTGGGTAGCATTTCATATTTCTTAATGACTGAATGTGTCGTTAGTGCTACCCTATCCCTTGTATATTGGCCACTGGTGCTCAAAATGAAGTGGCAGTTCCAGTATCTCTACTAATAGCTCATTTGTAGGAGTTGATCGCTTCGCCATAACATGGATACGTATTGTTAATGTGCATAATTTACGGATATACTTTAAGCTGGCGTTACCGTACTTGGTATAGCCATACACATTCTGATCCTAGTCAGCGCCTGATATGTGGTCAATAGACATTGGTAATCCATGAGACTATGTTTCGTGATTTGATGATATGGCATACTAAAGTTAATAAAGGACTTGATGCGAGGAATCCATCTGAGTCTGGAATAGAACTTAGACCCCCTGGAACATGGCTGGCGGTTTAACTTGGAATGTGCACTTTCTTAGGCGAAATGCGCTACTGATTAAATGACATCTTGAAAAAACAATAACCGAAGGTTTCTCAGAAGAAATTTTAAGGCCGTTTACGGGAAACCCATTCTACGCCTTTATTACAGCCCCAATCACATTACCAATTACTCTGTGCAACCAGGTAAGAACAAGCATACATCATCAGCCTACTCCTTTATTTAAGTATTGGAAGAATAATTTCTTAGAGATCCCGCGAGCAAAGTACGTACAACAAGATGCTAAGGATCGCACCCCGGAGTAAGCCTCAAGGTAGGACCAGCGATCCTATAATTAGTTCTGATATCTTACGTATATCATTCTCTTCGCGAGGAAAATACTTATACAACGTATCAAATTCCCCCTGAGTGTTTGTAAAACGAGAGAGTTTGGATATTATCGTAATATGAAGCCAGGCCTAATAATAATAATAATAATAATCTATTTTCCTGAAAACCGAAAAGAATATTAGCAAACAGTGTAGTTTTGATGATAATCGTTCTCCGAGCCTTGTGGAAGCTAAATTGAACTGAGGATAGCAATTCATTAGTTTCCAGCCATATGTGAAGACGATTTGTAACGAGTCCTCCAAGATTATTTCCCCACAAGAGGACAAGGATTGAGATCTATCCCAGGTTTCAGTACAGTTGCAATAATCTGCGTAGTCCAGTCCCCCATAAATTCTCCCCTTCCTCACGTTTCACTGAGTATCCGAAAAAGTATTTCCAAAGCTCCCTGGGGTAGGTTTCTAATCGTATCTTATTATTAATATAGTCAGTTCCTGGAAGGGTATTCATAGAAGTTTTCAGCTCACGCCTAGGGATTGGAACTAGGCGTTAGCACAAGACAGAGGAACCACTCTTGTCACAAAATCTTCTAACCACATCGCGTCAACTGCTGAAGAATCAACTGCATCAAGATGTTTTTGAGATCGAATTGTCTACCATACCTATGAGATGTGCGATACCTTGTTAACGCTGTTGCAGTAGTTAGGTCGTGCCTCCTTTTTTATTTCCTTGTGAAATCTCCTTGTGTTAGCCGCTAGTCGTCTGTATCACATACATCTGTGTAGCTTCTGTCGGAATGAAAGAGGGATATGGGGTTGTTTCTGGGTGTCAAGCGATTTTACTATCATTTGTGTGTATGTGTGTGTGTGTGTGTGTGTGTGTGTGTGTGAGAGAGAGAGAGAGAGAGAGACTGAGTGGTGAGGGGGGGGGGGAGGCTGAGAAAGGGATGAATGAAGAAGAGGAGTGTGGGTAACCCTCTGTTCCCTCTTGTCAGGAAGAGAGAGCTTTTGTTGATTGTAAGGAGGGAGAGGCATATCATCTTGGTAGAGAGATGGTATGCCGACATTTTTCTAACATCCGGACAGGTAGAAGCATTACCAGAGTTGCCTTGTATAGTTTTGATTATACGGTAGTGTATGACCCGCTCCTTCTGCGGTCCTATGAGAAATATTATCAAAGGACGTAAATTCATTGGCTTAATTTTAAAAATTTAAGTTGCGGACGGCCTATCTGTAGCCAGCTAGCCACTTCCACAGCTTATGCAAACGATTATATTTGACTGAAATCTTTCTGTGAGATGGGCTCTTTCACAACTCAACACAACTCATTTCACTTCAACACTGCTAATATATCTTACATAACCGTAGAGTTTTTTAACATTTGGAACATAAAGGTTACCCTCGTAATTATATCTATGAATATAAGTATATAGAGGGAGTTACTGTCTTTAGAATGTAAGGATAATCGTCTCCAATTTCACAACAGATGTAAATCTGTTCTGCTAAGCGTCTGACCTCCATTATTTCAGGAGGTGACGTGACAGTCGTAGCTGTTTCAGATTCTTCTATTGATACATTCTCTCTTCTAATTACACCTTGCTTTCTAATCATGTACGTAGAAATATAAGCACAGAAACAGTCACACGTTTGTTTGTTTTGAAGGGGCTATCCACTCCGGTTTTGATTCTATTCTTATTTACCAACAAACTGTTTACGCGTTCTCAGTTCGGGGGTATAGTCATCAACTTTGTCCCCTAGTCTCATAAGTTTCAGTTGTCCAGTACTCTGACATAATCGAGCAGCACTCAAGAATGGGTCACACTAGTTTTCTCTATGCGATTTTCTTTACAGATACCCACACTTTCCCTGGACTCGGGGACTGCCTCCGATGCCCCACGAGCATCGTCCCAGGGTATTCTGTAAACGTTGGTCGTGGATGGGCGGTCGATCGAGTTTCAGGTAGACTCGGGAGCAATGGTCAACGTAATTAGAAATGCATAGGCTCTTGAGCTAGCTCGCGTTGCAACGACCGCTACACCAAGTAGTATCTTATAGTAAACGGCGTATTACGTAGTGGGGGCAATGCTCCATCTCGGCACGTTTTTAAAATGTGGGACGACATCTTTTCTAGTTAGTGGTAAATTCAACACTGGTGCAAAATATAATTGGACGAGATGCATTTTCTCATTTTGGATTCCACATCGTTAACAAAGTTCATTTAGTGTACCAGTCGGACCCATTTCAAGACTTTGACTCTTTTTTAAGGATCTGGTGTTTTAGAATACGTTGGGGTGGACAGAAAATTTTCTGGGTCCATGTCTCTCTTCAGGAGCCACAACCAAATTTTGTCGCCCCACCCCACTCCCTTCACAGTACCTGACAAGGTCAAGACCGATTTGCATTATTGGCAGGAAGTCTACATCAATTCCAATATTTCGTCTAGTCAGTGGGCCACCCCTATAGTGATGATTCAGAAGGCACATGGTGCCACTCACCTTTGCAGCAATTTTGAACAGAAGGTCAGTGCGTAATGTGTTTCAAGCTATTACCTCATACCACGTCTGAAGCAGTTGTTGGCTAAGTTGTCAGGGCCAGTATTATTCCCTCAACAACTTGCATGACAAATACTTGCAACTGCCGTTTGACGCCTCTCCTCAGCATCTTTTAGCGTTCAGCACCCTCTTTTGGCTTTTTATCTGGAAATATGTCTGCCACAGGAATTTGTCACGGATATTTGCAGCGTTTAATTAAGGACATTCCCCGTTGTTTCAAATACTTCAGTGACATCTGGGTCAGTGCCTGCACGAGACAGGAATATTTACGAAATTTGCAGGTGGTTTCCCAAAACCTTCTGCGGAATGACCTCGGTTGCAAATTTGAAAAATGTAGTTTTCTTTGTCCCAAACGTATATTTTTTGTGACATGTGCTCAGTAAAGAGCCTCGTCCCTACGGAGCTTAGAAAAGATGGGCTTGTTTCTACGCACGAGTACGTCAAAACCATTAACAACCTGTTGGTGCCCAAAAACCTGAAGGAGCTTCAGCCCTTTATGAGCAAGATTTTTTACTATGTTAAATTCATTACCTACGCCATGCACATATGCCATCCTTTGAATTGGCTTCACCAACAAATTCATGTTGTCTGTGGGCAGTCAGTGGGACTCTTTCTCAGTAATTTTATGGCATTCGTTACTGGACCACCGCCCGGCATGCTAATGCAGATGCACTATTGCCGTTGCAGTTGGGATTCGATCTGGAGTTCGATCGACAGGAGGCTCCCGTTTTCACACTCTATGATACCTTGCAGCGTACACTGTTGGATTTTCCTTGGACAGAGCGGATGTTCGGGGCAGCCACGGCCGCTGTCCCACTTTCTCAAAAAATCAACTCTGCAGTCCAGGCAGGATGGCTGAAGCACACTCCTTTAGGGGCAGATTCGAAATGGAGTACGTTATGCCTATTATGAGAGCGATCAATGTTACCCAAGGGTTCCCCATCCTCACCACGGGGGAGCAAAGCTGTCGAGGACTCAACCCTCCAGCCGCGCGGGATTAGACGAGCGGTCTCAGGCGATGCAGTCATGGATTGCGCGGCTGGTCCCAGCGGAGGTTCGAGTCCTCCCTCGGGCATGTGTGTGTGTGTTTGCACGTAGGATAATTTATGTTAAGTAGTGTGTAAGCTTAGGGACTGATGACCTTAGCAGTTAAGTCCCATAAGATTTCACACACACACACACACACACACACACACACACACACAGACACACACACACTCACCCCTCCAGTGTTGGGTCCTTGCATATTCCAGCTGCTGAATGTTTCGCATTGGAGCATGTCTCGTATGAAGGTTGGCATGTTCTACTGGACAGCGATCGACAGCGAAATTAAACATCTTGTGCGAGCTAGTCCAGCCTGTGCACAGACCCAGGCTTTGCCGCTTCAGCAATTTTCCCCTTGGCCAGTCCCGGGGCACACTTTGGAGAGGATGCCCATCAACTTCGCGGCTCCTTTTTTTCGGAAGCATGTAGTTTCTGGTGGTGGATGCTTTTTACAGTTTCCTATATGTAACCAAAATGTCCTCCAGAAACTCTTCGAGCATTAGCATTCGCTTTGCTATCGAGCGCTTGTAACGACAACTGTACATATAATAATTTTTTCTTTATGAATTTAGATAAATTAATGTAAGCAATGTTTTGAATTTTTTTCGGTTTGTATCGTTATGTTAAAGAGACTGTGAGCAACTTTTGAAATGAATATTATTATTTATGTTAGATATCAAATAATGTGGTAATCAAAGGAAAGTGTATTTAATGTTGAAACTATTGTAAGATGTGAAAATTGTAATTTATACACTTGGTCCATACGTAGGTAATGCATTAGGATATGTGTAGTAGAAAACCTGTGGTGAATACCCTACCTGTAGGGGAGCGGGAAAAGGTGGAGGCAGGCGAGGCGGGAAAACGCACACTGGCGCGGTTTGGCACAACGGGCACAGTATAACAGTGGGAGGCGAGCTACAGTCGGAAGTACACGTACTGTACCGAGGAGGCTACCCAGGAAAAGCGGATCCCATTGAGCCTCGGATGAACCGATTCCGACGACTACTTGGCATGGCTATATTCTGAGGCATAAAATTGGAAAGATTACGACGCTAAGAAGATGGAAAGTGCAGACGTAGTGTGAGCCTTAGCCGTGCTTGCATGTGTGCCGTGCTGCCCGCTATCTCGCTGCCCGCCAACCGCCGCACCGACTTGCACAGGTCAAACATTTATTTCATCTTTAGAAGTGTATCTGTGTGGACCAGTGTCGAAAATGTTTCTGACTGTTCAATAATAACGCTACTTTTACCAGAATTGCATTAGCCATGACTTATCCTGATCACTGACCTAGACAGGATCCTTACCTCGTATTGTGCAACCCGAGTATCCTGAACTGAAAGTTTAATGAAAATTATCGGCAGATTAATCTATACTATAAAGAAGTTTAAAATCCTATGTGTTATTGCAAATGTTGAGAAAGAACAAAAGTATGACTAAATTGGAAGAGAGTTTTTTGAATTGAGTTAGCGATGTTATTTAATTAATTTGAGACAGAAATAATGACAGTTAAATTATTCAGAAGTAAGACAAAAGAGTAGTTATCCATAGATTGATAATTTTGATTGTTAACTTGCCTTCAGTACTTAATAGTTTCAGTTTAACGACCATAACGGTTTCAGGGCCCCCCCTTTTCTCTTGTCCATTCTTTCAAACCTTGATGTGTACTGACCAGATTTGACCTGTAAAGCTAAGTTCTATATTAAAACTAAGTGTATAAGTGTTTTTCCATCATTAATAGTGACATTGTGTGTGTACTTTCAAGATTGTCGATGCTAGGGCAATCTATGCCCGATTTCAGTCTGCTCAACATACAAAATACAGTTCGTAGTAATCATTACTGTGTGGTGTTGTGTAAATTTAGCTCATCCAAATTAGTACAATAAGAGAAAACATTAGTTCAGTGGATTTTTCTGGTTCCAAACTTTGCCATATAACGCATCATTACTACGTGTTACTATGCTTGTACATGCACCCACTTGTACAAGGAAAAACTTACTCATTGCCTAAGTAGGCTGGCGACCGAATTATTAATTATAGTTAGCATCTACTGTGTATACTTCTTGTCTATGCTAAAGGGTAATTATACTTTACATTTGCTTGACGCATCACTGTAGTTATTGACTGAATATAAGTCCGATCTTGCTTCAATTAGGTACACGCGGTCAACTAATGTACTAAAATCCTTGTTTATAAGGTGAAGCCCGTGAACTTATTACAGTACAGGCTTTATAGAGCTAACGTACGTCCGAGTAGGGCGGAAGCGTTACACGCTCCCATGGACCCTCGTATCTGATAACGGTTTACAACTTACGTCGCTGGAGATAGAAGAATTTTGCATTCACAGTGGGATCCTGCGCATAATTAGCCATCTGATTCACCTGGCATCTAACTCAGAAATGGAGTGATTCATGCGAAAATCAAGACGCAAATGAAGAAGTCCATGTACGCCTCATCCTGTGCTGATGCATTGTCTATTATCACCGTGACAAACTGGGCGACGCCTGTTAATGGTTGAACGTTTGCATAGGCATCAGTCCTGGGTTTGTACATCCCGAGTCGCACGCCCCAGAATATTGTGGCCCGCTGCGTTTTCCTCCCAGGGCTGTCGCTCTGGCCAGGTCTTTCAGCTTGCTGTAGAGTTGACTGTTGGGTGTAGTGGTGGGCTACAATGGCCGGCATTTGTTTACGGTGGATGTCGGTCGGGAGCAGCTTACCCACCATCAAACTGAGCTGCATTTGTGACTTGTTGGAGCCGAGATGCCACTTTCTGTGCAGCAACCAGATAACAGAGTCGGTCGTGGCATTTTCTCGGTAGGAGGTTCCTAAATGTGGTAGCGAGCACATCCATTGCCATCGTCACTGCGCTGTCCGTCCTACTACTTTTTCCCATGGAACAAGGCGCCAGCGACAATCACTCCCGCAACTCCCGACGTGGACTCTATGGACTTGGAAGCTGCACCCTCCTTTCTTTCCTCCAGTGATCCGTGGGTGAGTTCTCGGCCCCTATCTTCCCCACAATGCAGGAGAACCGGTCATTACGCCAGATTCTGCAAACTTCGACCGTTCTGGTGGAGTCAGCTGACTCGTCGTTTCCTACTTTAGTGGTAGACTCATTGCCAGGGAATCTCGCGCCTCTCCGGTTTTTCCACTGACGCTGTAGCACAAACAAGGCCATTTTCGGTCCTATGTAGCTTGTTTGGGAAATGGACATACGTATTGACACAGATGAATTACGGGGGAGGGAGGGGGGGGAGAGGGTGCTTGCGTCAGAGTAATGCGGAAAACTGTCAGGGACAGTGCACACCAAACGTTTTAATAGCAGAACCGCTCACCAAGGCGGCGAAGTACCAGGCCAGTCAATTCTTATGCTCAGATCGACTGAAATGGACCTGGCTTTCGCTTCACATCATGGCCTTGGTTCCACAGGTTAGTTATTTCGGTCATTCAGACTGGTCTCGTTTGGTGCTTTCCTCCCTGTCAGCCTTTGATCAGTGTCTGGGCACTGTGCTGCCCTGTAGATTGACTCACACATCAAGGTTTTCCTCTTCCAGTGTCCAGCTCCCCGGCTTCTGCATCTAACACCCACTATCGGCTAGAGTAGTGACGTTTGTGCCGCGAGGACAGTTTCGCGGTGTTGTTACACCTGTGCAGATACAAATGGTAGATTATGTTGGAGATTGCTTATTCTGTATTGATATTCCAAAAGATGCCGGACGTTCACTCGCTGGCAGCAGGGAAGACGCTACGACATTCGATTTATCCGTCCATGAATGTAGCTTCAGCTATCAGTAAGGAATGATGCAGCGACATGAAGATTCCCCACATGATCGGTAGAACAATACGAAGCCGAGAGAGTAGCAACTGTAGATGGAAGTTCCCATTTACATGATTACAGCAAAATCTCTTAACCCAACCGTCTTCCTTCTTCTGTTGTTAATGCCAGCTTTCTTCACTTGTTGTCATTTATAATTCACTTGGACGTTTTCTTACATTCGCATCTTCTTATTGTTGAGGGACTGGTTCAAATGGCTCCGAGCACAATGGGACCTAACATCTGAGGTCATCAGTCCCCTAGAACTTAGAACTACTTAAACCTAACTAACCTAAGGACATCACACACATCCATGCCGGAGGCAGGATTCGAACCTGCGACCGTAGCAGCATTGCGGTTCCAGACCGAAGAGTCTAGAACCGCTGGGCCACAACGGCCGGCCCGGATGTCATATGAATAAGGTAAAATCTGCTAAATATATTGTTCGCTCTGCAACAAAATCTTTCCTTTGCTAACCACATGATTATTAGTAGTTAGAGCCTATAGTAGTAAGTCCCATAGTGCTCAGAGCCATTTGAGCCTATAGTAGTTAGAATATTTGTATTTAACTGGCTGTAGTTGCTGCCTGCGGTATTTGCTGTAGGTCGTGTCATGATGATTTTCTATGAGGTAAGTGACTTATGAAGCAGTATAGGTTATTGTTAGGATTTCTTCTAATTCAGGGACATACTTCTGTGTTAATTATTTGCAGTCAGACTGCTTTGCGTTTGTATACCGTGGGCAATAAATGAATAGAATAAGTTTGAGTTGTATTTGACAGGGAAGATCCTGTAGGCCAGAGTAATGATAAAAACAAGCAAAGAGACAGTAGGTTCAATTTCACTCAGCAATTTCATCTCGTGGTAAAGACTACGAAGTTTCACTCAGCAGTTTAAGAAGGTTCAGTTGAATTCAGCAGTTTCAGAACTAAATAAAGAAGTTTCACCTCCTTCACCATATATTCCACAAAAAACGGTGGAATATAGTCATCACACGTTCGCCAGGTATGGGAACTAAAAAGAAAGTATTTACTTCAGCGTCTTGTTTCAGAAGTTTATCAGCGACTACCTGTACGACCGTAAACAACATTTCTTCCCGCGAGCAGCCTCCAGCCGATGTTGACTAGGCGGCGGTCCGCGACCAACTACCTTCACGGTATGTGGCCCCATCTTGTCCGCTTTTCTGCAGTCACAACTTGGAGAGTCTCGAAATTCTGAGCTGCAGAGAGTTGCGGCAGTTCTTCCTATCCCAAATGTTATGCTGTTCAGTTTGTTCTACGTGATTCGAAGAAAACTGACATCGGAAGTTTCAACGTCGGATTTTCGACTCTCGAGAAGCCTTTCCGGCTGAAGACCATTTCCGAGGCTCAGCGAGATTCTACTACAGGCTGGTTGACGACAATTCAGTTGCATTATATTGCGTATGGGCAGAGATTGATCCCACTGCATTCTGCTCTGCAGGAATGTGAAGCAGAGTGTTATTTCTTACACCGGCTCTTACATTTTCTTAATCATCACTGAGTATCGTTAACGTGCATTTAGCACAGTGGTTCGACGTGAACGTATAGCTACGAAATTGAAGTTGGATCGAAGTAGCATTCCACATGAAGTGAGATGAACGTATTGCCCTAAATTACGGCCACAGCCAGTAAACATGTTTCGCGTAACGGAACTGGATACACAGCTGCATGCTAAAGGTTAGTTCTGTATGAGGCTCCTGCAGTCAGGCTTCCTGTAGATCAAAAGAACAAACAAAACTTGAGGAGGTAGGTGCTCTATTGTCCAATGCGAACGGAAGTCGATAATGAAGTGTAAGATGATATTTCAGTGCCTGTGTTGAGAGGAGGTACTACGCTATCAGGCACTGTGGCGGCTACAGCTGCTTTTTAACTTATCACAAGTGGTCCTACCTAAAGATCACAGCAGCGCTATACAAGCCTTGTTTCCCACTCTAAATTCAGTTAGTTGCTACTGTAACTGGACGACAGCGCATCTCTTTGACTTCAGATACGAAATGTATTCCCAGCTGCGACATGAAATGTATTCGCAGTAGCGAATATGCATCACCTCCAGCTGGATAATGGAATTTCGACGATGTAAATTTATGCCGGACTGGGAAGTTTGGGTCTGACCCTTAGTCAGGCTGTGATAGCCGAAAGCGGGTAAGGTGAGCACTCGCTTAAAGCGGGAAATCCGGGCTGGGGTACCGATTCGGCACAAATTTTTACTATCGTCATTCCTTCGTATAGTTGGATGTGATTCATATTCGCAGCTGCGAATACATTTCGTATCTGAAATCAAAGAGATGCGCTGTCGTCCAATTGCAGTAGCAACTAACTGAATTTAGAGTGGTTGAACCAGCTAAGTGGGAAATAAGGCTTGTATAGCGCTGCTGTGATCTTTAGGTAGAACTTTAAAAGTATGTTTCGTGTCAAGGCCGTGTTACATTCAACGCACGTATGGATTTAGGCACGTAAAGTCGACCGTTTCAAAATGATACAGACGAGCTACCCGGAGAGCGGACGCCCTGTATTTTTTTCCCCTACGAGCACACTCAGCAGTATTAGAAGTACCTATCTAATGATATGCATCAACTCAAGTGCATCAAATTGGTTCTAAGAGGTAAATACACTCCTGGAAATGGAAAAAAGAACACATTGACACCGGTGTGTCAGACCCACCATACTTGCTCCGGACACTGCGAGAGGGCTGTACAAGCAATGATCACACGCACGGCACAGCGGACACATCAGGAACCGCGGTGTTGGCCGTCGAATGGCGCTAGCTGCGCAGCATTTGTGCACCGCCGCCGTCAGTGTCAGCCAGTTTGCCGTGGCATACGGAGCTCCATCGCAGTCTTTAACACTGGTAGCATGCCGCGACAGCGTGGACGTGAACCGTATGTGCAGTTGACGGACTTTGAGCGAGGGCGTATAGTGGGCATGCGGGAGGCCGGGTGGACGTACCGCCGAATTGCTCAACACGTGGGGCGTGAGGTCTCCACGGTACATCGATGTTGTCGCCAGTGGTCGGCGGAAGGTGCACGTGCCCGTCGACCTGGGACCGGACCGCAGCGACGCACGGATGCATGCCAAGACCGAAGGATCCTATGCTCTGCCGTAGGGGATCGCACCGCCACTTCCCAGCAAATTAGGGACACTGTTGCTCCTGGGGTATCGGCGAGGACCATTCGCAACCGTCTCCATGAAGCTGGGCTACGGTCCCGCACACCGTTAGGCCGTCTTCCGCTCACGCCCCAACATCGTGCAGCCCGCCTCCAGTGGTGTCGCGACAGGCGTGAATGGAGGGACGAATGGAGACGTGTCGTCTTCAGCGATGAGAGTCGCTTCTGCCTTGGTGCCAATGATGGTCGTATGCGTGTTTGGCGCCGTGCAGGTGAGCGCCACAATCAGGACTGCATACGACCGAGGCACACAGGGCCAACACCCGGCATCATGGTGTGGGGAGCGATCTCCTACACTGGCCGTACACCACTGGTGATCGTCGAGGGGACACTGAATAGTGCACGGTACATCCAAACCGTCATCGAACCCATCGTTCTACCATTCCTAGACCGGCAAGGGAACTTGCTGTTCCAACAGGACAATGCACGTCCGCATGTATCCCGTGCCACCCAACGTGCTCTAGAAGGTGTAAGTCAACTACCCTGGCCAGCAAGATCTCCGGATCTGTCCCCCATTGAGCATGTTTGGGACTGGATGAAGCGTCGTCTCACGCGGTCTGCACTTCCAGCTCGAACGCTGGTCCAACTGAGGCGCCAGGTGGAAATGGCATGGCAAGCCGTTCCACAGGACTACATCCAGCATCTCTACGATCGTCTCCATGGGAGAATAGCAGCTTGCATTGCTGCGAAAGGTGGATATACACTGTACTAGTGCCGACATTGTGCATGCTCTGTTGCCTGTGTCTATGTGCCTGTGGTTCTGTCAGTGTGATCATGTGATGTATCTGACCCCAGGAATGTGTCAATAAAGTTTCCCCTTCCTGGGACAATGAATTCATGGTGTTCTTATTTCAATTTCCAGGAGTGTAGTTAGAGAACTAGCCAAGGGAAGCTAAGCAGCCATAGGCCTCCGGAAATCCCAGTAAATGAACTCTGTGTGGATTCGAGACTATATAAGTACTGACACAATAGAGTACAACATAAGTGTTTCCTGACAAAAGAAATGAGTAGAGAGGTACAAAAGGTCAGGCGTGTCATGATTCCACAGGCTGAGGTCGTGTATTCCGTCAAAGAAACTGTACACAAGTTGCATGTCCTCATACCTTCTGCTAGCGTTAGGGAAGTACTAAATTCAGTCATTGCTCAGACAAATGGAAGTAATTAACAGAGAGGGGCCGTTAATCACCATAATTTTGTGTATGGGCAATCGTCAGATATCTTTTTCATTACTGTAGAGAACATCCGCTACAAACTCAAATATAGAAAACATGGAAATAACGATTGTCTACAACTGTTATTTCCATGGTTTCGGGGTTCATCACCGAGCGAGGTGGCGCAGTGGTTAGACACTGGACTCGCATTCGGAAGGACGACGGTTCAATCCCGCGTCCGGCCATCCTGATTTAGGTTTTCCGTGATTTCCCTAAATCACTCCAGGCAAATGCCGGAATGGTTCCTCTGAAAGGGCACGGCCGACTTCCTTCCCTAATCCGATGAGACCGATGACCACGCTGTCTGGTCTCCTTCCCCAAACCAACCAACCAACCTCGGGGTTCATCTTTAACAAGGCGCTGGAGACTTCCACGTGATAACAACTATCTGGAGTACTATCATCATGATTTATAATGGCTATGCTGCTGCTCTGAAGTAATAACAAGAACAAAACCTAAGTTCTAAGAAATTCTAAAAAATTATAACAAAACCTATTGGTTTGCAGATAAAGCCGCTGTGTGTCTATGGAGCAGTAGGGGGTGATTTAACGTAATGATGAGTCTTGGCACGTTTTGTGGCACTCAAGTTGGATGCAGATCCATCAGATGCATGGCGAGCGATATATGCTGTCGGAAAAATTTCAACACCCTCAACGCCAAGATCACTTCATTGGCAAGTGAGTTGAAGGAAGTTCATCACTGTAGGATTATATGATAATAAATTCAGACCAAATGAAACGCACATGCCACAGGAATGGCATTAATACACAGTGTACTACACTCTAGTGGCAACGCAAGCATTTATTCTTGCAATGTAAACAATCCTAAAGGTGCCGGATGGCATGCTGCGTTATATTCTCCTAAGCCTCCTGCACAGTTCGTTGCAGTTCGGCAATGGTTCTTGCAGGCACTGCAGAACGTGAAAGTTTCCTCTTCATCATGTACAATAAGTGTTCAATTAGCAAGTGATCAGGTGGTCCTGCTTGCCAGGGCAGTTGCTGTACACCACGAAGAGCGTTGCAGTACCCGTATGTGGACGTGCGTTATCCTGCTGCAAGAGTACATCACTTTCCTGTCGAAGAAATGGCTGTAGCACCGAGATAACAGCCTGTGCAGTGTAGCGGGCACTGGGTACTTTACCCTGCGGAAACTTCGAATGTGTAGCTGATGCTCACCCACACCACGAGGCTTGGGATGTGACCTTTTGTCATGGGCGAATGCACTCTGGAATAGACAGCTCACAAGGTCTGCGCTATACAATTGGACGTCCATCACTCATATACCGACAGAAACGAGTCTCATCACTGAAGACAACAGAATGCTATTCCACGACACCGCAGTAGCCATACTGGCGGTGTCGAGGTGTCAGAGGTAGTCTCACCTCACATACACGTGATCTTAACCCTGCTGCAAGTAGATGGCCACTAATTAAACACTTGCTTGACACCGCAGCACTAGAACAGAAATGTGACGGTATAATAAGAAACCTCCAATAACGTTTATTAAAAATTGTGTTACAAAATTTACGGAACTATCGTGCAAGTATGATGTGTGGCATTTTATGTCCTATACCTAATACATTGATATCGAAATAACTTTCTTGTCTCTTGGCAGTCTGTGATATTGTCACCATGACAAAGTAATTTCTAATTATGCAGACACTCATTTGACTACATCTGTTCCTCCGTAAACAGCTACTTCTAAGTCTAAATGTAGTTTTCTGAACGGAACTCATGGAACTTTGTTCCCTGGCGTATTTACAGGAAATGCTGACATGGCAGGAACGGATGAACTGCAGGAACTGAACTGAGCTATCTGCAGGCACTGAACAGTGAACGTGTCTTCGATGCATCGTGTTTTGTGCCTGTCGGCGGAATAATCTCCATATCCGCCAGTAGTAGCCGGAAAAAAAGTAATCCCTGATTGACAGCACTCTCTCGGCGGCAGGCAGCACTATCGATGGACGAATACGACAAGCTGATGGATATGGAGGCGGAAACAGATGGTGGTCCAGAATAGCGAGGACCTGCTATGATGTGAATGCTCAGAACTGATAAGAGGACTACAAGTCATTCGATCTTTTGTAATATTTTATATTTATGGTGAGTGCAGTTCATATTTGAAATATACCGCTCCCAAAGCAGTTCGATGTAACTCTAAAAATTTCTAGAGAAAATCGACATTGAAATTTCCCGACTAAGCTTAACCTGTTGAAACAAGGTCGATATATTATGACGAGCAGTGTGGCTCTGTATGTCACGAATTAAATAATAACATACCCTTAAGTAGAAGAACATTTTGGTTTCGAGAAGATACTGAAGTTTTTAGTTACATTTACAGAATAAAAATTTAGTTACTTAAGGAAACTAGAATATAGCTGAAGGAAGCTAGCCGATGAAAGCATAATTTGGTGTTCGCAGGGATGGGCTGTGGGGGTTGATGGAGATCCGATTTAAAAAATAAATACACAAAAAAAGTTCTGTGATAGAGTGATCGCTCAGTGCATAGGAGACATGAGTTCCAATTCTGATGGAATCGAATTTTAAAAATGGTGCATGTTCTATGAGCATTTACGTGAAGCGTAAAATTCAAAAGAAGATATAAGAAACTTTCTGTTGTACTTTTTACCTACTCAATGTTGATAAACAATCTTTTATGCAGGATCGATTATGGAGTAGTTTTGATGTAATGAAAACGGGATTTTTGTGTGCAGTATGTAATTAGAAATTAGCAAATGTGCATTTTTCATTAACATGACTATAGGTGTGTTACTTATCATATATATGATGAATTTTACATTTAAATGACGTAGTATTCGAACTGAATGGAAACAGAAAACGGAAAAAAATTATGACCGAAACGAGACTTCATCTACCAGTTTGTAGTCTCGTGTGCTTTGTGTAAGTTTTTTCAAAAGTACCTTTGCTAAACATTTAATTCCACCTGGAGTTACCGAGCGAGGTGGCGCAGTGGTTAGCACACTGGACTCGCATTCGGGAGGACGACGGTTCAATCCCGTCTCCGGCCATCCTGATTTAGGTTTTCCGTGATTTCCCTAAATCGCTTCAGGCAAATGCCGGGATGGTTCCTTTGAAAGGGCACGGCCGATTTCCTTCCCCATCCTTCCCTAACCCGAGCTTGCGCTCCGTCTCTAATGACCACGTTGTCGACGGGACGTTAAACACTAACCTCCTCCTCCACCTGGAGTCGAACCCAGGCCCCCACGCAGTGAGCAAGCACTCTACCACAGAGCGACACTGCTTGACGATAAATATCTACTTTGTTTCTAGCATATTAAATATGGTCGGAAAATTTAAAATCGGTTTTTTCGAGGATTTTTGAGTGTTGCATCGAACTGCCTTGGGGTAGCATCACTGACTTCTTAACTTAACGTACCGAACATATAAAAAATTACAGAATCGGACGGCCGTGTGGTGCCCTTGTGAGAGGCGCCTGGCGTGCGGTGTGGCTGTGTGACGGCTTTGAGTGAAAATTATGAGGTTAAGCTTGTAAATTCATTAACAGACGTAATTTACATTACGGCTAACGTTCTCTTCATCGGCAGTTAAAGTAATGAGAGATTTTACTCGATGAATTACTGTGGGGTTATGTCAGATAACGAATCAAAGAGACTGTTCACATAGGAAGTTCTAATGAAATCCAACATCTGAACATTATGAGTAGTACAGGAAACTAACGCCCCTCCGGCTAGCCGCACGGTCTAACGCGCTGCTTCTCCAGCGGGAAGGCGTGCCGGTTCCGACACGAATGCGCCCGGCGGATTTGTGTCGAGGTCCGGCGTGCCGGACAGCCTGTGGATGGTTTTTAAGGCGGTTTTTCATCTGCCTTGGCGAACGTGGACTGGTTCCCCGCATTTCAGCATTTCAGGCGATTGTTGCGCAAACACTGTCTCCATGTACGCGTACACCATAATTACTCTACCACGCAAATATTTGCGGCTACACTCATCTGGTGTGAGACGTTCTCGGGGTGGGGGGGAGGGGGGGTCCGCTGGGGGCCGAACCGCACAATAACCCTGGGTTTGGTATGGGGCGGTGGTGAGGTGGGTGGACTGCTGTGGCCGGTTGTGAGGTTGTGAACCACTGAGGGCCACGGCGGTACGAAGCCTCTCCGTCGTGTCTAGGTCCCCGGTTTTCCACACAGTACACAGGAAACGATGAAACAGGGCGAAAGGAGAGCGAGCCGAATCCGTTACAGGCAGAAATTATAATCCTGCATGCCCAAAAGAAACAGCACAGCCTCGGCATATGAATGTCTGCTGCTATATTTCAAAACTTCGCAGACAAATGACACTACTTCATCACGATGCAGCACAAATTGAGATGCAATCGTCACAACCACAAGATTGCTTTTGTTTGTCAGATGCATTTATTTAAAACTATGATTCTACATGTTAAGTACCGGAAGCCCTTAAGCTATTTCTGAGGCGTTATTTTATGACAGAGTGATCAATTGAAAAGCTCCAAGATACTGGATAACATTGTTCATTGTCAGCCGACGGAATACCGTAAAAATTATAGCATCCACGATAAATTTCAGTTCAGTTCTTGTAGCACGACAAATATAGTAAATAACAGAATGTATCTGAAATGCCATCTAGAGGCGAGAAGGTATCTATTGATGATACCAGAAAAGCATTTGATATATTCGATTTCGACATTTTACTTTTGAAATCAAGCAACCAAAGTTATTAACTCTTTCAATCTACATTTTTTCTGACGGAAGGAAAATTTTTCTTTACGTGATAATGCTCTTAAGTGAGTTTTTAATGATTTTAAGTGCAAGATTTATACAAAAATATGTACCCGTTTTCAAAACATACTTTGTACACTTGGCTTCATTTCGTGGACTGAAATAGGTACTTACGATACATTCTATGTTGTAATACATAGTAAAATGATCATTCAATAATTACCATATAAAATACCAATAATGATATTCAATTATACTGTGGAGAACAGCGCACGAACCACATCCGTGTATTCCGGTGGTCACGAGCTGCTGAGCACTGCTGCATTGACTTGCTAATATTTTCATAGTGATCTCCAACAGCCGGCCGATGTGGCCGAGCGGTTCTAGGCGCTACAGTCTGGAACCGCACGACCGCTACGGTGGCAGGTTCGTATCGTGCCTCGGGCATGGATGTGTGTGGTGTCCTTAGGTTAGTTAGGTTTAAGTAGTTCTAAGTTCTAGGGGACTGATGACCTCAGTGGTTAAGTCCCATAGTGTTCAGAGCCATTTGAACCATTTTTGATCTCCAACAGTTGGCAGCACTTGCGCATTATGAAAAGATTGAGCATTCAAAAATGTGTATCTCAGGTTTTCAGTAGGAAAAATTCTTTTATTGTAGCTAAGACACAATAAATGCAGTAAATGAAGCAGGCAAAAAGGAATACAACCGTCTCAAAAATGAGATCGGCAGGAAGTGCAAAATGGCTAAGCAGGCATGGCTAGAGGACAAATGTAAGGATGTAGAGGCTTATCTTACTAGGGGTAAGATAGATACTGCCTACTGGGAAATTTAAAGAGACCTTTGGATAAAGGAGAACCACTTGCATGAATATCAAGAGCTTTGATGGAAACCCAGTTCTAAGCAAAGAAGGGAAAGCAGAAAGGTGGAATGAGTATATAGAGGGTCTATACAAGGGTGATGTACTTGAGGACAATATTATGGAAATGGAAGAGGATGTAGATGAAGATGAAATGGGAGATATGATATTGCGTGAAGAGTTTGACAGAGCGCTGAAAGACCTGAGTCGAAACAAGGTCCCCGGAGTTGACAAAATTCTATTAGAACTACTGACAGCCTTGGGAGAGCCAGTCCTGACAAAACCCTACCATCTGGTGAGCAAGATGTATGAGACAGGCGAAATAGCCTCAGACTTCAATAAGAATATAATAATACAAATCCCAAAGAAAGCAGGTGTTGACAGATGTGAAAATTACCGAACGATCAGTTTAATAAGTCACAGCTGCAAAATACTAACGCGAATACTTTACAGACGAATCGAAAAACTGATAGAAGCCGACCTCGGGGAAGACCAGTTTGGATTCTGTAGAAATGTTGGAACACGTGAGGCAATACTGACCCTACGACTGATCTTAGAAGAAAGATTAAGGAAAGCCAAACCTACGTTTCTAGCATTTGTAGACATAGAGAAAGCTTTTGACAATGTTGACTGGAATACTCTCTTTCAAATTCTGAAGGTGGCAGGGGTAAAATACAGAGAGCGCAAGGCTATTTACAATTTGTACAGAAACCAGATGGCAGTTATAAGAGTCTAGGGACATCAAAGGGAAGCAGTGGTTGGGAAGGGAGTGAGACAGGGTTGTAGCCTATCCCAGATGTTATTCAATCTGTATATTGAGCAAGCAGTAAAGGAAACAAAACAAAAATTTGGAGTAGGAAATAAAATCCATGGAGAAGAAATAAAAACTTTGAAGTTCGCCGATGACATTGTAATTCTATCAGAGACAATAAAGGACTTGGAATAGCAGTTGAACGGAATGAACAGTGTCTTGAAAGGATGGTATACGATGAACATCAACAAAATCAAAACGAGGATAATGGAATGTAGTCGAATTAAGGCGAGTGATGCTGAGGGAATTAGATTAGGAAATGAGACACTTAAAGTAGTAAAGGAGTTTAGCTATTTGGGGAGCAAAATAACTGATGATGGTCGAAGTACAGAGGATATAAAGTGTAGACTGACAATGGCAACGAAGCGTTTCTGAAGAAGAAAAATTTGTTAACATCGAGTACAGATTTAAATGTCAGAAAGTTATTTCTGAAAGTATTTGTATGGAGTGTAGCCATGTATGGAAGTGAAACGTGGACGATAAATAGCTTAGACAAGAAGAGAATAGAAGCTTTCGAAATGTGGTGCTACAGAAGAATGCTGAAGATTAGATGGGTAGATCACATAACTAATGAGGAGGTATTGAATAGAATTGGGGAGAAGAGGATCTTGTGGCACAACTTGACTAGAAGATGGGATCGGTTGGTAGGACATGTTCTGAGACATCGAGGGATCACCAATTTAGTATTGGAGGGCAGCGTAGAGGGTAAAAATCGTAGAGGGAGACCAAGAGATGAATAAACTAAGCAGATTCAGAAGGATGTAGGGTGCAGTAGGTACTGGGAGATGAAGAAGCTTGTACAAAATAGATTAGCACGGAGAGCTGCATCAAACCAGTCTCACGACTGAAGACCACAACAACAACAAGACACAATAAAAGTTAATGTACACAGTTGTAGCCAGAGGGTCCGAAGGGGTAAACAGTACTGTAAGTATAACTTAACAGCAAGTAATGTGGTATCATAATGGTAGTTTTCGGAAATGGTCACATTAGAGAGCAAGTTACTAGCAAATCTTGGTTAGCGATTAGTATCAACTTTCAAGTTGTAAGAGACTAATAACGTGCCCGTTTAATACAAAATGAGACATTCATATCGCTGTTCTGTGTTACATAGGAGCCCCAAGTCATTAACAGAACATGTCATGACGGCTATATAATTAAATATCCAGAAATAAAAACGGGCATAAATTTTATCCTCGTGACTGCTACAATACTTCTGTTGACGCCCGATCGGCTGATCAAGAAGGTGTTGGAATAAAGGTGCAGAATTAAGTTTATTACCATGAATACCTGTCAAGACAACAGTAACGGAATGTAAATAAACAAACAAAACTGCCGGAAAGAACTGCCTGGACGATGACAGAAAAAAAATAAAATAAACGTTTTCCGTATACCTCTGAAACACTATGAAGAACTATGGTGCCGTCTTAGTAGTTGGAAATGTTTTTTAGCAATTGTGCATTAACTGTTTTTATGGAGACACTGAAGACAATGAGTAAAATACACGGCCCGATGTCGGCAACTGGTGACAGAGATTCTACACTTAACAAAGCAATACGTCTAAACACTACGCTATGACACAGCAAATAGATAGTAGAGCGAGTGCATTTACCATATTTCATTCCAGCCATTACTGCGTTCTCAGTATGGAGAAAATCTGACATCCCGAAAGTTATTCATTACCACACGGTCACATTCTTGAAATATAGTCAGTTACTTACTCAACCCAACGAAACGCGAAAACTGTACACGCTAGAATAACTCAGCTGAAGTTATGTCTCGGTTCTGTGCATTCAATTAGCAGTTAATGACCATGTAGTCACGCCAGACCTCCACCTCGACCACCGTGATTAATCAATACCTTGCCGGCAATGACAAATGGCGTGACGCACAGCCACACAGCTCGGTATCGATGGCCGACGGCATCCGTTACCACTTGATACACCGGGAATTAATTAGCCGTCTGGCGCCACAACGTCAACATTAAGCCTGTGAAGAGCGCGGCGACAAAGACCGTAACAAGGTTCACCAGCCGATACAGAAGGATGAAAACGCTTAGAAAAAGGATCTTTTCGTCACGAGGAAACGCTTGTATTTCATATGAAATAAACAATGCGTTAAACTTAAAATATCCGCGTTTTCTAACCTTTCTTGCGAATTCCGCTTACAAATGTGAGAAAAAGTTACATATGAGTAACTGGAAGAATTTAAACTGTGGGAAAGGTAATGTCAATACGTAAATTTTTCAACTGGTTCACGACACCCATTGTTTCTGTTGACCTGAAGTCATACAAGTGACAAATAATATTATATTAACTGATTAGCTTATTCATATAAGAAAAATTAATTCAAATGAGGAAGCTGTTGGCTGGAATTATTGTTTCATCAACAACGGGAAATTCTAAATCAAAATGTAAAGATAGAGATTTTCTTCTACTTCATTTGAAGTGCAGTTGAGGAACTTTAAATATGCAACAGTTCCATAGGGTTCCGTAGGTCACTCTCAGTAAAGATACAATGATATAGCAAAGACCTAAAGAGCCCTCTCCATAATCGTAGCTGAAATCGGTTACTGCCGTCCATATGACACAATAATACACTCAACGGTGTATTACACAAAAAAAACAAAAAAAAAGCTCTACAGGCAATGTTATCCAGTGGGCGTATTTTCACAAACTAATTTCATACAACAGACAGCCATTAGTTCCATGGACAAAACTAACAGAGTGAATGAATACTTTTTTTTCATAGCAGTGGCTCAGTTGTATAAAGTGTGAACCTACATATACAAAGGTCTTAGGGTCCGATTCCCAGTCAGTCATAGGATTTTCATCTGTCACGTATCACTTCTTTGAACTCTGGCATTATTTGTTGATATGAAAAATGACAAGTTGCTCCGTGGTTCGGAATCTACGTTAAACTGTAGGTTCTTCTGTAACTTGCTGGATAAGTCAATTTAAAGGTCGGAGGAACGCAACGACATACCACCTCGAACAGGACCATGCCTAGTACAGCACCGTTGTGTTCAAATCAAAATCGGATTGACGACTGTTTTACCTTATTTTCATATCGGACACAATTTTTTTTTGAAAAAAGCAAGTTCAAATAGTAAAGACAAAACATTTATATAAGTAAAAACCACAGAATTGTATGAGTATCTTAGGCAATGAAGCATATGCGTATTATAAGTTGCAAATACATGTAAGGCATTACAGCCTGTGAGTTTAATCAGAACTTTTTGGAGACAGGTTAATAGTTTGTAATAAGTTATGTAAAGGCCTACCTAGAAAGACTTGAGGGTTGACACATTGTAATGAATTATTTAACGGTCGACCTAGAAAGACTTGAAGCTTGAAGCATATATTATGTACGTTAGTAACCATAAAAGTTTACAGATATAACTTCATAATGACAAAATATATGAAAACGAAGGAAAAGTAACAAGTACCGATGGCCAGAAAGTGAACACTTAAACGCCGGCCGGAGTGGCCGTGCGGTTCTAGGCGCTACAGTCTGGAACCGAGCTACCGCTACGGTCGCAGGTTCGAATCCTGCCTCGGGCGTGGATGTGTGTGATGTCCTTAGGTTAGTTAGGTTTAATTAGTTCTAAGTTCTAGGCGACTCATGACCTCAGAAGTTAAGTCGCATAGTGCTCAGAGCCATTTTTGAACACTTGAACATAATGAATAATAACTGAAAACTGATACTAAAGTATCTACACGTAAATCAGTTAAAAGACGAATCAGCGGAAACAATTATTTTAAAAAGAAAAAGGAAATCATTGATGAGAAGGAGCTTGCATCGTGATACGGTTCATTAATGCTCGGAAGAAACTAAAATAACAAGTATATGAAGTTTCTATGGCTTTCAGAAGTTATGAACATAACAGCCCCTAATTAACAAGTGTTGAGGTTCCCACGTTATTTCGATTAGGGGAAAAATATAGCATCGTTGAGCAGTATAGTTTGCTGAAAATATAGCTGAAAGTTTCTAAAATATTTCAAAGCTGTAGGATGTGTTTAGCGAATGTGCGGAAACATCCTACTCGTCCTCATTCAGGCACATATATATTATATTAAATGTATTTGAATACGATATTAATGAAGTTAAAATAGCTGACGTGAGAAACCCATCCAGTAGCATTTTGGTACTCTTGGATATCGCCGATGATTGGATTAGCAGAACAACTGAATTTGCCACGTTGACGATCCGATTGCAGCTTATATGTTCAAACCGTAAAGTGGAAGCTTATTGTATTCACCACAAAATACGAGCTGCAAGAAACCTAAAGTTAGTACAAGTAATATCAAATGTCGCGGAAGTGGTAGTGCCCTCTTTCAGTATATGTAGTAACACCGCTGTTTTATTTTATTGCTTATAAATCTGGTGCATAGCTGATTTGTTAGCTAAACCAATGCAAATCTACACCTTGCAGGACAACAGACCTGCAGATTACAAAACAAAAGTAAAGCATCATCAAATAATTCTCAGTTATAACTATTCATGACGAATGTCACTATAACTAGCCAAGAGGAACGGTAGACCACAGCTTCTACATAGGTATTCTCCAAGAGATGTTAGTCTAACTTTGCAGCGTTTGAAAGGAACAGGAACATACTAATCACATGTGAAAATTATAGCATAAAATAATTTTCTTTTATCTCAGCTCGCAATTACACAGATCACTGGCAGTACTCCGCATATTAACGATACAGTAATCGCAGAAAACGTTCTGAAATTTTCTGAGCATACTTCTTCACTTTTAATAATATCAGTGACCGTATCCCCAACAGTTTGAATCCATTCAGGTATACCACTTACTTTCACCACAAATTCTAGTCCTCGGTGGTTCTCATGTAATCATTCTTACTTTTTAGTGCGCTTTTGATATGAAGTTTACAGATTCTGAGTTGCAGTCTTTGACGGGTAGTGCTCTTTGAAAAGAAATACATGACTTCTCGCGCTTCCTATATGTTAGGTTATGGTTAAAGGTACAAATTAATGTTTCCTAACTTTTCTTCTATAACCTTGGACGCATATAATAACAAAAACGCTATACTTCGAATGATACAGGGTACATAAGAAATTTTTACCATCTTAAGAGCTATATATGGTCTATATACCCCTTTGCAGAGGCAGACTCAATGTTAGTTGCGCCAGCTTATATTACAGACCGTTGTCAAATATTTTGAGAGTGACAGCTGTGTGTCCTGATAGCATACCGTTCGTGAACATGTTTTGTTTGAAGTACACGCTGCAAAGCATAAAACCAATGTTCGAAAAAAGTCAGTACAATGAATGCGCAAATTTTTATTCTCTATTCTGGGTACCGCTTCAGTGGGAGGCGAGAGAACCATCCGCAATAAAAAATGTCTTTAGCCACCGTCAATTGAAGGCAGTTTGCCAATATTTTATTGTCCGTCGCGTCGGCTTACGTAAAGCGCTGTGTTCCCCTTCAAAGCGAATCCGTAGTTTCCCGGGTGGGGGTCGGGGGTGGGCCGTTCGCTGACCCCTGTTCGCTGTCCGCTGTCCGCAGTTTGCAAGGTTCCCTTGTGCCAGTCGATTACCAGATCTCTCCTCACCAAGTCACTCACTGACGTTCTGGTATTTTTTCTACAAATAAAATCCAAACTTGCTTCAAGGTTATCATTAACCTAATTTCCTGTTTTCAATTTTAATTCTTTATCTAACAGACCACATAAATCACTTTGTTGCGTTTAACGACCCTTAGGTGGTTTAGATGATGAAATCAACAGTTATCTGACACTAGGTAACGTGCACAAAGAATAAATACATCAATCGTAAGTTTGTTAATGGAACGCTTGGAATATGCTCCGAAAGGATTATCACCATGACCTAACAGGATTTGAGCCTATTTCTTAAGAAGGAAATGTGCCTCGAAAATTTAGATGTGTTTTCTGACTGAAATAAGAAACTGAACTCTAAAGAGCATATGTCCATTTTGTTCATTCAGACTACAGTTCTGTTGTTACTGAAGGCACTAAAGTAAAAAGGAAAAATGGTATTTTAGATCCTGGATTTGTCAGTGTTCAGCAATTGTGTTCATTTTCACATAAGTAAATATGATGAAACGTATCACAACTACGATTTACCGTGGTGCTTAATGTTTCAAGTCATTAGAAGGTGGTAAGTTACATAGTTTCAGCATTTGAAAGTGTACTTTAACTAAATGACAACTCGAAAGTATTCGAAAATAACGAGGCAAAGCCGTCCAAAAACAATTTCAGACTGAGGCAGACGTAAGAATAAGGTACGAACGAAAATTTGTGCCAAGACTGGGATTCAAACTCGGGCCTCCTGCTCACTAGGTACATGCGCTAACCACTACTCAGGGCGGCGTAGTGGTTAGCACATCTGCCCACTGAGCAGGAGACCCGGGTTCGAATACCGATTTTGGTACAAATTTTCATTCGGTGCATATATATATAAGTTCGACAGTGCAGAACATTAACCCAAGCCGACATCTTCGAAGAGACCCACATTAACCACTTCTCTTTCACAAATAATACAATTCCGTGGAGCCGGTAGACAAAGACGCCTTGACGTCGTGTATAGAGTACACTGTGTTTTCCCCGCGTGGGGTAACCGTGCGGTCTAGAGCGTCTTGTTACGTTTCGCGCGGTTCCACACGTCGGAGGTTCGAGTCCTCCCTCGGGCATGGGTGTGTGTGTTGTCGTTAGCGTAAGGTAGTTCAAGTTGGATTAAGTAGTTCTTAAGCCTAGGGACCGAAGATCTTAGCAGTTTGGTCCCATAGTCCTTATCACAAATTTCAAATTTACACTGCGTTTTCTTCCGATGTGTCGTGAGCTGGTCTGAGCCTGACAACCGACGTCAGGGGGAAGCGTAAAGGCAGACTGCTGGTGTGGGTAGCAGTCGACACTCACTGAAGTACGGACCTTCACGTCATTATGTTTTTTGACAACATAACGCTGACGAGAGGTATTTCTCGTTCTCATAGAATCTGTTTGGTGCACTATTTGCTGTAGGGTAAGGGTGTCACACGAATGCTGTGGCGAGCTTTCTCCAGGGAACGGAATCCGATAGCACATGCGTAATAACATGAAATCACAGATAGATAAAATATCTAAGTTAGAAGGCAAACTGGAAGCAGCTCCATCCGGGCATCTCCTTATATGCCGTACAGCTTCCGTATCGAAAAAGAGTTGCGTGCTTACTGCTGCTACTAAACTTAATATTTGTTACAGTTATAAAAACAAACCTCTTAATGAATATACAGGGTGATTCAAAAAGAATACCACAACTTTAAAAATGTGTATTTAATGAAAGAAACATAATATAACCTTCTGTTATACATCATTACAAAGAGTATTTAAAAAGTTTTTTTTCACTCAAAAACAAGTTCAGAGATGTTCAATATGGCCCCCTCCAGACACACGAGCAATATCGACCCGATACTCCAACTCGTTCCACACTCTCTGTAGCATATCAGGCGTAACAGTTTGGATAGCTGCTGTTATTTCTCGTTTCAAATCATCAATGGTGGCTGGGAGAGGTGGCCGAAACACCATATCCTTAACATACCCCCATAAGAAAAAATCGCAGGGGGTAAGATCAGGGCTTCTTGGAGGCCAGTGATGAAGTGCTCTGTCACGGGCTGCCTGGCGGCCGATCCATCGCCTCGGGTAGTTGACGTTCAGGTAGTTACGGACAGATAAGTGCCAATGTGGTGGCGCTCCATCCTGCTGAAATATGAATTGTTGTGCTTCTTGTTCGAGCTGAGGGAACAGCCAATTCTCTAACATATCCAGATACTGTAGTCCAGTTACAGTAGCACCTTCGAAGAAAAAGAGATCAAAAACTTTATTGGCTGAAATGGCACAGAAAACGTTCACCTTAGGCGAGTCACGTTCATACTGGGTTGTTTCCCGCGGATTCTCAGTGCCCCATATACAGACATTGTGACGGTTGACTTTCCCATTAGTGTGGAAAGTTGCTTCATCACTAAACACAATCTTTGAAATGAAAGATTCATCTGTTTCCATTTGAGCAAGGATAAAATCACAGAAATCGATTCTTTTAATCTTATCAGCTGCAGACAGTGCTTTAACCAAATTCAGACGATAAGGTTTCATAACTAACCTTTTTCGTAGGACTCTCCATACAGTTGATTGTGGAATTTGCAGCTCTCTGCTAGCTCTGCGAGTCGATTTTCCTGGGCTGCGAACAAATGCTTGCTGGATGCGTGCTACATTTTCATCACTCGTTCTCGGCCGTCCAGAACTTTTCCCTTTGCACAAACACCCATTCTCTGTAAACTGTTTATACCAACGTTTAATACACCACCTATCAGGAGGTTTAACACCATACTTCGTTCGAATTGCACGCTGAACAACTGTCGTCGATTCACTTCTGCCGTACTCAATAACACAAAAAGCTTTCTGTTGAGCGGTCGCCATCTTAGCATCAACTGACGCTGACGCCTAGTCAACAGCGCCTCAAGCGAACATATGTACAACTAAATGAAACTTTATAGCTCCCTTAATTCGCCGACAGATAGTGCTTAGCTCTGCCTTTTGTCGTTGCAGAGTTTTAAATTCCTAAAGTTGTGGTATTCTTTTTGAATCACCCTGTATATACACAACTGAAAATTTATACCGGGTTGGTGTTCAGACCAGGATTTTCTGCTTACAGCGAGCAGTTGCCTTAACAATAAGGCTATCTGCTCACGTCTGCAGGACTGACTCAATTTTTCGCTGCCGCTGATGTTTCCATTAATGATTTCTGAAAACTACCACCAGAGGTTCTCGCATGTTGCATCGACATATTCTTTACATATCAGATTCAGAATAACAGAACGGTCTGCAGTCATATCCTTTCCTATCCATGCATATTCACTGATTTACCCTTATCAATCCATTCAGTTCATTTCAACGTATTTAATTAATTTTCATAACGTATAAATGGTCAGCATTCGCTTTTGTTTAAATAGGAATTGCGTTGAATACCATTAAATTGACTCGTTCTACAACATTACGGTATGTGAGATCCATGAAACATGTAACTAGCTACAATGAACTAAACTGAACAATTGTAAATGTCTGAAATTAGATATGAAAACGATTGGCAGATCAGCTATACCCTCAAGGGACCATTCTAAGGCTAGATAGTATTATATCTGACGGGTTCAGATATGATTTTCTCAAACGCATCATAATCTTTTGGCATTAATACCACAGACACGTCGGACGTTCACAACTATCTCATAGTGTTTTAGTGGGATGATTATAATGGATGCTTCGTTTGTCTCTGATTTGTTCCATTTGCTTTCTCGTACCTTGGAATACTGCACATCTACATGAGAACAGTATAGAGTATTATATTGTATCCGAAAATACGTTTTCCTAAGTGTGATGTCAGACAGAAGTGGCATTTCAGTTTCGCAATATGTTTTTCATATGATAGAGCACAGCAATCGGTCGTCTTTTTCTTTCAGGTTTTATTAAGCAGATCTAGATTTCGGCTAATGGCTAGCCATTATCAATGCACTATTAGATATCAATGCATGTCCCAGTACGTTAGTCCATTGCTGTTCGCCGGCCGCGGTGGCCGAGCGGTTCTACACGCTTCAGTCCGGAACCGCGCGACTGTTATGGCCGCAGGCTCGAATCCTGCCTCCGGTATGGATGTGTGCGATGTCCTTAGGTTAGTTAGGTTTAAGTAGTTCTAAGTTCTAGATGGAAACCCAGTTCTAAGCAAAGAAGGGAAAGCAGAAAGGTGGAAGGAGTATATAGGGGGTCTATACAAGGGCGATGTACTTGAGGACAATATTATGGAAATGGAAGAGAATGTAGATGAAGATGAAATGGGAGATATGATACTGCGTGAAGAGTTTGACAGAGCACTGAAAGACCTGAGTCGAAACAAGGCCCCAGGACTAGACAACATTCCATTAGAACTATTGACAGCTTTGGGAGAGCCAGTCCTGACAAAACTACCATCTGGTGAGCAGATGTATGAAACAGGCGAAATACCCTCAGACTTCAAGAAGAAAATAGTAATTCCAATCCCAAATAAAGCAGGTGTTGACAGATGTGAAAATTACTGAACTATCAGTTTAATAAGTCACAGCTGCAAAGTACTAACGCGAATTCTTTACAGACGAATGGAAAAACTGATAGAAGCTGACCTCGGGGAAGATCAGTTTGGATTCCGTAGAAATGTTGTAACACGCGAGGCAATACTGACCCTACGACTTATCTTAGAAGAAAGATTAAGAAAAGGCAACCCTACGTTTCTAACATTTGTAGACTTAGAGAAAGCTTTTGACAATGTTATTGGAATACTCTCTTTCAAATTCTGAAGGTGGCAGGGGTAAAATACAGGGAGCGAAAGGCTATTTACAATTTGTACAGAAATCAGATGGCAGTTATAAGAGTCGAGGGGTATGAAAGGGAAGCAGTGGTTGGGAAGGGAGTGAGACAGGGTTGTAGCCTATCCCCGATGTTATTCAATCTGTATATTGAGCAGTAAAGGAAACAAAAGAAAAATTTGGAGTAGGAATTAAAATCCATGGAGAAGAAATAAAAATTCTTGAGTTTCTCCCGGCGTATTTGATAATCAAAATATCCACGGGTATGCTGCCGGTCTATAGTGTCCAACGGGCACAATATTTCGGCGATCATACATGTCGCCATCATCAGGTGAACTGACGGACTGAGCTCCTGTGAACGTGCCGGCACGGAGATCCGTACGCTATGGCTGCTTAGAGGGAACTGGGTTCGGTCGCGGCGGCGGCCGATTTAAATACCCTCCGCCCGCGGCGCGCTCCCTCCGCCGTCCGCGCCCCGCGCCGCTGTCGCGAGAGGGAGCGCGCCGCGGGCGGAGGGTATTTAAATCGGCCGCCGCCGCGACCGAACCCAGTTCCCTCTGAGCAGCCATAGCGTACGGATCTCCGTGCCGGCACGTTCACAGGAGCTCAGTCCGTCAGTTCACCTGATGATGGCGACATGTATGATCGCCGAAATATTGTGCCCGTTGGACACTATAGACCGGCAGCATACCCGTGGATATTTTGATTAAGAAATAAAAACTTTGAGGTTCGCCGATGACATTGTAATTCTGTCAGAGACAGCAAAGGACTTGGTAGGGCTGTTGAACGGAATAGACAGTGTCTTGAAAGGAGGGTATAAGATGAACACCAACAAAAGCAAAACGAGGATAATGGAATGTAGTAGAATTAAGTCGGGCTATGCTGAGGGAGTTAGATTAGGAAATGAGACACTTAAAGTAGTAAAGGAGTTTAGCTATTTGGGGAGCAAAATAACTGATGATGGTCGAAGTAGAGAGGATATAAAGTGTAGACTGGCAATGGCAACGAAAGCGTTTCTGAAGAAGAAAAATTTGGAAACATCGAGTATAGATTTAAATGTCAGGAAGTCGTTCCTGAAAGTACTTTTATGGAGAGTAGTCATGTATGGAAGTGAAACATGGACGATAAATAGTTTGGAAAAGAGAATAGAAGCTTTCAAAATGTGGTGCTACAGAATATTGCTGAAGATTAGATGGGTAGATCACATAACTAATGAGGAGGTATTGAATCGAATTGGGGAGAAGAGGATCTTGTGGCACAACTTGACTAAACGAAGGGATCGGTTGGTAGGACATGTTCTGAGACATCAAGGGATCACCAATTTAGTATTGGAGGGCAGCGTGGAGGGTAAAAATCGTAGAGGGAGACCAAGAGATGAATACACTAAGCAGATTCAGAAGGATGTAGGTTGCAGCAGGTACTGGGAGATGAAGAAGCTTGCACAGGATAGAGTAGCATGGAGAGCTGCATCAAACCAGTCTCAGGACTGAAGACCACAACAACAACAAGTTCTAGGGGACTGATGACCTCAGATGTTAAGTCTCATAGTGCTCAGAGCCATTTGAACCATTTTTGAACCATTGCTGTTCTGACTTTTGTCACAGTTCTTGCAAGACCTCTAATGGAACGTAACTTAATTTGCGGTATGTGCCGATGACGTTGGATAGTTACCCCACAGCCAATCTCAGTTACTCACAAAAACCGTTTCGTACATCAACCGCAAACGCCTTTGTGCAGCATTTTGATATCTGGATGTCTAGGTGCCTTCGTAATGGTCTCATTAACCAATTACCTGACAATAATTGGAAAATTTATTCGCTGATTTTTTTTAACTAGATAATGTGTAGACCTTCAAATGAACGCTATTCCTTATGCCCTAGGTAGCTCATTTTAGTCACTGACAGGTTCATCGACTGAAAATTCTGCTATGTAAGAGAAATACATGGTCTATGCACACATGTAAATGGACATGCTCAATAGGTGCATTACTTACTATGAAAATACGAAGGGGTGCTGAAAAGTAATGCCTTGAAACTTTTTATGTGAAAACGCACACAATTTTTAAAATAATCAAACATTATTAACAACATTTACATCTCTATGCTTCATGTCTACATATTTGCAGCCCTGTGACGTTAAAGGACGTCGAATTGTAACGTGTTACATGGCTATGCGTAACATAACTACGTCGGTGCGTGAGAAACCGCTTGCTGTAATAGAGTTTCTAATCGCAGAAGCCTTACTTCAAACGGGCAAACCTCCTCTTCAGCATGACAATGCCCTACCACATACGAGAGCTGCTGCATCTCCAGCAATTCGATGCCTTGGGGTCACTGTCATCTATCGTTCTCCATATAGTACGCACTTGGCCACATCGAAGTTTCCCGAACTTAAAGAACACCTTTGAGGAATCCACTTAGATAGTGACTAGGCGGTGCAAACAGAGGTGAGGTTGTGGCTCCGTCAACAAAGTTCAAGATTCTGCGCCGTGTGGTTAGAGCCGCCATGTCACGGATTGTGCGGCTCCTCCAGCCAGAGGTTCGAGTCCTCCCTCGGGCATGGGTGTGCGTGTTGCTCTTAGCATAAGTTAGTTTAAGTAATGTGTAAGTCTAGGGACCGATGACCTCAGCAGTTTGTTCCCTTATGAATTCACACACATCTGAACATTTTTCCAAGACTCTGCAGTGATGGTATCAACAAACCGGTCTGTCGCTGGGAGAAACGTGTTCATCGCCAGGGTAACTGTGTTGAGAAATAAATATGTAGACTTGAATAAGAAATATGAACAGTACAAGTAACGTTTGTTTCATATAAAAAGCTTGAAGGCTTTTATATAAAAAATTCGGAGGCATTGTTTTTCAGCAAGCCTTCATAACTACGTCTAGACATTAAGACCAAGAATATCATACAAATTGTTCAGGTTGTTAGTAACATTTGTTTTACTTTTTACAGAGCTAAAATTGTAAATCAGTGGCAGAAGTAGCTAAGCCTGTGAGCAAGACGACAGGAGCTCTTGCTTGTCCCAGAGATGATTGCAAGCACACGCGGCTTATCACCAGGGAAGTGACATAGATTCAAAGTAACTCGACGACTGTTGCACTTGCCGAGTAGATAAGCGCACAGAGTTAGCCTACGTTTCTCCATTCTGTGCGAGACTAAGATTCGATTTTATATTCGAATGGACACAGTGCAGATGTTCCAAGAAATTACGAATGGTTTGCCTTCTATGTGGCCGCTTACCTAATGTGTCGCCCATGTTTCAGCCAAAACACGGAACCTTGGCCTTGAATTTCGTGTATTTGCTACAAATTATCCCACATATGTTTGCCACAACAGGTGATAACGGGCTGTCCATAGCTGACAAATCAGGCGTCAAACAGCTTGACGTCGTGGCCTTATGACTATTTAAACATCGCCGAGCTCATTTAGTTAGTTGTAAGGATTCGGGAAGCTGAAATATTGTGTAGAGTGAAACCATACTAAAACTGACCACAGTATTTGTATTCCGAAGTAGTAGTTCACTGAGGTGCGGGTCCTAGCCAACAATGAGTAGACGGTCTGTATTATATATAAAGATGGAGATGAGGAAATTGTTTCCAAGCGGACTCAAGCATTTGTTCAAATGGTTCAAATGGCTCTGAGCACTATGGGACTCAACTTCTGAGGTCATTAGTCCCCTAGAACTTAGAACTAGTTAAACCTAACCAACCTAAGGACATCACGCACATCCATGCCCGATGCAGGATTCGAACCTGCGACCGTAGCGGTCTCGCGGCTCCAGACTGCAGCGCCTAGAACCGCATGGCCACTTCGACCGGCCAAGCATTTGTCCGAGTTCACGAATCCTCCCTAGCTCCAGTGTAACGTTTCCAACGCGTATAAACCTGTTGATTGCTCGCTTGTTAATATGAGTAATGTACAGACTTTTGGTACCACTTATTCATCTCGACATCTCGTTAAGAAGTTAGGCGTACCTATATTGTTGGCGAAATTTATGCCGTTCTCGTAAATTGCAAAACAGCTCCTCCTCGTAGAGATAAATCAAATGATACCCGCGTATTCTCGGCATGGTTGATTCACTGTGATGTATGTTAGGAATCCATATAAGACCATTCCTGAAAACCGGAGAGGATGATTGTGTCAGGTGTCGAAACACTTTGCGCAAAAACGAGTCATTTAAGTTTCACGTTGGAAACCCAGAAACAAGCCATTAATTTCTCTTGCGATTTTTTTCTTATTTTGCAACCTCAGAAACTCAATGCTATGCCTAATATTCAGTTCATTTCCCTTGAAGAACTGTGCATCAAGATTTGAAGACCCTACTAGATAGGATATAAGCGTTGAATAAGATAAAAAAGGGAGACGAAATGCAAAAAGAAACAGTAGTATACATTAACATATTTCATCTCTCTTCGTTGGGAATACCTTGAGTGTAATATTATCTTTTAGAAAATTTTCATCTAAAAAGCTTCGATACTGATATCACGCCCAAGAGCTACACAACTATAGATGTTTTCCACTCACACGTCTTACAACGGCCGAAGCCGAGAGGCTTGTTTCACTTTCTTCCCAATTTTTCCTCTTTTTGTTGTGTCCATGTCATTGGTTGGTACATATATACGTATTTTCTAAACTAATCACAGTGTAACAAACAAGTCTCATTAATCACTTGAAACCAGATGCACATCGTATTAGCTTGTCTACTATTAACTGATAAGGATAGTTGACAATGTATCTACGTGTTTATCTAAGTATAGAATGCCAAATACCAACAATAATACCTCATTTCCGATTTTGTGTTACCAATGATAACACGTCTAAAATAAGATTAATTTTTGCACTATTCACTCATTTACGTTGACCGTATTTTCGTATATAAATTTTTCTCACGTACTCCCAAAATTTTTACGCCTTACGACAAATATTACATTCTTTTGAGGTAGCGCTTACGATGTAAACGGTAATACAATTGTAATACAACATCCATTCAGCAGGTTCACGATGAATGTTGATATTGCCACGTAATATTGCACATTCTATACAGGCAAGTCTGGGTTGTTTACCTACTCCGAATTCAATGATTTACATAAAAGGTTGAAACCGTATAAATGAAGTTTAGGTTATGGACTGTTTCTTCAATAAAAGCAGACAAAACTACCTGATAGTGGCAAAATTCACTATGATTTTCAGTTTCGCAGAATTTCACGGATATTTTGTACTATGTAGCCTACATAGTACAAAATATCCGTGAAATTCCGCGAAACTGAAAATCATTGTGAAGGGTGTCAACAGCTTGTATCAAATTCCAGAATTAGCTTAGCTACTCTCAACTACTGATAAAAGATACATTATTGCTATTTACACAAAAGTATACCCCATTTTTAGTTACCATCTACTATAACACTGGCTACAGTAACAATGAAACACGTTTCATAACACGAAGGCTTGTTAAAAAGTAATACTTCGGACTATTTTTATGCGAAATGTTTTAAGGCTTTCTACATAAAATAAAAGTTATCAACATTCAAAATCCTTATTCTTCACGTCTACATACTTATGTCTCAGCATAGTCACCCTGGCGACGAACACGTTTCCCCCAACGATAGACCAGTTTGTTGATACCGTCGTTGATGGAGTCACATCACCCCTTCCTGCACCGCGTCAGCGTTGTCAAAGTGCAGTAAACAAAGGTATTCTTTAGGTTTTGGAAACATATGAAAATCGGATGGGGCTAAGTTGACGTTGTATGGTGGATGGTGACAGTGGACCGAAGGCGTCGGAGTCTTGCAGATTTCGCAGCACGCATGTATGGTGTGGCACCGTCAAACTGAAGGAGAGGTTACTCCATGAGTGAACGAGCTCTTCAAATTCGAAAATAGATTACAGCAAGCTGTTTCTCATGCACCGATATAGTTACGTTATACACAGTCATGTTACAAGCTACAATTAGGAACTCTCTAGCGAAAGAGGGCAACAAATTTATAGACATGGAGAATAAAGATGAAGAATGTTAATAACGTTTGCTTTATTTAAAAGCTTTAAGAGTCCTCGCATAAAAATTTCGGAGGCATTACGTTTCAGCACGCCTTCGTACTACACTCCTGGAAATTGAAATAAGAACACCGTGAATTCATTGTCCCAGGAAGGGGAAACTTTATTGACACATTCCTGGGGTCAGATACATCACATGATCACACTGACAGAACCACAGGCACATAGACACAGGCAACAGAGCATGCACAATGTCGGCACTAGTACAGTGTATATCCACCTTTCGCATCAATGGAGGCTGCTATTCTCCCATGGAGACGATCGTAGAGATGCTGGATGTAGTCCTGTGGAACGGCTTGCCATGCCATTTCCACCTGGCGCCTCAGTTGGACCAGCGTTCGTGCTGGACGTGCAGACCGCGTGAGACGACGCTTCATCCAGTCCCAAACATGTTCAGTGGGGGACAGATCCGGAGATCTTGCTGGCCAGGGTAGTTGACTTACACCTTCTAGAGCACGTTGGGTGGCACGGGATACATGCGGCCGTGCATTGTCCTGTTGGAACAGCAAGTTTCCTTGCCGGTCTAGGAATGATAGAACGATGGGTTCGATGACGGTTTGGATGTACCGTGCACTATTCAGTGTCCCCTCGACGATCACCAGTGGTGTACGGCCAGTGTAGGAGATCGCTCCCCACACCATGATGCCGGGTGTTGGCCCTGTGTGCCTCGGTCGTATGCAGTCCTGATTGTGGCGCTCACCTGCACGGCGCCAAACACGCATACGACTATCATTGGCACCAAGGCAGAAGCGACTCTCATCGCTGAAGACGACACGTCTCCATTCGTCCCTCAATTCACGCCTGTCGCGACACCACTGGAGGCCGGCTGCACGATGTTGGGGCGTGAGCGCAAGACGGCCTAACGGTGTGCGGGACCGTAGCCCAGCTTCATGGAGACGGTTGCGAATGGTCCTCGCCGATATCCCAGGAGCAACAGTGTCCCTAATTTGCTGGGAAGTGGCGGTGCGGTCCCCTACGGCACTGCGTAGGATCCTACGGTCTTGGCGTGCATCCGTGCGTAGCTGCGGTCCGGTCCCAGGTCGACGGGCACGTGCACCTTCCGCCGACCACTGGCGACAACATCGATGTACTGTGGAGACCTCACGCCCCACGTGTTGAGCAATTCGGCGGTACGTCCACCCGGCCTCCCGGATGCCCACTATACGCCCTCGCTCAAAGTCCGTCAACTGCACATACGGTTCACGTCCACGCTGTCGCGGCATGCTACCAGTGTTAAAGACTGCGACGGAGCTCCGTATGCCACGGCAAACTGGCTGACACTGACGGCGGCGGTGCATAAATGCTGCGCAGCTAGCGCCATTCGACGGCCAACACCGCGGTTCCTGGTGTGTCCGCTGTGCCGTGCGTGTGATCATTGCTTGTACAGCCCTCTCGCAGTGTCTGGAGCAAGTATGGTGTGTCTGACACACCGGTGTCAATGTGTTCTTTTTTCCATTTCCAGGAGTGTATCTCAACTGTATGTCCGAACAATGAGAGCAGTAACTTAAAGAACAGGAAATTATGCATTTTCACTGTTATGATACCGCTGTTCCAAAAGGTTTTTGAGCCCAAATTATGCATAAGTAACTTGATGAGCCGAAACATAATGCTCACCTTTTTAATAGAAAGTTGGTCCACTTTTCAAACGCAATATAGCAGCGAATCTGTAATAGTATAGATTAGACATATCCTCAGTAGGTTTCTTGAGGTACGTGGCACCAGGTGTATAAACAAAGGTCGAGAAGTTTATGTAAATTTGGGACCAGTCGTTTGTAGACTCTGAGCTGGCGCCCGAGCAAATTCAAACGGCCCGCCAAATACGGTGTTGCCAAACATTTTCCGTGTTTGGTTTCCCAAATCCGAACGAGAGAGCAGTCCAAAAATTTGACATGGGACGGTAGTAGGGATCGAACCCGAACCAGAGGCTGAGCAGTCTTGTGCGCTATCATCTACACTGTGCGAACAACTGACACTAATTGTATCTGGCTGGCTGCTTGCATTTGCGCATGCAACGGTATGATTCGCTAATTTCAATGCTAATTTGCCCGGAACTGCGCAACGTACCGAATTTTTTTCTTAACCGTTTTTTCGATGCACAACTTACCCTGTAACACACTTACGATCTCTTCAGACTGTTTCTGACCACCCCGTATAGCAGCACTCTCCGTCCAGGGGTTCAGTTCTATTCTCTCTGTACGTCGGTGTCCGTAATAAACGTGGTTTCAGTGCAAGGTGTTCTACATCACTGACGATCCTGCTTTCGATTTGGACTTGATTGTGGTCACGACGTGACACTATTAATGGCCAGCAGTGTATAATGTCGGCTTCACTATGAAAAGGAGGCTATATTGTAAAGTCCGACAGGAATAAAGATTTGAAAGATCACAGGCATGTAAATTAAATCAAGTGCACAAGAATAACCCCCTACCTATCTCCCCTTACCCTACTCCCACCACCAAACAAATACTCCCTGGAATTAAATGAGTGCTTGCCGAAGCACTCTGTGTTTCATCACACACAAAGAATGTAATGAAAAAGAACAGAATTCGAATTCAGCAGTCCGCAGCTCGTGGTCGTGCGGTTGCGTTCTCGCTTCCCGCGCCCGGGTTCCCGGGTTCGATTCCCGGCGGGGTCAGGGATTTTCTCTGCCTCGTGATGACTGGGTGTTGTGTGATGTCCTTAGGTTAGTTAGGTTTAAGTAATTCTAAGTTCTAGGGGACTGATGACCATAGATGTTAAGTCCCATAGTGCTCAGAGCCATTTGAACCATCGAATTCAGCATGACTGATAAAGTGCGAGTAGCCGACCAGTCCTATAGCAAAGCATTTCTTTTGTAACTCAGGTATGGAGTCGACAGTCACCTGAGAGATGGTGATATACCGGTACGTATGGACAACATTGTATGGTTCACACCGGACAACTTATTTTGTGTTAAATAGCAACGAAACGCATTCATACACTGATCATAACAGTTTGGAGCTAAGACAAAACATTATGAGGATATCTTGAGATTATGATACGTGGAATATATTGACCTTAAATGTGTCATCAGGACACTTAAATGATAAACGGATTCTTTCGGGGGAATATCCAATTCAGATATTTTCTCGTTTACACGTGAATGTTTACTCGTATACGGTTAAAATTTATACAGTCTCTAAGCCGTGTACTTTAGAATCTGCAGCATTGCGAACTACTGATAGCACAAAAGCTTGTGGATTAGTTGTCAAAGAAGATTAGATGTTCGGAGGAGATAATGAGAACTTTGCGTACCGTAAGAGATGTTAACTCCTCTTGTCTTTAGCCTGCCTGAGTAGGTGGCAAAATACATTTCAGCTGCCACGACCTTTGTAAGCAACAACAGGACGCAAGTTATCAGTTCAAACTGGCAACACTCCTCGTAGCAAAGGTGGCCTCACTGCTCATAACCATATATGCCTGTTTTGTTAGCAATACCGTAAGGTTGAAAATACAGATTGAAAACATCGTACTGGGAGCTGTTCACCCACATGGATACCAAGTACTGTGGCACAATGACGACACACTGGATTCTTATTTGGCACAAAAACAGTTCAGATAACCGTCTGGCCATCCAGATTAAGATTTTCGTGATTTCCTTGAATCGCTTAAAGCATATGCCGGAATGATCCTATGAAAGGGCACAACTGACTGTATTCCCTAACCCATCTTGTGGTCAATCTCTAATGGCCCAGTCGTCGACGGGATGTTAAGGTGTAGTCTTCTTACGTATCTTCTCTCACCCGTGGCACGGAGCTGACAACCGACACGTTTAACTCGGGAGAGATATGAAATTCAGAAAAAAAACGTATATCTTGAAGCATGTAGAGAAGAATATGTCTGTTCTCTCCAGAAAAGTAGTGGGAGATTATTTGTCGGGGATTCAGTCGCATAATTGCAAACGTTTTCCTTCCCTTACGAGCACTGCTGCTCTTAATTACGAAGTGTGACCGTTTACTTCAGATGACTTACATTTCATCCTACACTATAATTCCGTAGACCGCATGTATAAAGTTGAAATGAATTTCGGGTCTATCTGTATGTCTCTGCTGATTCCCGAATTCTTCTGATCAGTATATCTCATTGGATCATTACGGAGTGTCATACGGATGGCTCATGGAACAAAAGGTAAACAAAGCTTGTTGAAAGTTTTCTTCAGCAAAGAAATACAAAAAGACGTTCTGACAAGTAACAGGTAACTTTTTTAAGAAAGAGTTGTTCAGTTCATCGATAGACATTCGAAAAGTTCGTTGTGATGTGAACTAGAGACTAATACTCTAAAATGCTACATTTTCTATAAAAAAAAACCTTCGGTATGTATAGATAGTATGTTGGCAGAATTATATTTACCGGCATCTAAGAGTCTAATGACGAAATCTTAGTTTGATGGTACTATCCTAATGCCGTCTTCCAGTAACAAAGTATAGTGAGCTAAGTACGTTGCATAGTTTAAAGAGGTTTTCCGTGAACGGCGACTATCGGTCCTTAATTAGAAATCATGTCACTCGATTATTGCTGTCTGTGAAAACGTGTAATACTGCACTGAGATTAATGCGCAAAAAGCCACTGTGTCTCTGACAATAACCTTGGACTCTCACTGAGCACCCTGCCCGATACTGTCCAGAAAAAAAAAAAAAATAGAATGCTTTCAAATAAACTTCGCGCAGTGTAAATCTGGAGAACTGATTACTAATTTGTCAACTCGACGCTCTCGTCTAGTGCTGAAGGCATAGCGGTATGTACCTTGCGTCAGTTACTGCATAGTGAATCTTATTCCTCAGGCTCCATTCCTCTCTTCGTTGCAATGAGCCGGAAGGCGATATTAGAAAGGCGTACAACTGCATGTCACTTACTGCCGAGGCGGTCTGCGGTCGACGAGTCGATTGTGCTGCCATCGGCGGGCGGCAGACGAAAGCTGCTGCGTGCACGGCCGCAAGAGAGCGGCCTAGTCCGTCTGTCAGAAATGGGCCGCAGTCGTCAACTAATAGGATCCACTGTTTCTTTGACATCAGCACTTATTCCCGTATTGCCTTGGCACGCAGGATTAATAGTCGCCTAAAATATTATGCTCCTTAATACGAAAATAAGGAGGAGTGAAGAACAAAGTAATAAAAATTATCGCTGGCTACAGCGGCGGCACGCGGATAGACACTGTGAAACTGCAGCACCCCTTTTTCAACATTATGTCATCGATGATATTTAATATAATGAGTCCTTTCTCCTTTAAATATTTCTTTGTAATTATCCAGTATATAATCCTTAAGCTCAATGTCAGTAGTCGTCCCCCAATTTATAAAAAAGATGTAACAGTCTTTCTATGGGACTGTACGCTTCACATTTCTATTGGCGAGGTGTCCAGCTGTTGCGCACACGTGCACATTGTAAGCTGTACATAGCGTTGCGCTCTACCAAAACTACTATTCAGTTGTTTTTACCGGTAGTGTTGCTCGCATTGGTAGGGAAAGATACAAATGAATGTGTGAGAGAGACTTCTCTTTGTGTTTTATATTTGATTGTTTGTTTTGCACACAATCGGAACCACACATCGTTAAGTGCTAGTCCATAGTGTAGACAATATGTCTACAAAACATAAAGCGTATTTTGTTAGTAATATAAATTAGTTGAGCGCGTAACTTGTGCGATTTTGTGTAACCATAGCAATTACTTTTGATGAAAGTAGAATTTACGCGAAGAACCATAAAAATTTGTATAATTATTGTTATTTACGAATAAAAGAAATAAATTTTATACAAGCTCGACGAAGTATGAAATGCTGTTTGACATGTTTTGTTTTGTGGTTTTTAATTGTACCTTTTTTTTGGAAAAAAATGCGTTTGTTAGCTCTTTATAATAAATTTGTACTGTTTTTATTTTTACTATAACATCCCTCAGCTTCACGTCAAATTATCAATATTGACAATTTCAGTTTTGTTATAAATAGTTTATTTTTAGGTTCAAATGGTTCAGATGGCTCTGAGCACTATGGGACTTAACTGCTGAGGTCATCAGTCCCCTAGAACTTAGAACTACTTAAACCTAACTAACCTAAGGACATCACACACACCCATGCCCGAGGCAGGATTCGAACCTGCGAAGGTAGCGGTCGCGCGGTTCCCGACTGCAGCGCCTAGAACCACTCGCCACACCGGCCGGCTATTTTTAGGTAGGGAAGTATAACTACGTCGAACTAAAGTCATCAGTGGGTTTCGCAGTTCTTTATACATCTTCACTCAGTTTCTAGACAGTTCTCCGCTACAGATTTCAGTGGAAAACTAGTAAGACACTGATCGCATCCACAGACAAAGCGATCGAAATGAGGTAACGCGGGATAAGTAGGCTATATAACACACCTAACGTATAAGTAACGCAGTAGCGATCTTAATCGACCAAAGCTACCAGACAAACTACCGTAGTCCACGCTTACTTGTAATAGTCTACCGTAGCCTACGATAGTTTTACAACACTAGCTATACGCGAGGCTGCGATTGGGTGAGGGCACGGATGCTAGAATACACGGTAGCGATCACAAGGTGCATGCGCATTAGCAAAAAAAATGGTTCAAATGGCTCTGAGCACTATGGGACTTAACTACTGAGGTCATCAGTCCCCTAGAACTTAGAACTACTTAAACCTAACTAACCTAAGGACATCACACACATCCATGCCCGAGGCAGGATTCGAACCTGCGACCGTAGCGCTCACGCGGTTCCAAACTGACGCGCTTAGAACCGCACGGCCACACCGGCCGGCGCGCATTAGCAAGCCTTGCCACTGACGTGACAGTGAAGCCAAACAGCGGTTAGTAGCCAGCATTTGCCACGAATTATTGTGTTGTAATTGTTTTTTTCGAGCGCAAACATGGTTGTTTACGGCAGTGTGAATTTGCATTAATGACTGCCGACTTGAGTACAAAGTTACGCCGTAATTATCAGTGTAATGAGGGATTATTTAGAGTAAATTTTTAAGTGGAAAGTAATGGTTTGCTTCGCGACTGCTAGTTGTACTAATCACAGCAGACAAGTAACTATGTAAGGAATTAAGTTTCCTACATATCCTAAAAACGGTAAGACGAAACGAAAATTGATAATAGCTTGTAAATGTACAAACTCGCTTGCAGCTGAAAATGCATACATTTTACTGATTCGGATTATGAAAGGGATTTGAAAAGTGAACTGCTGAACATTCCTTCGAAACGCAAGTTGGAAACTGATGCTGTTACAACTCAAAATCTACCATCCTCCCTTGCTGATTTGTGGCGCAGTAGCGAGCCTAATAATGGGAAAAATATCTGGCACAAAAACGAATCTACGGTAAAGAAGTAGGTGCTATTTTACAGGTAAACGTTGCCAACTAATGAAGAAATTCATAATAGACAAAACGTTGACTGTGAAAACAAACTGTGATGTGAAAGCCAAAATGAGTGATTACGCTAACAATTAGAACTTATGGAAAGAGAAATAAAGGTCTTTAAGTAAGGAATTTATAGGATCGTCTCTCTCGATGTAGCGCCGAGTTGCTGAAATCAAACATGTTCTAAAAGTGATTCACAACTCTTTCTGTCAACAACAAGCGGTTATGTGTGTGTGTGTGTGTGTGTGTGTGTGTGTGTGTGTGTGTGTGTGTGCGAATTCCTAAGGGACCAAACTGCTGAGGTCATCGGTGCCTAGACTTACACACTTTTTGAACTAGCTTAAACTAATCTATGCTAAGAACAACACACACACCCATGCCCTAGAGAGGACTCGGAACTCCGGCGGGATGGGCCACTCAATCCCTGACATGGCGCCTCAAACCACGCGATCACTCCGCGCGGAAAGTGGTTATGAAAGCACAGTGTCGTTCAAAATGGTTCAAATGGCTCTGAGCACTATGCGACTTAACTTCTGAGGTCATCAGTCGCCTAGAACTTAGAACTACTTACACCTAACTAACCTAAGGACATCACACACATCCATACCCGAGGCAGGATTCGAACCTGCGACCGCAGCGGTCGCGCGGTTCCAGACTGTAGCGCCTAGAGCCGCTCAGCCACTTCGGCCAGCTATTAACGATAATAGTAATAGCAATAATAATACAGTGGAACATGGAAAATTACGATTATATTCATACCTGCAAATAAGTTAAGTCTGTGCACGCCGTGTGCCTATAAGCTGCAGTGCAGTGCGGCGTGGCGAGAGGGTTCACGGTGACGTCATAGCCCACAACCCGCCTGCGCGACACCTACCCTGTACTATAATATCCGTGGGTGAGAATATTGTCGATCTCGCAGTACCGACTGCGGACCCTGGCTCGCTGCTGCAAGGCAGTTGTGTTTTCTTTCCGCGTGTATTGTGCTTAAAAACCTTGTATCATACTCTTGAATGTGATAAAGTGTACAATTACATTATTGTCCGTTTCCAGCTACTGAATTTAATAATTTTTTCTCCAATTATTTTATTTTACAGAAAACTTTCACCATGGGTTTGCAACACAATATCTATGTTCTGGGACTCTATGTGAACTTTAACCGCTTAAGTTCTCACAGCTGTCCTTCCATGTAAACTTACAGTTAAACAAAGAGGTAGTTCAACACCTGATATTCTAAAATCTCTGCCAGGCATAAACAACAACAAGATATAGCTTGCATTCTGAATAGTACCAATGGAACTGTTGCTTTTGCGGCTGTGAAATAAAAATTCTACTGTTCTGCTTTCCGTGTACGCTGTTTGGAGGCGATTTAACGTGGAAAAAAGATGGTTTTAGAAGCATTAACCAAATTCAAGAAAAAACTAGAAAGCCTGAGAAGTCAAATAAGCACTTTGATATGCATTAAGGAGAAAGTTGATGCGGCATACAGACTTTCAATAAATTAGTATAATGTACAGCTTATAAATGTTTGTTTTGCTTTCACACAATTTTAAAACAAAGGCTAAAAATTTTCGTGAGCAGTACCATCACAAATTTTAGCTACTAGCCGCCACTATTTGGTTTTGTACCTTATCGTAGACTATCACCTACCAACAAGAAGAAATAAATAAGCGACCAGATTACGTATTCCAAGTATCACTTTTGTGTGAGGTAAGAGAAAACAAAATGATTCTAGACGTTAACACTATGAAGGCCATTTGTTAATCTACACTATATTTCTATAGACTACGAAATCGATATTTAATATAAAGTGACAATTATTCATTGTTGCGATCTCTCCACGAAACACATTTGGTCGCAACTACAGAGGTTTTTCTTTGTGATTCATCTTGTTGAAGCTCTCTCGCCACTGGATAAACAAGAGATGGTGGTCATCCACAGCAGTTCTCAGATAGTCCACAACTGTCATGATACCTTCTACTACTGTCATGGTACGGAAGCCCAGTTGAATGTTCCTCATAGCATAATACTGCTACTATTGCCCTTCGTCACCAGTACAAGTTTATATCAACCGTTCGCCTGGATGACCACGTTTCGGGACACGACAATCGACCTGATGTAACAAGTACTGTGATTCATTCGGCAAGACGAGTCGTTTCCGATGGTACAGTCTCGATGACCCCATGCCCACTGCAATTGCAATTTGTGATGCCGTTTTGTCAACAGGGGGACAAGTAGGGGTTGTCTGCTACGGAGCCCCATGTTGGAAGGTTTTTTCTAAATTCATTTATTATTCGTGAAATCTAAAAGGGTCGTCCAGGGTGCGGTACCAGATTGAAACGTCCCCTTAGAACAACCATACATGACTGTGCTTAAACTGACACAGAATATTTTTAGCGCAACGCAATCTGACTTTCAAAAATCCCTACAAAAGAATGGCCCTGACTAACATTAACCTATACGTTTCACAAATCACTTACCTCACAAAAATCTTGGTTACTCGAACTACTGCAATACAGCGAGCGCCACTACTGCCAGCTAAATAAAAGATTCAAACTACGGAAGGCACTAACTACTGATAGGCATAGTTAGCAAATGAAAGATTTTAATAGAGAACAAACAATGTATTTACCTTAATAGTCATCAAAAGTCATAATATATATAGCAGTTCATGACATCCAGTCTTACAAATTTCAAAACTCCGCCATTTCTCTCCCCACATCCAACACCGCTGGCGGCTCACCTCCAACTGCGCAACGGTACGCGCTGTTCACATCCAGCTGCCCAACACTACAATGGCAGACAACAATGCAAACTAGCCACAGACTGCACACAGCACAGCCAGTGATTTTCATACAGAGCGCTACGTAACGTTGCCAATAAGAAAACATAAACAGCCTACATACATAGCCCCCATGCTCCCCACAAAAAAGTTTACAAATTGTTTTGGGCAGTGGCCAATAATGATATGATAAAATTTTTCATAATTACAATAACAAAGATATCAAATGCACACACTTATTGATACAATGTTGGTCAAAAGCTAAAATTTTCTCACAGTCCATAAAGACAGTCCTGATCATTCATCACAATAAAATTGCAGTCTTTATCTCAAAGGCTGAGCAGTAAAAGAAAATGCACACGGAAGTAGTGGATTTCCATGCAGTCTTGAAGAAGTAGTGTTGTCCTTCCAACGGAAAGACAGTGCTGACTCTCGACATGCAGACAGGTAATGGGCCACAACAGAGCAAGCCCACAGCAGAGTCATTCGACGTTTTGAAGAATATTGGTAGGTAGGTCATCACAGAGCAGACCCACTATAGTCTTGGTAGAGAGTATGGTATTGGTGGGCCACCAAAGGTGCAGACCCACTGCAGTTCTTGTAGAAATAATGGTATTGATGGATCATCAAAGGTGTAGACCCACTGTAGTCCTTGTAGAGATGGCCAGCAGCCATCTGCTGCGACTGTGCAGGTGCACAATCACCATTGAAGAGTCTTGCGGATAATATAGCAAGTCCATAACCACCACTTGTGCACTCAAAAAGTTTTTGGAATTGTCCTTAGAACTAGCAATGTTGTTATCCAGTCCCTTGCTGAATTATTAATACACGTGCAAACACTAACAGTCCCTACTTCGAACATATTGTCCATATACTATGACCAACAGAAACGTGTGCAGTGAAATGTAACTTTCAAGTTAATAATATGATGAACTGGTGTCAATTACAATTTTATAACATAAGAATACAATTACAAAGGTACAAAATACATTATTAAATAACATAACAATACAGATAACATTAGCAGTACAGGCTTTACAAAAGAATCGAAATAACATATACATCAGTGTTACAGGAATTATGACATGAGTACATACATAAAAGGTCTGAATAACTTTCGAAACATCATCTTCACACGTGAGCATTAAAACAAAACAGAAAAAATAATGTCTGAACATCTTTACAAAGTAAATAACATAGTATTAGAAAAATTCTACAACATAACAGCCGGCCGGTGTGGCCGTGCGGTTGTAAGCGCTTCAGTTTGGAACCGCGTGTCCGCTGCGGTCGCAGGTTCGAATCCTGCCTCAGGCATGGATGTGTGTGATGTCCTTAGGTTAGTTAGGTTTAAGTAGTTCTAAGTTCTAGGGGTCTGATGACCTCAGAAATTAAGTCCCATAGTGCTCAGAGCCATTTGAACCATTTTACAACATAACAACATCAGCTAAACACATAAAGACAGGAAAAACACAAATACACAAGGGTACACAAACACATAGAGGGATAACACAAAAGGAAAGGACAGGGTTTGTTTTACTACAGTATTTTGCATGGAGATCTCCCTTCGTTCATCATTATTCCCAAAAAGTGCTATCTAAGCCTGCTTTCTGTATTCTATTCACATTCTCTTTCAAAAATAGTTTTTCTCCACTGTACACTACTTTTTTTGGCCAAACCATTTTCTTATAGCTTCTCAATGCATTTCTTCCAATTCATCATAGTCAGTTTCTTATATTGTCTACCCCCTCTTAAGCTAACTTAAATCTACTGAGCTCAGATGCTAAACTAAGGGACGAGGCAATGCAGCAGCACAAAACAATTAACACAAACAGCAATGACAAAAAAATGGAAATTGGCAAAGCAAGCAGCAGCAAATGCAGTAACTTATATCTAAACATGACAAAGCTCAAGCAGAAAAAATATTACAGTAAAAATGGCCATGTTTAATACCTATGTCACATCTTAACACTAGGGTGATGCATCACGAGAACTTACGCTAGCAGATAAGTTACCAAATCGTAAAAAAATTATTTATGCAATTCCTGTGAAGGGAAATGTCTATTTATGTGCCCTCGTTTTCTTGGAAGTAGATCATACATTTATTATTGACTGGATCTGTAGGCATAAAATAACTATATTAGTACATCTACTAAATTTTATTTTAACCAATGCTGCAGTGCAGCTAGAAACTAGATATTAAACAAAATGAGTAAATAAATACATAAAGCAAGCCATATGGCATTTCCGCAACGCTACGCGCTGTTAACATTCAGCTGCCCAACACTACAATGGCAGACAACAATGCGAACTAGCCACAGACTGCACACAGCACAGCCAGTGATATTCATCTAGAGCGCTACGTGGAGTTACCAATAAGAAAACCTAAACAGCCTACTTACAAGATATATGGAGATATTTTAATTGTTATCCACGTCCCACTGAGCTTATGTGAGACATCTTGATCTAGTTGATTTCATCTACATTTTTAAACTATTCGATGCACAGTATGGGCAGGTTGAAGTATGAGAAGGCATGAAGTTCGGATTTACGCGAGGTATCAATAAAACATAGAGGGTCAGTGATTACAGTTGATGGCGATCTATTTGGTATTAAGACACTCGACAGCCACGAATCTTTACAGGAGATATTCAATACATGAACAAAAATTTTTTCAGACTGTTAATTACGTGGTCCTCCAATACTCTTAATAACAGACGTTCATGAGCATTAGGATGCAACTACTGATATAATTTACGTCGTGAATGTGGTACAGATGGAGTCAATATGGGACAAAGGCTGCACGCCCTCGTAACTGAGTGGTCAGCTCGGCTGACTAACATGTGGAGGAACTCGGTTCGTATCCACGCACTGCCAGGGATATTTCTTTGGTGGGAGGACTGGAACGGGCTGCACTCAGCTTCATGATGCTGCTTCAGGAACTACTTTCCCGAGCCGAAGCTGCTACAAGAGACAAAAACTGCCATGGTTGAGAGGGCAGATTACTAATCCCACGCCCCTCGATACTGCATCCCATGCCGCTATTGGTAGAGGACGATACAGCGGCCACGCCAGGGTCTATGGACGGAGTTCGTGTTTTGTGGGACAAATGCCAGGGAAACTATTGACTCAAACTCTCAAAAATCAGCATGCTAGGCGTTGGGGTTAGACATACTATATATCTAGGGGTGCTCTTCTAATATAATAAAATCTGCTGGAGTTGAAGCGGTGGGAGCGCTGGCATATTACTAGCCAGATACCGTAATGGTGAAGAAAACATTAAACGCTATAAATGCAAGATGAAAACAAATTCGGTACAGATGTCGGTACGCTTCTGCCCCTAATTTCGCGTACGAAAATACAGAACATATACTACTAGCCATTAAAATTGCTACACCACGAAGATGACGTGCTACAGACTCGAAATTTAACCGACAGGAAGAAGATGCTGTGATATGCAAATAATCAACTTTTCAGTGCATTCACACAAGTTCGGCGCCAGTGGCGACACCTACAACATGCTGACATGAGGAAAGTTTCCAACCGATTTCTCATACACAATCAGCAGTTGACCGGCGTTGCCTCGTGGGACGTTGTTGTGATGCCTCGTGTAAGGAGGAGAAGTGCGTACCATCACGTTTTCGACTTTGATAAAGGACGGATTGTAGCCTATCGCGGTGGCGGTTTATCGTATCGTGACATTTCTGCTCACGTTGGTCGAGATCCAATGACTGTTAGCAGAATATGGAATCGGTGGATTCAGGAGGGTAATATGGAACGCCGTGCTGTATCTCAACGGCCTCGTATCACTAGCAGTCGAGATGATAGGCATCTTATCCGCATGGCTGTAACGTCCAGCCACGTCTCGATCCCTGAATCAGCAGATGGGGACGTTTGCAAGGCAACAACCATCTGCACGAACAGTTTGACGACGTTTGCAGCAGCATGGACTATCAGCTCGGAGACCATGGCTGCAGTTACCCTTGACGCTGCATCACAGACAGGAGCGCCTGCGATGGTGAACTCAACGACGAACCTGGGTCCACGAATGGCAAAACGTCATTTTTTCGGATGAATCCAGGTTCTGTTTACAGCATCATGATGGTCGCATCCGTGTTTGGCGACATCGATGTGAACGCACATTGGAAGCGTGTATTCGTCATCGCCATACAGGCGTATCACCCGGCGTGATGGTATGGGGTGCCATTGGTTACACGTACGGTCACCTCATGTTCGCATTGACGGCACTTTGAACAGTGGACCTTACATTTCAGATGTGCTACGGCCCATGGCTCTACCCTTCATTTCCGCAGGATAATGCACGACCGCATGTTGCAGGTCCTGTAAGGACGTTTCTGGATACAGAAAATGTTCAATTGCTGCCCTGGCCAGCACATTCTCCAGATCTCTCACCAACTGAAAACGGCTGGTCAATGGTGGCCGAGCAACTGGCTCGTCACAATACGTCAGTAACTACTCTTGATGAACTGTGGTATCGTGTTGAAGCTGCATGGGTAGCTGTACCTGTACCCGCCATCCAAGCTGTGTTTGACTCAATGCCCAGTCGTATCAAGGCCGTTATTACGGGCAGAGGTGGTTGTTCTGGGTACGGATTTCTCAGGATCTATGCACCCAAATTGCTTGAAAATGTAATCAGATGTCAGTTCTAGTATAATATATTTGTCCAACGAATACTCTTGTATCGTCTGCATTTCTTCTTGGTGTAGCAATTTTAATGGCCAATAGTGTAGTATTGCTCATTGCATGCACGATAAAGAACACATGGTAAGTTCTGCTCAATATGAAAATGTTTAACGTTGAGGGAAACTCATTAACTTGGGTAAATATTCTCAAAAGAGGGTACGAACTAACTGAATGTCATCGTTGGAGTCGATAGGATTAATCAACTCACAATTACCTTCGATTGATTAAGTTTTAAATGGTTCAACTTGCTCTGAGCACTATGGGATTTAACATCTGAGGTCATCAGTCCCCTAGAACATAAAACTACTTAAACCTAACTAATCTAAGGACATCACATACATCCATGCCCGAGGCAGGATTCGAACCTGCGATCGTAACGGTCACGCCATTCCAGACTGAAGCGTCTAGAACAGCTCGGCCACACCGACCGGCATTGATTAAGTTGGCAAGTTTCATGATTACTAGAAAAAGGACCACAGCCAAAACATGAATTTAATATGCTAAAAAGCCGGCCGGTGTGGCCGTACGGTTCTAGGCGCTACAGTCTGGAACCGCGTGACCACTACGGTCGCAGGTTCGAATCCTGCCTCGGGCATGGATGTGTGTGATGTCCTCAAGTTAGTTTGGTTTAAGTTGCTCTAAACTCTAGGGGACTGATGACCACAAATGTTAAGTCCCATAGTGCTCAGAGCCATTTGAAGCATTTGAAACAATTCGTTGGCTTAAACCGACCGAAGCAATTTGTCTGGCATTTCACAAGAGCAGATAACTCCGGCTGATAGAGTATGCATTACAAAACTAACATGTTGGATTCCTCCTAGGTTTAAAGTATGCATTACAAAACTAACACGTTGGATTCCTCCTAGGTGCACGATGAAAGTAGGGTGAACACACTACAGAGTGCTCATAGGTGTGTAATCACAATTTCAATCAATATAGCAGCGCGGCATTAGCCGAGCGGTCTCAGGCGCTGCAGTCATGGACTGTGCGGCTGTTCCCGGCGGAGGTTCGAGTCCTCCCTCGGGCATGGGTGTCTGTGTGTTTGTCCTTAGGACAATTTAGGTTACGTAGTGTGTAAGCTTAGGGACTGATGACTTTAGCAGTTAAGTCCCATAAGATTTCACACACATATGGTCAATCAAAATCAGGTGGATAAATGTAAAGTCAACCAGTGTGAAAGAGAAGGGACTTGTCAAGCTATGCTTTCAACACAGAGGCCATTTTTAAAGCCGCCATCTTCGATATACTTCGCGGTTTTCAAATGTAAAGAGATAATGCGACATATCATACAGAGAATTATAATCGCACAAGAGCAGTATCTTTCATTTGAGCATAACTTTAATCATTCTAGAGTTATTGGGCCTACAACTTTGCTTCCTTTGTTTCGTAATGGATGGCAGCGGCAACGGGTGGTGCAGGTGGAAGGACATAAGTTTCATACAGTAAGCTTAGGCAGTTGTAAACATAACGTCATCAAAATATTAGCTGATTCGTGATTGCATCATAAACTTATTCTCTACTGAATATCTCCCCTTACGTGCCCATTTCTCGTCATTTGCGGGAAGTTTTAATTTGCTACTTCAACATGAAGATATCTGCGACCGAGCCTCATATAATGCTAAGTAAGGCCTATGGCGAGGCAACCATTGCTGAGATAACGTGCCGAGATTGGTTTCAACACTTCAAGAACGGTGATAATTGACATCGAAGGACGAAGCTACTGAAACCAACGGGAACAGTCACAGGAGATAGTTATCGAAAGCAGTTGATGTGTTTGAGTCGAGCACTGAAAGACAAACGTCCACAATAAACCGATAGACATGAAAACGTAACTTTACAGCTTGACGATGCTTGACTCCATATCGAAAAAGCCGTCAAAACATACTTGAAAACGTTGAAATGGGAAGTGCTAGCCAACCCGCTGTATTCTCCAGACATTGCTCCGTCTGACTATCACCTTTCTTGAACAATAGCAGACGCCCCGGCTCATCAACACTTCCGGTCATATGAACAAGTGCAAAATTGGATCGATTCGTGGATGTCATCAAAAGACGCCCAGTTCTTCCACCGTGGGATTCGTGTACTGCCCGAAATGTGGGAGAAATTAGTGGCCAGCGATGGTTAATACTTTGAACCGGAATTTTGTACGGCTTCCACAATAAAGTCTCAATCTTCGAGAAAAACCGGTGGAAGCAGAGGTGTACACTTAATATGTCTGATGTTCCTTCCTTACAAGTGACGTGAAAGCTGGTGGTGTTATCACGAGTCAAAAGCATTACGATCGTCCTGATATCATGATACTAAATCACATAATTTCTAACAACGCCTCCCTGACTGATCATCCATTATCACAGTGCGGTGGTGAAATTTCTCGCGAAATTCCTTAAAATATGCTGGGTCCCAGACAAACTGAAGAAAGGAAGGATGGAAGCAAGATTAGAGTTTAACGTCGCTCCGACATCGAGGACACTTCAGACTGAGCACAAGCTCGGAATGTTTCAAGGGTGGGGAAGAAAATCGGCCGTGCCCTTTCAAAGTAACTATTCCGGAATTTGGCTGTAGTGATTTAGGGAAATCACGGAAAACCTAAATTTTGATGGACGGACTCCGACTGGATGCAGAGAAACCTAAAGCTGTATGATCGAAGACGGGTAAGAATGAAACAATATCAACCGCTGTTCTGTTATTGAACCCCTCTTCATTTTGGGTTCACACAGAGCCGCGTGTTATCTGAAGTTGTAAGACGAAGATATGCTGCCGTCGCTGTTATCTTTAGATGGATGTTTTCCTATCCCCACTTTCTTTCAGCACGATAGTATCCAACCTCATTACAGGCTAGTTGCCCCTGTATACTTGGATAGTTTCCCCGGATATTGATGTGTCGTAGAGTCACGACGGAGTGGCTGCCACGTTCCACGAATGAAGTCCGTTAGATTTCTCTCTGTGGAGACACGTGAAAGCATTTGTATATGCCATGAATTTCAAAAACATGGCACGCTTCATGTCTTGTCAGTTCTTGTATTCGTATTCCGTCACAATAGTTGATAGAAGCCCATGAGCAATGGAATAAGGGGATGATACGAGGGAGTGCTGAAAAGTAAAGGAGTGCTGAAAAGTAATGCCTCCGAATTTTTTATGAGAAAACTGTTAAAGCTTTTTAAGTAAAACAACCGTTATTAATATTCACATCTTGATTATTCATGTCTGCCTATCTGCATCTTTCTGCCGCTGGAGGTATCCGAATTATAGCACGTAACACTGCACTGTGTAACGTTACTATGTCGGCGTGTGAGACATAGCGTTCTATAATCCAGTTCGAATTCGAGGAGTTCGTCCACATACGGAGCACCTTCTCTTCAGCACGATAATTCCATACCACACACGATCGCTGCGAGGTCTGCAACAATCCGACGCCTTGGGTTCACTGCCACCGATCATCCTCCATACAGTCATAACTTGACCCCGTCTGATTTTCATTTGTTTCCAGAACTTAATTAACTCCTCCGAGGTTTTCACATTTGCCTTTTTCTGTACAAAACGCGACGTACCTCTACAATTCATAGAGCACCACTGTTTTTCTCGTCTGTTTTATACGTCTCATTAGCACTTTTACGTTTGAAAATTATAAGTTCCTTCGAAGATGGCGGCTTCCAAAATAAGCGCCATGTTGGTAACATAGTCTCACAGATTTTATCCCTCCCATCTCATACTACTTGAGTTTAAATTTCTGTTTATCAACCTCTTTCTGCTTTTAAAGTGGTGTTCCGTGTCCCGTCCTGTATCAGACAGTATGTCCCAGGAGGGGTGGTCACTATTAAGGGATATGACAAGAACGAAGCATAAAAGTCTAGTAAATATGGGCTCTAAAATGCACACATCCAGAGATACGAGTACTTGTTTATCTTCGCTACTGTGAAACACATCTCTTCTACTAAACAAGCGCTCATGGATTTTGAGGTATGCATTTTAGGGCCTATGTTTATCAAACTTGCTTGCTTCGAATTATCGTACCTGTCCATATCCCTGAATATCTGGGACATCCTGTACAGATTTTCGTGTAATTTAGGACTAATATTTCTGGTGACAAATTGAGATACCGAAACTAGGTTTTTTATAACTTTACGACAAAATCAGCAATTAGATGTCAGTACTGTTGCATTCATTTGGTCAAAAAGAGCTAACAGAGATCTTGTCATCGGTGACATATTATTAAAAGTAGTTTTGAAACATGTCTAAGTGCACATAAAAGCAACGACGTGCTATCGTTCGTATTACTGTTTTGAGATTGTTTTATGCCGCTTGAAGAAAGATTATTTCACATCTGGAAACATATTTCTTTGTGACACATTTACAAAGAATACATAATGAGTGCCGTGCGTCTGAGTGTATTATTACGGAATGCGCAGCAAGCACTCAAAGCCAACGCTAGACAATGTCGCTTACAAGGCACACACTGTTGACGAAAGTAGCATTGCATTACAGTGAAAAGGATAGAACTTGCAATGTATGTGTGAATGTTATAATAATGTTGTAACACGCCAAAATCTCTGGAAGAAAATTTTTTGCTGGAAACAAGTACAGTTAATACCATATTGTATCTATATTGTTCCTGCGTATAGGGGTATTATGGTCAAATGACTAGTTACTGTTCATTTCTAAACGTTCAAGAACTTCAGTATCTGCTATTATGCGATCCTCTGAATATTTGGAAGAACTGAACGTGTTTCCCATTTGTGACAATATCCTGCGAACTTTAATGATGTAAAATTGACAGTAATGCCGAATAAAGTTGATGTACGGACGTCATCATAATTGGCTGGGGAACCATTACAACTTCAGATGAAAGACAAGACCATATCACATCCGGTGGTATCACATGGAGCAAAATGCCCTGTTAATTCAACAAATGTTAACACTGATGGTAGTTTTTGAACATGGAATCATACAGTAAACTTTAAGCAGACATTTTATCAACGCCTCCCCCTACACCATGGGCAGCCAAGAATTTGGCTTGTGAGCTGTGCCCTGGATCTCGTGCCATAGCTCCCGACCTGGCTGCACACTTTCTCCTTCGCCATGCCACACTGTCTGCTCATGTTGAGAGGGAAAAATGGGAAATGCGAACGTTAAAGTTTAAACGGCAATGCAGTCCCATTGCAAACCACTTAGTTTCACGTTTCATATATTTTTAGGGCAGTGAAGACATAATATAATTTATACCTGGTACCACCTGTCACCATACGGCTACAAACAGACAATTTCACAGAGTTTCGCACTAATGTTGCCACGTAATTGTTTAGTGTCATAATCGAAAAAAAGGCCATTCACACATATATGCTGACCGAAATGCAGTATTTTACCGTGATTGCAAACTCACAATGGAGATGTGGAAATTCTTCCTTAAGAAAACAATGTAGAGATCCTTGACAGCTTTAACGTAAAAGGATTTATCTTTAAGACGGGAGTTGCACTGCAGATCAGTCAGACCTACCTGCACATGTACAGTGATACTTTCAACTGAAAGGGCAAACAGTCTCGAAAACAGCTCCAGAACAGACGTACACGCCGGCCGAAGTGGCCGTGCGGTTAAAGGCGCTGCAGTCTGGAACCGCAAGACCGCTACGGTCGCAGGTTCGAATCCTGCCTCGGGAATGGATGTTTGTGATGTCCTTAGGTTAGTTAGGTTTAACTAGTTCTAAGTTCTAGGGGATTAATGACCTCAGCAGTTGAGTCCCATAGTGCTCAGAGCCATTTGAACCATTTGAACAGACGTACGTTTGGCAGTGTCCACGAAATGTTTATACATCTATCCATGTAATTCTTTCAAGGTCACAATGAATACTTCAAACATCGTCTTTTCTGTAGCCCCAATGAGCAAAGGGAACTTGACTGTAATTTTTTTTTCAGAATATGTGTCTCCTACAGTGCAGTTTTCTTTTTAAATTCATCCCCATCAAATCAGACGTGTTATTGGGCGCCTTGAAATATCTTACACTGTGCAGTGTGCAGTCAACTCCACTTAAAATGCGGGGTCTGCAATCCATTATGGATCTTCTAATTTTCAAAATGGTTCAAATGGCTCTGAGCACTATGAGACTTAACATCTGAGGTCATCAGTCCCCTAGAACTTAGAGCTACTTAAACCTAACTAACCTAAAGACATCACACACATCCATGCCCGAGGCAGAATTTGAACCTGCGACCGCAGCAGTCGCGCGGTTCCGGACTGAAGCGCCTAAAATCGCTCGGCCACCGCTGCCGGCTCCTAATTTTCATTCCTGCACTCCTTTTTTCTTTATAAATTCAACAATAGGGAGTTTAAACAGAAAAATCGATCCAGGAATGCCCCTTAATTTAACAAGCGTACTTTTCAATAGTATACGAAGTCTCCATACTGTTCGTTCATTTCCATCAAAAACCGGTGCAACTGACAGTGGAATAACCCGTGCAACTTCAGAAAATGTACTATCCATGGATGCAAATTTAGCGCAAAGTGCTTCTTGATCTACAAGAAATCCTGTCTGTCCATATCTTCTTTATTTTTTTTTTCTTTTGCTCGTTTATTGTCAACTAAAGCTTTAAATTTTTTCTGCATGGTGCAGTAAATGCGGTTTCATAATAAATTTGCATTATCTACTGATTTTGTAACTGCATAACAGTACTGAGAATTCTCTCCCCTCTCTTTTGTCATTCATTTTAAAGGCTTTTGTCAATAGATCTCTCTCTTTATCGTGCAAACAGGCACCAGACCTGTGAACATTCTTCATACCATGAACAAAATAGCGAAGGGTAAACAACGCTGACGCAACGATTCTGCCGAACTGAAGCGAGTCGTGCCAACCGAAAAATGCTGCACTGCATTAATAAACAAAATGATGCGCTGTACTGGGTACTTCCAAGAGGGACCAAGGAAAGCCGAGACAGAGCGAGCCTCGGCCCACACGCGGTATGGCCTCTATCCTACATGGTGCTTCGTGCCGACGTGGCAGACTTAAATCCCGCAAGAGATTATTTAACACTGGGCTACATGATCCCCCGAAGGACGACCATACCTCAGAAGAGGTTCTCAAATCAAAACACCAAGCTCGAAGATTTGAAAAACAGTGAATCGCACCAGAAAGTGTGTAGCGCCTGTCAAAACTAATGTCATAAACTGTGACTTAAAAGGCGAAGCATACAACAAAAGGGACTGTGGTGAAGTCCAGGACATGGAACATTATCAGCGATGTCCCAACTGCTCAGAAGATGTACGTTCCACTACATGTCGCGTGAAAAGAATGAGGCATTGGACATGGTCCGATACCTGGCTGAAAAACTTTAAAAGAAGTTTTCTGGACATGAATAAGTAAAATAAGTATACATGGAACATTTTAGTAACTTACAAATAAACGTTGGTGACATATAACTGTTTACGCCCACTGGGCGTCAACACACTTGAGCTGCTCCTACTTGAAGAATGAAAGACTGTGTATGCATCAGCCCCAGCTGATACGCATTTCTGGCAGTTTCTTTCTACAACAAGTCATGTACATAATATGGGTAGTGATGAAAAACGCTGCGATACAGGATGTGTAAAAATCTTTCTCTTTACCTCCAGTCAGTGAACTCAAATGTCTATTAATATTTGCTTTTTATCGCTATCTGTAAATAAAGAGAAAGTTTTCTATGGAATTAGGTTGGAAAATAGACAGTTTTGTACCATAGACTGCAAAACATTATTCGAAACCGTTGAAATGTACCAAAATGAAGCTTGTGGGCAGCTTTTACGATATGAGAGGCAGATCTGGATGACATAGTGTGACATGCTGCTTGTAATTTACATCGTCACTGGCCTGTACCTCCGAATCCAGCGGGATTACAAACCAATGACATATCGACTACTTTTTAAGAGAAAGACATTTAAAATTTACAAATATACAGGATAGTCCATTGATCGTGACCGGGCCAAATATCTCACGAAATAAGCGTCAAACGAAAAAACTACAAAGGACGAAACTTGTCCAGCTTGAAGGGGGAAACCAGATGGCGCTATGGTTGGCCCGCTAGATGGCGCTGCCGTAGGTCAAACGGATATCAACTGCGGGTTTTTAAATAGGAACCCCCATGTTTTATTACATATTCGTGCAGTACGTAAAGAAAAATGAATGTTTTAGTTGGACCACTTTTTTCGCTTTGTGATAGACGGCGCTGTAATAGTCACAAACATATGGCTCACAATTTTAGACGAAAAGTTGGTAACAGGTAGATTTTTTAAAATTAAAATACAGAACGTAGGTACGTTTGAACATTTTATTTCGGTTGTTCCAATGTGAACTTATCATTTCTGAAAACGCATGCTGTTACAGTGTAATTACTTATAAATACCACATTAATGCAATAAATGCTCAAAACGATGTCCGCAACCTCAATGCATTTGGCAATACGTGTAACGACATTCCTCTCAACAGCGAGTAGTTCGCCTTCCGTAATGTTCGCACATGCATTGACAATTCGCTGACGCATGTAGTCAGGCGTTGTCGGTGGATCACGATAGCAAATATCCTTCAACTTTCCCCACAGAAAGAAATCCGGGGATGTCAGATCCGGTGAACGTGCGGGCCATGGTAGGGTGCTTCGACGACCAATCCACCTGTCATGAAATATGCTATTCAATACCGCTTCAACCGCACGTGATCTATGTGCTGGATATCCATCACGTTGGAAGTACATCGCTATTCTGTCATGCAGTGAAACATTTTGTAGTAACATCGGTAGAACGTTACGTAGGAAATCAGCATACATCGCACCATTTCTGCTACTGCTGTGCGGATTAGCCGCGACAGCAGCTAAAACACCTACTTGGGTATCATAATTTGTTGCAGGTCGTGGCTGACGTTTCACATGTGGCTGAACACTCCCAGTTTCCTTAAATAACGTAACTACCCGGCGAACGTTCCGGACACTTGGATGATGTCGTCCAGGATACCGAGAAGCATACATAGCACACGCCTGTTGGGCGTTTTGATCACAATAGCCATACATCAACACCATATCGACCTTTTCCGCAATTGGTAAACGGTCCATTTTCACACGGGTAATGTATCACGAAGCAAATACCGTCCGCACTGGCGGAATGTTACATGATACGACGTACTTATACGTTTGTGATTATTACAGCGCCATCTATCACAAAGCGAAAAAAGTGGTCCAACTAAAACATTCATATTTCTTTACGTACTATACGAATATGTAATAAAAATGGGGGTTCCTCTTTAAAAAAAAAAACGCAGTTGATATCCGTTTGACCTATGGCAGCGCCATCTAACGGGCAAACCATAGCGCCATCTGGTTTCCCCCTTCAAGCTAGACGAGTTTCGTTCTTTGTAGTTTTTTGTTTGATGCTTATTTCGTGAGATATTTGGCCCGGTTACTATCAGTGGACCATCCTGTATATAATGCTGGAATACTGAGATATTATGTATAACACAAATATGTTTTAAATCAACTCATCGCAGCTGTATGATTTCTTCGTACCACAAACTGAAACGTTTTTGTCGGCTGCTTTTAGTGTCTGCTAAAGCCATCAGTAGTTGCTTTAACGACAAGTATAGCTGCAGTTGTTCAACTAAGTTACATCTGTCAATCTCATATGCCGATAACATTTTTCTTTTCGTGCACGCTAATGGAACGACACAACATGTAGTAACATTTCGTCTTCTGTTTTTCTATATCTCTTCTAGATACTTTCCTAAAATATCAGCACCATGTTCTTCCATCGTAGAGCACAGCGTAGTGTGGTAGAAACCATCTGTCGTACATACAATAAACTTTACTGAAAGCAAACATAATACGATCTGTGTGCGGTTATAATTCATAATTCGATTTATTTTTTGAAATGTTTATTCTCTTTGAAATTGTATTATAAAATTGCACTCATGACTTCTATGCGTGAAAATTATTTAATGTATGAATATTATCAATGGTCAAGAATAGGAATTGAAGTCAGGTGAGTATTAACTTTGCGGTACATTGTGATTATTAGTGAAGAGGTCGTGCCTTCGAGTGGTAGGACGTCAACAGCAAATTACTCGGATCAGTTATCTTCCTTGACTGATATCAGTTGTGTATATCTTTATCCATTTGAGTCCACAGCACGCAGAAAACACATGAAACACAGCCAGACTCCACTGTAAGCAACCTCTCTTTAGCATCGTCAGGATGATCTGGTCAGTCCAGAGCACCATCAGCCCCCTCCTCACAGTTCTGTTTTGATGTGGCGTTTTACAGACTGCCATTTGCTGTTGGTTGCCAGTAAAGGAAATGTCTCTGGTACTGAGCATGAAACTGATTCTAAATCTTTTATTAGATGAAACTTGATCTTGTAGAGTCCACAAAATTGTGTCACACTATAAAAAACATTGTTATGTCGATTTCCTTTCTGTCGGTGTTACGTCAAGTAACTTTTAACACAAGATATGTAGGAGAGGACATCGGCTGTAACCTTGCTGAAGGAACCGTTTTGGCTGTCGTTTGAAGGGAATTCATGAACTCATGGACAACTTAAACTAATACTACTGGATAAGGACCTAAGCAAAATTATTCAAGCCTTAATCACTGCACCATCTAAATCGATGCATTCAATGAAATGTCGTGTGGCGAGGGTCTGCCGGCGGGGAGACCCGATCGCCTGGTGCAAGTCTGAGGTAACGCCACTTCGGCGACTTGCTCGTCGATGAGAATGAAATGATGATGATGAAGACCACACAAACACCCAGTCCCTGATGGGAGATAATCTCCAACCCAGTTGGGAACAGAACCCGGGTCCCCCGGCATGCCAAGCCGGCGAGCTGTCCACTCAGCCACGGCGGCGGACGGTAGATTCAATGAGTGTCCCAGACAAGGTTGTTGTTGTTGTGGTCTTCAGTCCAGAGACTGGTTTGATGCAGCTCTCCATGCTACTCTATCCTGTGCAAGCTTCTTCATCTCCCAGTACCTACTGCAACCTACATCCAGACAAGGTATAAGTTACGTTCCTGGAGACAATAAATTATAATGTCCAGAGTGATTAAATTCAAGTTGCCTTCTGTGTCCAGTGAAGCCTCGTTGCTCACTGTGTTCTATAATACAAACACATACATTGCAACAATAACACAGAAGTCCCACATTACGAAGATATGTTATCCTGATCATCATTACAAAAGGTGTGAATACTTAATTGTGAACAAGTCTCTCCATTAGACGTGTGGCCGTATGGCTTTCGTTATGAATCATTGCCTAGTCAACACTGTAATAAGTGGCAGGTACAACCTTCCAATAGGTAATTATTGTAGGATTGTGAGGAAAAGGTGACAAGATTTGTCAACATCTGATGAAGCAGCGCTTGAAGCTCATAATAAGTGGCTACTGATCGGAGGAGGCATGGTTTTAAACGGTTTTGTACCAAGTCTATTTTTAATTGCTGATACCAGCAAGACCAGTGTGTCTTGATGGTAGCGAAACACCACCAGACTTGGGAACATTCAGTAGAGGAAACTCTGTAATAGTGACAGTGCTAAAAAATCGATTCATACTAGCCCTTCTTTCTCATTTGGCAGGTATATAAATCTGTCGCAGTGTCTGTGGCCATCATGGTTACCAAGTGTTCCGTAGTGATGCGACTTCGTTACAGTACGTGAAATCTATATAAAACACGAACTGCAGATGGAAAATCAGAATCCATAATACTGCCGACCGATGTGGCCGAGCGGTTCTAGGCGCTTCAGTCCGGAATCGCGCCACTGCTACGGTCGTAGGTTAGAATCCTGCCTCGGGCATGGATGTGTGTGGTGTCCTTAGGTTATTTAGGTTTAAGTAGTTCTAAGTCTATGGGACTGATGATCTCAGATGTTAAGTACCATAGTGCTTAGAGCCATTTGTAAAATACTGTAACAAGATGCACCCTTATACTCTGGCGTAAGCACTGCATCAATGAGAGTCGGGTGTGTCTACAATCTACTCAACGAAACAAATTGGCAACTGTAGATATCAATTCCAATTCCGATAACTATTACAGCCGCGTGGAGTGGCTGCGCAGTTTGAGGCGCAATGTCACGGATTGCGCGGCCCCTCCCCCTGGAGGTTCGAGTCCTCCCTCGGGCGTGGGTGTGTATGTGTTGTTCTTAGCATAAGTTAGTTTAAGTAGTGTGTAAGTCTAGGGACCGATGACCTCAGCAGTTAGGGCCCTTAGGAATTCACACACATTTTTAACTATTACAACTGAAGTAATAGTTACCTCCTTCACATTCGTTTGTGGGTAGTATGAATGATGAAAGGTGACGAATATAATTGGTTAGTCTGCATTAGTAGAAGGAGTGTTGTTTCCCGTTGCTTATGCAAGAAACATTTGACCATGGCTGTAAAGAAAATCATGAATAATACGTTTAAGTTGTGTTAATTGTTGTAATAAGTAATGTTATTTTGGTGCTGAAATCAAAACTGGGCGCTCTTTATCGTTTATTGGCACTTCCTCAAGCTATGGCAGAAACGTAGTATAAAATAAGGTACTGATAACTAAATAGTAGAAGTAAGGAGTAAAAATATGTCTTTTGATACTGTCGACCTGTTCCTAGTTAACATAGTCACAAGTGTATTTGAGTGAGGTAAATTGTACGAGTTTCTGCTCCCGTTGTGTTTCCTAGCACAACAATTCTCGAAACAAATGCTTTTGATTAAAGCACTGAGCAGGTAAGCACTAATAAATCTATGAAAAAGCGTTTCGAAAAAGGCCGCTTACTGTAGCATTAAGACTTGCGGAACTAAAATTGTTGACACTGGTATTCAGTCCACGGTGAACTAAGTGATTCATTAACAAAGAGAATAATTCTGGGTGTTCGAGGAAGAATGGTCAGTATTGGAGAATATGATAGGAACGATCATTGGAAGCAAAAAAGTGCAGTAAAAAAAATGGCTCTCAGCACTATGGGACTTAACTGCTGTGGTCATCAGTCCCCTAGAACTTAGAATTACTTAAACCTAACTAACCTAAGGACATCACACACATCCATGCCCGAGGCAGGATTCGAACCTGCGACCATAGCGGTCGCGAGGTTCCTGACTGTAGCGTCTAGAAACGCTCGGCCACCCTAGCCGGCAGGTGCAGTAAGTATGGGCTCTAAAATGCATACCTTAAGATCTGTGAGCGTTTGTTCAGTAGAAGAGATGTTTCACAATAGCTAAGACGAAAAAATTTACGTAATTCCTAAGGTGGGTACTATAGAGCCCATGTTTACAGGACACTGTTTCTTGTTTTGGTCCGTACTGCCATTTCTCAAAACATGGAAAGCAAAGAGCTTGCTGTAAAAGAGATTTTTTTTTTCAGAGTATGGAAGATGAAGAAGTACTCACATCTCTTAACTTATGCATTTTAGAGCCCGTACTTCCTAGACGTTATTGCTTCGAATGATCGTTTGTGTCATATGCCTGAATACAGATCATCCTTCCTGGGGCACGCTCTATTTTACACTCCTGGAAATGGAAAAAAGAACACATTGACACCGGTGTGTCAGACCCACCATACTTGCTCCGGACACTGCGAGAGGGCTGTACAAGCAATGATCACACGCACGGCACAGCGGACACACCAGGAACCGCGGTGTTGGCCGTCGAATGGCGCTAGCTGCGCAGCATTTGTGCACCGCCGCCGTCAGTGTCAGCCAGTTTGCCGTGCCATACGGAGCTCCATCGCAGTCTTTAACACTGGTAGCATGCCGCGACAGCGTGGACGTGAACCGTATGTGCAGTTGACGGACTTTGAGCGAGGGCGTATAGTGGGCATGCGGGAGGCCGGGTGGACGTACCGCCGAATTGCTCAACACATGGGGCGTGAGGTCTCCACAGTACATCGATGTTGTCGCCAGTGGTCGGCGGAAGGTGCACGTGCCCGCCGACCTGGGACCGGACCGCAGCGACGCACGGATGCACGCCAAGACCGTAGGATCCTACGCAGTGCCGTAGGGGACTGCACCGCCACTTCCCAGCAAATTAGGGACACTGTTGCTCCTGGGGTATCGGCGAGGACCATTCGCAACCGTCTCTATGAAGCTGGGCTACGGTCCCACACACCGTTAGGCCGTCTTCCGCTCACGCCCCAACATCGTGCAGCCCGCCTCCAGTGGTGTCGCGACAGGCGTGAATGGAGGGACGAATAGAGACGTGTCGTCTTCAGCGATGAGAGTCGCTTCTGCCTTGGTGCCAATGATGGTCGTATGCGTGTTTGGCGCCGTGCAGGTGAGCGCCACAATCAGGACTGCATACGACCGAGGCACACAGGGCCAACACCCGGCATCATGGTGTGGGGAGCGATCTCCTACACTGGCCGTACACCACTGGTGATCGTCGAGGGGACACTGAATAGTGCACGGTACATCCAAACCGTCATCGAACCCATCGTTCTACCATTCCTAGACCGGCAAGGGAACTTGCTGTTCCAACAGGACAATGCACGTCCGCATGTATCCCGTGCCACCCAACGTGCTCTAGAAGGTGTAAGTCAACTACCCTGGCCAGCAAGATCTCCGGATCTGTCCCCCATTGAGCATGTTTGGGACTGGATGAAGCGTCGTCTCACGCGGTCTGCACGTCCAGCACGAACGCTGGTCCAACTGAGGCGCCAGGTGGAAATGGCATGGCAAGCCGTTCCACAGGACTACATCCAGCATCTCTACGATCGTCTCCATGGGAGAATAGCAGCCTGCATTGCTGCGAAAGGTGGATATACACTGTACTAGTGCCGACATTGTGCATGCTCTGTTGCCTGTGTCTATGTGCCTGTGGTTCTGTCAGTGTGATCATGTGATGTATCTGACCCCAGGAATGTGTCAATAAAGTATCCCCTTCCTGGGACAATGAATTCACGGTGTTCTTATTTCAATTTCCAGGAGTGTATTAGGCATATTTTCGAAAGCAGCTATCAATAAAATCAGCGAGTCGTCTTAAGCAACAATGGTATTAATTAAGCCTCTATCTTGTACTGCCTCCAAACACAGCAGAAACATCATAGGTGCAACGTCAGCTATATGGATGTTTCTTATTCACCGTCCATAATTGACTGAGACAAGTCTCTATGTTTCGTCAGTTGTGTGAATGTTTTCACTCAGTCTCTGGGATTGCGTAATTTCACTTATACACTTTTTTTCAGCGTTTTCTATTATACAGGGTGAACCACAGCTCCATCGACAAACTTTCGGTGGTTGTCCAGGGATAGCTTCTGAGTGCTTTCTTGTAAGGCACACACGCTCTCTGGCGACTTGTTACAGAATTATTGCACTTTGTCTCGACGACAATGGATTGGTCGCGGTGGTCCTGTTACATGACGAGCTCGGTCACCGGGTATGACAGCAACGGACTTTTTCCTCTGGGAGCATGAAAAGAGTTTAGTTTACGGACTACAGTCGATACTCGCCCGGAGCTTATTCTTACGATTATCGCAGTAGCGGTAGTAGAACGCTAAATTCCTGGAATTCTTGAGCGTGTGAGACAGTCAACGGTGCGTACCTCTACTCTCTTCCGATATCATGGTTGTCGAAATTTTGAACAATATCTGTAAGAGAACGGTCCTGCATTTGTTACGTGCTGTACTGTACACTGACAAAACAGACTGAACAAAATGTGATAAAATTGTACGTGTTTCGTGTGAAGGCTGTTCTATTACTCTGATTTATGGTTTACATTTTGGTTATTGCCTATTATAGGATTCTTCACAGTTGTGAAGATATTTTCACAGAAACAAGGGTGACTGAGGTAACAAACCGAATAAATCACCAGTGCATTATTGCTCTGTAACAACTGAAGACCTTGGGACCGTTATACGAAAATACTCGAAAGATATCCCTGAACAACCTCTGAAAGTTTGTCGGTGGAATTCTGGTTCACCCAGGACACGAAGCATAACCAAGTTTGTCAAGTTTTTAGACATATAACTTTACCTTTCTTACTACAAGGAGCGACGAATAAAAAGCATATTTCCAAAAATATTAGTTTTTTTGATGGGGGGAGGGGGGAGACATCATTTTACGTATTTTACGTTAAGAAACTCTTAGCAGACCATTACTTGATACTGCACGAAATGTGAACACCAACAGATGTTCTGAGAGCCGCTTCATATTAACCCCCTTCCACCCTATCCCACCATTCCTCCTCGTTATCCTCCAGAAATTTTCGTACGGAAGGGGACGCACGCAGCACTGCCGTACCAGGTGAGCAGCCATTCACAGAAGGAGCGGACAGCACGCGCCACCTCTCCGCTGCTGCTGCTACCCTGGTCAGTGGGGGGACCGCAGGCGACGTCACAGCGGTCCAGAAGGGTGCGTGAAACCGCCAGACTGTTTTACTTACAGTGATGGCTAGAGATAAGCTTAACTGGAAAATGAATTAGTAATATATATGCCCGTAAAATACTGGCCTGACCACTTTTCAGTGGCTTTGAAATATAAACAGGTTTGTTTGCGTCACTGATTTGTACATACATAACCACAATATATTTACCGTTGAAACATATAAATGGCTCAAGAATTGTTTAAGGACTGGTTTAAAATAATTTTTAACCATCTCATCTTTTTAATAAAACAGAACGCAGTCATTAAAATGTGGCAGTGTTCCTTCCTTCTTCATGCACCAATAAGGGAAATTTTGTACTCAGCTTTGTGCCGCCAACTACACACCAAATTAATTTGAATAATGCTTACTTTAACATTGGCATACCCTTCATGGTACTACGTCAGCATACTACTGCGCATTAGTTCAACGAATGAAAGTCCTACCGACTGGTTTCACGCAGAACAATGAATGAATAGCTCTGTCAACTAAACCACCAAAGAGCTTTTTCATTTGAGAGAACAAATACATGACTCGACCGACAGAAAATCTACAGACTGGTTTTATTTGAAGGGAAAGAAAGAATAATTTAGTCAGAGTGCAAAACTGTAACGGGCTGTGTCGCTTTTTCCCAATCGACTGGCGCAACTGACTGATTTCACTCAATAGAAATAAGTGGATAATAATCTATCTCGTATGTAAAACTAAGATCGACTGTTTTCATACAGTTGTTCTTGTAGAATGATTTCATTCAAAAGGATGAGTAAATAATTCGACTGACACACAAAACTATAACCGAACGATTATTTTCCAAGACCCGTCTAAATGGATTATTTTCATTTGGTTGTTCCTATCATTACCCTTTTGTCGTTTAAGAATAGTATTAAACAACTTAATTTGAAAGTTATGAACTGAGTGAGCAAGTCATTGAAAGATAATGGATGTGATATCAATTGTCGGCTGCTGAAGCCTATGCGGTATAGTTGTCTCCGTAGATTCATCGTAGAAATGGGTTCCTGACGTCCAACATTCAAACCCACGGCCCGTATGGCTCTGTGAAGACGAGGTGACGTCTGTTTATCAAACATTTGTGGTACCCCTATGCTGCAGTTCATGACTGTGGAAACATTGTCTCTGCGATACTGAAGACCCATCCTAGACATTGTCTTCTGAAACCCGAATTCTTCCGTAATCTACTGCCGAGTTCACTATACACCTATCTGTAAGAGATGCCCGGATATCGTGTCTATATGGGTGCCACACATCGCATGTAGCTGCAACATTCCTGTATCATATGCGTAAATCTTCAAACATGATAACACTTCCCATGATTTTCGTCCTGTCAGCTTGCAAGATAGTTGTAGCTATCGTGGTTACGCTCGGTGTTCTCAGAAATCCGAAATTAAATATAAGCTCACAATGAAATGAACGTATGGCAGTTTTGGCCGGGAAATCCCATGTTGGGTTGTTTGATTGCTTAAGGCAAGTCTTTTTATTTGGCGCCACCTGCGTGTCGAGGAAAACCCAACATTCAGTCCCCAAGCGGATAAAAGCCTGCTTCTTTCATTCTCTTCCTCTCTCGCTCTTCATCTCTCTTCTTTCTCTCTCTCTCTCTCTCTCTCTCTCTCTCTCTCTCTCTGTCTCTCACGCTATTTTTTTAAAGGAAGTAGAGTGGTCAGCTTCAGGCTGATGGATACAGCGTCGACAGGAGTCAAAACCCGAGACCTCGCCACGATGCCTCTCCTTCTCTTTCTTCTGCAACAGAAACGCAGGTTAAACAATCTTTGTTCGTCTAATTGTTCCCTCCTAGGGATAAGAAAACTAACTAAAAGGCAAAAAAAAAAAAAAAAATCAGAGCACAAATACAAAGTAAGGGCCGCCAATCCAACGGAACCAACATTAGACACTACATTCACAGTTACTAGCGACAAGACGTCAGCGGATCTCTCCAAACGGCCTTTGGGGCTGGGCACATCTTCACGAAGAAAGTATCCGTATCGTCCTGCCACGTTTTTCAGTCCGTAAAACTGAGAACCACGTAAGATTACCTGGCACACCCCAGTTTTGGGAAGGATCTAGGAAGAAACTACCCAGATAATTAGCAAAGTATTCGAGGTAGCGCGGGTGGAGTCGAAGACGGGAGGATCGTTCCAATAAAAAGGTCCCAAAATCGACAAAGTGTTTGTCACAATCCCAGTAAATGTAAAATATGGTCAGACCTTTGATTCATGTGACAGCATACATCTTATTACATGCATAAAACGTCATATCCGGCAAGAGAAGTCAGGTCACAGTTACTGCATTTCGATCATGCATTGAATGAAGACCAACAACAGTCTCTTCAACATCCACACTTCCATGGCTGACCCACATTCCACATTCATCCATATCAGGTGTATGGACTGGAGACATAATGAAGAGTCTGCCATACAAAGGGAATGGAATCCCTGGCGATTCATATATTTGTGGTTGACCACCAAATACCAAGCTGCTCTTGCGTCCGAATCGAGGAGAGTGCTGTGCAATGAAACGTCAAACCACCCGGCAGGTAACAACCGGAAAACGGCTTTCAAACAGGTTCTAGGGATGGCTTCACGTCATCCAGCAACAAATGCTCACTCAGCTGGTCAGCGTTGACGCAACTGAAGTCCACAGGAGACTCCTTAATGTGAGGTAATGTAGGAGAACTGTGCGCCACTTCATCGGTGGTAACTGAGAGGTGGGACCAAGTTCTTCGACAAGAGTTCCAATAAAGCTGCGCTGGCGATGAGTTCACATCTTCATCATTGTGACAACATACACTGACGGAAAAAAAATCGCAGTACCAAGAATGAGTTGTGTGAAATAAACGATAGCTGGCGGGAATGTTTCTACATTTGGGAGACGATGTCTATTTAAATTTCGCGAAAGTCGCGTAAGAGTATCATCACTATGAGGATACCAATCACGTTTGCTTTAAATACATGCTGTAACGGTCGTAGCGTTTGAGATCGAAAGTGGTGAGTTGATGTTAGTCAACAATACTTCTAACGAGACAAAGAAGACATTATCAACACCTAACTGAGTATTAACAATATCGGGTAATATGTCTACGAGAAGTTGGATGCTCCTTCTGCGATACTTCAAAAAGACTTGACAAGAAAGTAACCAATGTACATGGTTGCTGGCAGCTGTGGTCACGGGAATGTACGGTAGAAAGAAGACTAGGTTCCGGACGACGAACGCGGCGCTACCGAGAGGCATGAGCATTGTGTTCGGCGTATGGCCTTGGCACATTGTACTGCATCTGCAGCAGCAATTTCAGCAGCATTTGGCGCCACAGTGTCTCAACAAACTACTGCAGATCGGTTACTTCAAGGATCATTCCCAGCCAGACGCTCTGTAGCGTGCAATCAAATTGTAGCCTAACCTCCCCCTTACTAATTGGCCTATCCTGTTTGCGATATAAAATACGACCGTGGATAGCGTGTATGCCTAATGGATTTTTACTAATTGGATAAGGCTATCTTTCCTGAAGAAATAATACCGATAAGTAGGAGGAAAGTGGACAACAGACCCTTCTGATGGAAAAGTCTATTAAAATTAAAAAAGTAATTAAACCGAACAGGGTCATAATTTGGAAAAGTGAAAGTTATTTTGTGCAGTCACTCACGAACAACACTGGACAGCCAAGGGGTACCACTGAGCACGAATCCAAAAGTTACACTAATGAACTAAAAGAACATAATTAACGGTCGCCATCAAACTAGGGCAATTTACATCCAAAATCCTGTGCAAGATCTTGGGAAAGAAAAACATGTATTGTTAAACACTGACGTGGGAACTGAAGGTTGTCACGTTTTTTTGACACTAAATTTAAGTGAGTATGTAATGATAAAGAAAACTGAGAAGTCACTCTTACGTTATGTTTGTCATTAAATTATGAAAAAAAACAATCGAGTAATGATTTGAAAATATGCAATTAACCTGTATGCTAGTGTTGAACTTCATTACGTGAACAATGACTTTCAGTGACCTCAACGTAACCTCGTCAAAGAAATTTAGAAAAAAAACAAGCACTTTTTACTTTGCAGTTACTTATTTTGCAAATTGGAAAATTTGATTTCAAATTATTGTCTGAACATCTGAACCTTTTTTTACTGACTTGAACAGAAATAAATAATAGAATGCATATCAAACCAAACAGCCAAGACCGCCGTAGTGGCCGAGTGGTTCTAGGCGCTTCGGAACCGTGCGACTGCTGCGGTCGCAGGTTAGAATCCTGTCTCGGGCATGGATGTGTAGTTCTAAGTTCTAGGGGACTGATGACCTCAGATGTTAAGTCCCATAGTGCTCAGAGTCATTTTGAACCAAACAGTCACGTACTCCAAGCTATATGTAAAATAAATAAAACTTCTGCACTCTTAATTTGTGCATTTCTTTAAATTTGGATTTTTTCCAGTGATTGATTCTCAAACTTGAAAAATGAAATTGCTTAACTTTACTCATATACTGAAACCTCTGTTGTACAACAGTTAATTGAAAGTAGACTGAGGCCAAAATTCTTAAAAGTGAAATTGTTGATTAATAAACTGGATGTAAATATTCAATTTGTTTCTTATGACACTCGGTTAGCATATAAGAAAAAAAAAAGGAACAAGGACCCTGCTTGGTAACAATGTCTGAGGACAATGAGGACACAATCGTCCTTAGTTTAACTGACTATTATTTAAATAAATTTTATCAATCAAATCACATTCAGTAGTGCTGCTGGGTTAGCTGTTAATACTTTCTAGCAATGAACAGTCTTACTTCAGTGCTGTGCATACGACGAAATTCGGAGCCGACGACGAATCTGTGTTACTGGGACTGCTGTTGTTGTTGACGACGGTAGCATCTTGTGGAGCACGGCTAATTACAGGAATGGGCAATCGTAATTAATACAGCCTCTTACGCCCATCCACTGTCCTTACTTCTATTACTAAACATCTGGCCGGCGCGCGTACATGATGCCGCCGAAACGGTACACTCTACTGCGAGAGCGTTAACACCACACTTCCGCACACTACAAGCGCTGGAACCCGTCTCCCTCTCTCCGCACGTTTCGCGCAACAAGTCCCTACCCAAAGATTTTACAACGCACAAGCACTGTTATTATCGTTGCTAGTCGATGCAAATAGCAATTCCTTTGACTTTTTCCAAGAGCTTATAAGTTTCACAGAAAGACACAGATAAACACAATGAAATGTCAACAGACTTCTACCTAAATGTACACATACAGTGAAGCAATGTCCTTACTTATTAAAAGAAAGCATATAAATTACAAATATTTACATACAATTCAGCAAAAAAATTTATATATCGGTAGCAGATGCCATGCAGCCTGCATTTTCGGTTTTACAAACTGACACCAAAGAACCGCCATTTGCGACTTCAGTGGTGTCAAGCGAGAGTTCAGTAGTGGGCAGGGTGGAAGTCTGTTGTGATTTCCGATGAGAACTGGTGCCATCTCGGTGCCATGATGGTCGTGTGTTGGTTGGAAGGAGACAAGTTTGAGGGCCTGCAACCAACCTGTCTGTGGGCTAAATACACTGAACCTACACCTGGAGCTATGGTCCGGAGTGCGCTTCGTTGTTATCCCACGCACCCTGATTGCAAAACTGTACGTCAGTATAATGATTCAACCTGCTGTGCTGCCACCGACGATTAACATTCCAGGGTGGTGTTTTCCAACACGATGACGCTCGCCGACATATGGCTATTGTCACCCAACATGCTCTACAGAATGTCGATATGTTGTCTTGGCCTGGTCGATGACCAGACCTGTCTCCAATTGAGCACATAGGGGACAGCATCAGACGAGAACTCCAGCGTCATCCACAAACAGCAGTTACCGCCCCTGTACTGACTGGTATAGTGCAAGAGGCATGGAACTCCATTCCATAAACTGACATCTGGTACCTGTACAACATAACGCACACACATATCTATGCTTGCAGTCAACATTCTGGCTGTTACCCTGGCCACTAAGTACTAGTATTTCACATTTGCAATGGCGTACCTCGCACTTACATTAACCTGTGATCTTGCAATGTTAACCACTTCAGTGTTATCTATTATAAATGTATTCCCAGAGTTTCATTACCCTACATTAATTATTTTTCGTTGCTGCGATTTTTTTCCGTCAATGTGTAAAGCAATTGCTCTAACCTGCACATTGACCATTCCAAGACCACGCTCTGTCGTATGGAGGATGAGAAATTCGTATCGCACTCTGATGATCATTACCTCACTACAAAGTAACCAAAGACCGCCTTCAGACTGTATGCTATCGTCACTGGCATTTGGGAGGATTGTAGCCAGTATCCTCGACAGCAGATAGACGTTGATGCAAGCCACCCAGTGTACCATGTTCGAAGGCTGCTGCACGTTGCCATGGGCCTCTGCATGAATGCCTTGTAGGAGACGAGTACAGGAAAGGTGCGCCATCTGACGACTGTTGTGTGAAAAGAGGACCTCCAAACACTTCATCATATCACAGTGTGAGTATGAGGCCAAGGTCCCTCCTGGGAGGCCACTGCTGATGAACACCGCCCTCGACATCTCCAAGTTCACATGGTTTCCAGTTGCGACATCGCACTAAAAAGTCCATTCGAGTGATCTCTGGACTTCGTCTGGCATATGTACAAAAAAGTCAAATTGTCTGGTTTGGAACTTCCAACGACTTGTTGAGTTCATGCTATGTCAGAGGTATGCACTACGCTGGGAAAAAGGAGATCCGACACGATATTAGGAGGTATCCCATAACTTTTGTCACCTCAGTCTAAATAAACATGAACTGGTCAAGACAGACGTCATGATATTTAAGTTGATGGTGCCAATCCGGTAGGCCTGACAGTATCGTTGGCGCCCATTGGGAATGGTGGAGGTGGGAGACCTGAAGAAGGCTCCGCTGACGATAGTGGATCCGCCCAAATAACCAGCGGTATTTGACTGTCGAGACGTGACATAACTGCATCTGTTTTCATTACAGCGGTAGATGTCGCGTCCTCGACATCGTCAGCACTCGGACTTCAGCAGTGATCATCTCCCGGAATTAATGGGGCAGCTGAAGGTTGCAACGCGTTTGTGGTGGAGCAGAGAACAGATCCACCTGCTGTCCATCATCCAGAAACGTGGCGCTGTGAGATGCCTCTTACGAGTCCACTGCCAATCGCATCCCATTAGGGAAACCGGCGTTCATGTGTTCCTGCTGGAGGTGGTCGCCGTCGTCGGCATTTTTGTCCTGTGTAGACATCGTCTGGCAGGTATTGGGTGGAGTCAGTCGGCGTTTCTTCCGTCGCTTCGGAGCCTGTTGTTCTCGGACATAAGAATTTGTATCCGACAATGACTGGAGGTATTTACCACTGTGAACAAAAGCGTCGGTGCTCATCACCAAGTCTGGCTGCTCTCTCCTCCAAGTCCGTTCCACATTCGCGTTGCAAGACCAGTGCGAGGGGGTACTCGAGATTCACGAACTGTCCGACTGTAGTGCCCTGTTGCTGCGTCGCTGCTGCTCAGAGTCAATTGGAGACGACGCTTCTGTTGACAACCGATAATTAGATGAAGCGCCCCGACGTACGTCAATAGGAGCACTATAGGATCGGGCAACATCATCTCATTCCCTGGCGACAGTTGTGTCATGTGACATTGTATACAAATTGATGTCAGATATCCCTCTTGCCCACAATCGGAACACGTCTTCGGCTGTTCGGCTGACCGTCGTAGCTTGCGATTTCACGGCATCCTCAAATATTCAAACAGGACAGGACATGTTTAGTAAGAGCTATGTACTAGTGGAATACGTAGGGGGGAATCAGTAGGGTGGTACCAGAAGTATCCACCGCCTCACGCCATGAGGTGATTTGCAGAGTATGCTGTAGATGTAGAACAGCTGGTTACACCAAATGGGATCACAAAAGGAACGAAGATGTGTTGAAAAAGCTAAAAATAGAACATAACACACACGATTTTCAGAACTACCAAACCTACTGGAGGAAACATCTACAACGAATGAGTTCAAAGAGGATCCCAGAATCCATGCCACATTACCACCGCAACGGTGTAAGTTTGTTAGGCTGACCAATGAAAAGATGTCAGGAGAACTCGACGAGACCATAACGGCTCCACATGCCTAATACTTGTAAGGGAGATGATAATTATTGTTCTCCTGTTAAGACTGTTTATCGGTTAGAAAAATTATGTTCAATAAATAAATGTAAACTATAGATATTATGAAATATTGATTCTTCCATGAAGTGCCCTTGAAGATGAGGGGCTACTTCATGCGTGGCTAAATTTTGATTTGGACTTGAGGAAAAAGATCAAAAGAAAATAATTTTTAGTATGTTTCCTACCATATTTGAAATTAATTCATTTGCGCTGCTAACCTAGACTGAAGTAATGAAAGTACCTGGCGATCAAAACGTCAGTATAAATTTGAAAACTGAATAAATCACGGAATAATGTAGATAGAGAGGTACAAATTGACACACATGCTTGGAATGACATGGGGTTTTCTTAGATCCAAAAATATACAAAAGTTCACAAAATGTCCGACAGATGGCGCTTCATCTGACCAGAATAGCAATAATTAGCATAACAAAGTAAGGCAAAGCAAAGATGATGTTCTTTACAGGAAATGCTCAATATGCCCACCATCATTCCTCAACAATAGCTGTAGTCGAGGAATAATGTTGTGAACAGCACTGTAAAGCATGTCTATAGTTATGACGAGGCATTGGCGTCGGATGTTATCTTTCAGCATCCATAGAGATAGTGGTCGATCACGATACACTTGCGACTTCAGGTAACCCCAAAGCCAATAATCGCACGGACTGAGGTCTGGGGACCTGGGAGGCCAAGCATGACGAAAGTGACGGCTGAGCACACGATCATCACCAAAAGACGCGCGCAAGAAATCTTTCATGCGTCTAGCAATATGGGTGGTTCTAATAAAATCCCATGTCATTCCAAGCATGTGTGTCAATTTTTACCTCTCTATCTACATTATTCCGTGGTTTATTAAGTTTTCGAATTTATACTGACTTTTTGATCACCCGGTATTTCGACTACAACTTAATAATTATTATTTTCAAAAAAGGAAACCATACGTTTACAGCTCGGCAAAGTGCAGCCCTCAGAAACCGTCAGTGTACAGGTAAAATAGCGTCGCCTGCTAATAAATGAATTTCATTACCTTTCATCACTAAATGCTAGTGCAAAATTATGGTTAGCGAATATTAAATGTAAGCCCGCGTGGAATTTTAGCATACGCGCAAAGACGTGGAGAATGAAATTCGCTGTACCTCAGTTCTTATGAAAATATGAAAAAGACGTTTTCCATATTAACCATCGATTTCAACGTTCTAAAGTTGTAGGATTGAGTGTCCAAACAGGTCGACAGAACTAACTTGATGCGACGTAGACCATGGCCCATCCAAGTAGAGGTTAACCTTTGTTCTTACGTGCTTCCATACTGTGGACTACTGCCACGCTTTGACGCAATACTTAACATAAAAAAATTAAAACGTTTGTTTTGCAAAACAACAATATCTTCTTACTCTGCAACCTGTTTACGGCGAAGTGAATTCCACGATACATCTTTCACTAAACGTGGTGTAGCTTCCAGATTTCATTTTCAAATGGAAACACTTTCATTCACTGGCATTCTATAAAGTCTCTATTCTACTACGGAACCTAACGCAGCGGATAAGAAACATATTCAGTCGGAGTGAGGCTCCTTTTATTACTTTATGCTCTTCACCATGAGAGCCATGCATGAAGGATCTTACTATTTTATCTGTATTATCTTTGTTCTTCCAGTAACAATTAATGGACTGTAAGAAGGGAACAATCGCTGATTTCTTATACCTCCATACATATTCCAGTAACCGCGTTTTTGAACATAAAATTTCCTTAAAAGGATGTTGAAAAGTTCAGTAGTGTACGGTCGGATTTACTAGTCAAAGACTGGCGATATTTCGAGGAGCAAATTTCTTACTACACACAAACACACAAACAGCAAGTGAGACTGCTGTCTTCGACGATTATAACTGTCTGCACCCCAGGAAACTTTTCAAAGACTAAAGGTAAATATTAAATTTAAGATTTCTGCTCTGGAGTGAAATGGTTTCAAATGTACGCAAACCATTAACTGAAAAATAAGTTTGAATATTATACAGTGAAACTCAGTGTGCAAAAAAATTACTGTCTTATCTACAACTCAGTGCATAAAATAATTTCATTCAGACGTGTATCCTAGTTGCACTATAAGTATTAATGATTCGGGCGAGGCGTTTTAATTTTACAATATGATAGACTGGTCGTCCGAGGTGCTTTTTCAATTAGTACTGATATAACTTATGCCTTGCGACGAAAATGAAATTCATCGGATTGTTGCTTTCAATAGCAGCGTTTATTTATTTAACACTGTGATCGTAGGAGTCTCGGCGGGGTCAGGGATTTTCTCTGCTTCGTGATGACTGGGTGTTGTGTGCTGTCCTTAGGTTAGTAAGGTTTAAGTAGTTCTAAGTTCTAGAGGACTGATGACCATAGATGTTTAGTCCCATAGTGCTCAGAGCCATTTGAACCATTTGTAGCAGTCTCTACGTTGCACACTTGAAGGAAAATTTCGTGTGTATCTGCAGCGGCTACGATCACCTAATTCAAGATGCAGTTAGCCTATCCAATGACTCCCGGGGGCAAAAAAGTTTGATTTTCAGTATTTCCTATTATTGTTGACAAATTAAGAGGTATAATGTTAAGTTCAAAAATGGCTCTGAGCACTATGGGACTTAACATCTATGGTCATCAGTCCCCTAAAACTTAGAACTACTTAAACCTAACTAACCTAAGGACAGCACACAACACCCAGCCATCACGAGGCAGAGAAAATCCCTGACCCCGCCGGGAATCGAACCCGGGAACTCGGGCGTGGGAAGCGAGAACGCTACCGCACGACCACGAGATGCGGGCTATAATGTTAAGTAAAACGTTGAGTGCAATAAGGCAGGTGTTAAAGTTAGAAACCATGCACATGTCCTCAACCAGTGTAACCCACGGTGGGCAAATTGTACCGACTGTATCCATCCAGTTTTGGTTTTGAATTTTCATTAGTCTACAGGTGAATAATCCGAAACTAACGGAACCACATAATTAAGGTTTTGCGTCTTGAACATTAAAGATTTTATATGCTTAATGTTAAATATTTAACATATTAACCCAGCTGTAATCACACGATGGAAGGTGTTTCATATAAGAGAATTCGATTCTTTAAAGAATCGGGGGTAGAAGAGCTACTGGCATATTTTCTAACTGTGTCCGCAATATTTTGTTCAACTGGGAGGTGCCACATCATCACGTTTATTGTGAACACCATCTATGGAACTACCTCACTCGTAATCTCAACTGAGTACTTGATTGTTCATGGAAATTAATCAGCGACTAAAAGCATTGTATCATTACGTTATGTATTTAGAGAGGGGAAATTGAAAGAATAATCTCGTTTGACGTTCTTATGTGTGAGTAAGGTGCGTCTTTCTATTATGTGACAATATTTTTCTGCCTTATTTTGTCAGAGAGATTGTGGATAGACTTTCGATATCTAGTGTTAATTATTTTTCGGGCTGGTGATTGTAAAAGCCCTGCCTATTCTATTATTCTATGCAACTGTATAACAGTTTGGTAGTCGGAGAATGATGGATACATCGAGAATCACACAACACTAGCTACGTCGGGCTGGTCGAGCTTTTTAATTTTATAATGAATTGTGAAATGGAGAAAAGGTGGCTCATTCCACCACTAACATAATTTATAATGGAACGCTTTTTTCCTAAAAATGGTTCAAATGACTCTGAGCACTATGGGACTTAACATCTGAGGTAATCAGTCCCCTAGAACTAATTAAACCTAACTAACCTAAGGACATCACACACATCCATGCCCAAGGCAGGATTCGAGCCTGCGACCGTAGCGGTCGCGCGGTTCCAGAATGAAGCGCCTAGAACCGCTCGGCCACTTTGGCCGGCAGCTTTTTTCAGCCTCGAGTAATTTAGGAAATAGCAGAGAAATAGACTGAATAGCAAAGTAAACTTTTTCAGAAAGAAACAGCGATAAAATACACAATGGTGAAATTTATTTAGTGCTAATAACCAGTTTTATATACCACCAGCCCTCATTTTTCCTTCCCCTTGTCGAGTGTGAATGCAGATACGTATTTACGTATCACTGAGAGTGAAGTTACGATAAACGGAGAGTATGATTACGTCTAGAATATGTGTAGGACATTATCAACCAGTACCTTCTTGAAATAATCGTTCTGCTGCTTAACCAAAATGGTCTAGATAATTCTAAACAGTCTTTTTGGGATCCAATCATGGCTACTTAACAACCATGGCTCTCATCATCTCATTAATACTCCATCTCCTTTCATCAATACTTTAGTTTCGTTGTAGCGGTGTACTGGTCGCTATATATAAAAATACTCGTAGACAGAATGGGCGCGGTATTTAAGTTGCGAGAGAAATGTTGCTGCACCGTTCGGATTCTTCTTTTGAATTACCAAGTTGAAACGACTTGGGGGCGATGTGTTCCTCGAGCAATGAGACTTCTGCTCTAGTTTAGCTGCGTAACTAGCATTGCTAAGCAATGCCCGTCCGGAGGTGGACTACCAGCGCTGTTTATGTGTACTGCAGGAAGAACTGCTGTACATACGGTACATCCAAATGCGAGTGCACCAAGTTGCGCAGATGCTTCTCCAAAGAGCCAACGAACTTAGCAAATGTAATTCAGCAGCACAATACGCGTATTAAACACGTATCTACTATGCAATGCAAGTCGCAATTTCAAATTAGGTTTCCAGTGTACAAGAGGGAAATACAATTTGAGAGAAAACTACGTTTAATGGTAAAATGTATCAGTCATGTACTTAAGTATTTTTCAGTCATGTTCAACCGTGAAAGGAATACATTTAACAGAGTTACAGAAGAATTAAATAATTTTCTTTCTTTTTTAGTAAATTATATGTAAGACGAAAAGTGGTAAAAGTAGTAGCAAGGTACAGATGGAATAATCGTTTAGAAATTATGTTACCATTCACTCCTGTCTGACCTTCCCCCCCCCCCCCCCCCCCCCCCCCGCCCTTCCTAAAACAAACACTTTTCATGTTTTCTTCCACGTCTATTGAACGCCGTAGTTCGAACATCTGTTCTCATGTTATGAACAGACGCAGGCAGAAAGTCATTAATCGCCCACTTTTCTCTCACTCAGAAATTCACCTGCATATACAGTCGTTTATACCGCGTTAAAGGCGTGAATGGAACTTATATGCAGATAAGTGGCAGCGTAATCAGGAGCAGGCGGTTGTCACAAGCAGTGCAGATGTTCCTCTTAACAATCTGCCCAGTCAGAATTCTATGATAGAGGCATTAAACACATCATTTTATGTTTCTCTAGACTTGGATCATGTATTATATTCATGGATTCATACACGCTTCAAGACAATGCTTAGTTGTGAAATTCCGCACCCTTATTCGTAGAATTCAGACTATCATTTGAAGACAACGCTAGATTACCCTCTGCTCATTATTCGACGACAACTTACAGCCAATAGTGAACATCATTCCTACAGTGTAGGTGAGATACTGCTCATTTTTCTGCTGAATGAGCAATAGGCAATATACATAACATGTATATTTCTGGTTCTATTGTATTTTAAGGTACAGCCCTTATATAGTTCTGCTCCGCTGATACACTAATTAACCTTATGTCGGTCACAGCTGTTCAGATTGATACACATTGACGATCTACAACCATTATTTTTAGTAAAAAACTTCGAGAAACTTTTCTGTCTGGTGGCTTCCGAGTGACTGCTCTGTTGCGTGATATCTACTAATTAAGTAGTTTGATACTTTGTGCCTGACCGAGTTTCTTTTCAACGATTCACTTTGTTTGTTATGTAAATCATGTAGTAAGTAATATAACACTGGAGTAGCATTTAAAATGTGATTATTTTCGTTTGGAACTCTTTCAAGTTTCTTAGGTACAAATATCAGATTCATGAACTTCTGATGGATAAGTTATTTCAGAGGTCTTTTTGTATGTTAAGCCAAGTGTAAGTAGCCACGTTACGTTGCAAAAAGCCGGTAAATCTCCTTGATCCATAAAATATGTCTATGAAATATGTAAAAGAATCTGCTTCATGAGGACAATAATGAAACAGAAAAGGAATCTGAAGATACGAAATAGCAAACCATGTGATGTATCTGCGGGGTCGATAACAATGAAACAGAAAAGGAGTCTGAAGCTAAAGAAGAATAAACCCTGGGATCTCTCTCTGGGACTTTTTCAATTTAGTTATTAGTTACGAGGACTAGACTTAAAATCTCAATTAACCCATTACTATTTCCTTTTTACTAAATCGCACACGGCCACATTTTTCCACGCATTATCCCATCGACAGTACGTTAAAACCTAACCTCCGTTCTCCGTTCCAATTTCACCATAACTGTACAAACATAAGTGTTTCGAAGAATTGCAATGTTCAATATTAGTCAAATAAACAACTTGCCAGTAATTCATTTTGGCAACAATAAAGGGATTATTATAACGAAAACTCTTGAAACAATTGTCTCACATATTAGTTCTGCCCGATTAGGATCTCTTAAGCTTAAGCAACTCAAAAAAAAAAAAAAAATCATACAAATCTTAAGCAGAAACTGAAATGCTTTATATCAACAAAAGAAGGAAAAGAAAGCAGAGATAACAACAATAGGAAGGCTTGAAACAGAAGAAAGTGTAATGCATTTACGTGAAAGAACTATTGACGAAATGTTATGGAAAATATATGACAAAAGCCAATCTGTAGCAAACAAATAGTTTGAGCTTTGGCTGTGAAAGAAGCCCACAATATTTATTTGAAAATGATAAGAGACTTTTGCGTTTAAATTTACTATTGTACTGTTGAGTATCTACATAATCACGAATCTTTTCTGCTAAATGAATGCTTACGGTGCCGCACCTCTAGGTTGGAAGGCTCAATTTGCAAACGTGCTTCTCCCTCTGGAGTAACCACACAACTAACAACCTTATTTTGACTATTTCTAGATGAGTGCTATAGTGCAAGGAACTGTCGTCATACGACTCACCACTACGATGGAAAGTAGAACAGCGCAAATATAATTCACGAGAAACTGCAAAATAAAAACAAAGCCTACTTCAACAAAACCCCTTTAAAAATTATTTTAATATTCTTAGCGAAGACGATTATTTTTTAGGACAATAGAGGATTATACAGATCTATGAAATGGCGAAAAGAAAATCACGCCTCAAACTACAGATCTGAAACGTTAGATGTGGGCCAATATACGCATAGATGTGCCAAGAGAAGGAAACCGAAGCTATGTGAATTCGTTGATATCAGGCATGTACTATATAATCGGAATGTTGTGTAGTAAAGAATATCCACGATGGCGTGTCAATTATCACTGGAACATCTGAAGTGCAACATCTTCATGCTTACTCTGTCTATCACTTGTTGGCAGCTTCTAGTGAGAAGACTCCGGGTGGCAGAACCACACTCAGCATGAGATGAGTTACAGAGCCATCCACCTACAGGAGACGGTATCATCCCATGAGACATTTAGGCAGAGATTGACCTTCACTTGATTTTTTTATTTTTATTTTCTTTTTGTATAATTTTGTTTTGAGCACCCAGATAACCATGGACCTGGCCACGGTAAGGTGGCTTGCGTACCGTAGATGCAACCACATCGGATATATGTCTGTAAAGATGTCACACTAACGTAACTGCGATTCCTGGAGAGGGGAACGAGGTCTTTTAGGGCTCCTCTGGGATTTCGGTATTAAAATAATCTCTGAGTTGGATCTCTGGTTAAGAACTTCTGAGGAGTATATTTTCATCGGGAAAAATAAATCCGAAGTTCCCTCATTCGGGTACGTAGGTACGAAAATTTTGAAAGGGAAATACGTTGATTGAAGTTACTTATGCTGGGAGTTAGTGAAGTGTGGTAGTAGAAATACTGCAGAAATACTTTAAAAATTATTATAATAAGATACTACGCAAAACTGAGAATCGCCTCAAATAAAAGCATCTTCAACGCCAAATGTGGGCCAATAGACAAAAAAGGTACGTCACAGTAGAGAATTCGAATGCAAATGAGTAGTATGGTATTAGGCGCGTACAAGAGACTGATGGAAAGACTGTTAGTGTTCAGGAAGATGAAACAGAACTTTGAACTTACCGATGGCATTGTAATTATTTCAGGAACGAACTAGATCTTGGAACAACAGTTGGACGAAATGGATAGTACACTACTGGTCACTCAAATTACTACACTAAGAATAAATGCAGATGATAAACGGGTATTCATTGGACAAATATATTATACTAGAACTGGCATGTGATTACATTTTCACGCAATTTGGGTGCATAGGTCCTGACAAATCAGTACCCAGAACAACCACCTCTGGCCGTAATAACGGCCTTGATACGGCTGGGCATTGAGTCAAACAGTGCTTGGACGGCGTGTACACGTACAGCTGCCCATGCAGCTTCAACACGATACCACAGTTCATAAAGAGTAGTGACTGGCGTATTGTGACGAGTCAGTTGCTCGGCCACCATTGACCAGACGTTTTCAGTTGGTGGGAGATCTCGAGAATGTGCTGACAAGGGCAGCAGTCGAATATTTTCTGTGTCCAGAAAGGCCCGTACAGGACCTGCAACATGCGATCGTGCATTATCCTGTTGAAATGTAGGGTTTCGCAGGGATCGAATGAAGGGTAGAGCCACGGGTCGTAACACATCTGAAATGTAACGACCACTGTTCACGCTTCCAGTGTGCGTTCATCGCGATGTCGCCAAACACGGATGCTACCATCATGATGCTGTAAACAGAACCTGGATTCATCCGAAAAAATGACGTTTTGCCATTCGTGCACCCTGGTTTGTCGTTGTGTACACCACCGCAGGCGCTCCTGTCTGTGATGCAGCGTCAAGGGTAACCGCAGCCATGGTCTCCGAGCTGGTAGTCCATCATGCTGCAGCAAACGTCGTCGAACTTTTCGTGCAGATGGTTGTTGTCTTGCAAACGTCCCCATATGTTGCCTCAGGGATCGAGACGTGGCTGCACGATCCGTTACAGCCATGCGGATAAGATGCCTGTCATCTCAACTGCTAGTGATACGAGGTCGTTGGGATCCAGAACGGCGCTCCGTATTACCCTCCTGAACCCACCGATTCCATATTCTGCTAATAGTCATTGGATCTCGACCAACGCGAACAGCAATATAGCGATACGATAAACCGCAATCGCGATAGGCTACAATCCGACCTTTATCAAAGTCGGAAACGTGATGGTACGCATTTCTCCTCCTTACACGAGGCATCATAATAACGTTTCACCAGGCAACGCCGGTCAATTGCTGTTTGTGTACGAGAAATCGGTTGGAAACTTTCCTCATGTCAGCACATTGTAGGTGTCGCCACTGGCGCCAACCTTGCGTGAATGGTCTGAAAAGCTAATAATTTGCATATCACAGCATCTTCTTCCTGTCGGTTATATTTCGCGTCTGTAACACTTCATCTTCGCGATGTAGCAATTTTAATGGCCAGTAGTGTATCTTGAAAATAGTTTATAAGATGAACATGGACTAAAGTGAAACAAGGGTAATGGAATGAGGTCTAATTAAATGAGTCTATGCTAAAGGAATTAAATTAGGAAACCAGATGCTAAAAGTAACTGATCAGTTTTGCTATCTGAGCAGCAAAACAATTGACAATGCCGTATTAGAGTGGATAAAAAATATCAAGTGACCACAGAAACAAAAATGTTACTGAAAAAGAGGAATTTGTTAATATCTAGTGTCAGTTTAAGTGTTTTGAGGTCTTTTATGATGGTATTTGTCTTTAGTTTAGCCTTATGAGGATGTAAGACAACCAGACACGAGAAGATTTTGGAATGTGGTGCTACAAAAATACGCTGAAGATTATATGGGTAGGTCGGATAGGAGAAAACAATCCCGTAATAATCGAAAACAGCATTAGTAGTTTGCAGCTTGACACAGTCACATCGATTAAATATGAAGGAGTACCATTTCAAGGCGATATTAAATGGAATTAACATGTAAGAACGGTAGTAGGTAAGGCGAATGGTCAACCTTGGTTTATTGGGAGAATTTTGGGAACGTGTTGTTCATCTGTTAAGTAGACTGCGTAAATAACATTAGTGCAACCCATTCTTGAGTAATGCTCGATTGTTTCGGATCCCTACCAGGTCGGATTACAGGAAGACAACGAAGCAGTTCAGAGCCGGGCTGCTAGCTTTGTTACCGGAAGGTTCGGTCAACGTGTATTACGGAGATGCTTCGAGAACTCAAAGGGGAATCCCTGAGGATATGACGTTCTTTTCACGGAATAATGTCGAGAAAATTTAGAGAACAGCCATTTGAAGCTGACTGCTGAACGATTCTACTGACTTCAGAGTACATTTCGCGTAATGACCATGAAGATAAGTTAAGAGAAATTAGGGCTCCTACGGAGGATAATAAGCAGACGTATTCCCTCCCTCTGTTTGTGTCAGGGACAGATAAGGAAATTACTAGTAATGGTTCAAGGAACCCTCCGCCATACACCTGCAATGGCTTAAGGAACGTCTCTGTAGATGCAAATGTATTGTGGAGGAACAGAGTAGAATCGGGGCACACCTTAACCAAATGAATGGGTTGATTGATAGAACACGTCGATTTGGTTTTGGTATCAGTTGCGTGTGGTTGGAGGATGAAAATAGTAGATTGAGTCCAACGCTTGACTACAGTGATACTAAGCAGTTTCAGACACATGTAGGTTTTAGTATTTATGCAGAACTGAAGCTATTTGCACGCGATAGACTTGTGTGGAAAGTTGCATTAAAGCAGTTTTTGGACTGAATATCACAAAAACAACATCAATAACAACAACAAATTTAATAAAAGGATATGGAAGCCACATTTCTTTAATCTTCAGTATCGGTAGTTTTTCTTATCTGTAACTTTGCTTCCTGCCCACAGGTCATGGAGTTAATTGGCAAGAAATGGTATTAAGATACAGGAAAATAAAATGCGGTTTGGGATTTTCGGGTAGAAAAGCCTTTTACTTTGGAACAATGCATGTGGATTCATTATGAGACTTCTTTACAAAGTGGAGTGCGAGTAATGGTGGCAGGTTTATATAAAGCAAACTGTATAAGAAAACCTCATCACCTACTATTCTGATCGTAGACCAATAAAAGTCTTAATGTTAGAAGATAAACAAAAAACCTGAAGGCAAAGCTCTACGAGACAGTTATTTTCGGGTTTGATAGAGTCACAGAATAGGATCAGAATCTGAACCGGTTTAAGCCGTACGTTTGTAATCTTCAGAATCTGCAGGTCGTCTGTGGCATTTGGCGCACAAAAGGTTCTTGACATATATTGTCATGCTCGGACGTATTATATGTCAGTCACTCTTCTCCTCTGACAGAATGTCGTTCTTACCTTAATACTCTATTAACCGACTGGGAATATGTTTGGAGAAAGGGAATTTAAGTAGCAACAGGAATAAGAATTTACCTCTGGGGAATATATAAAACATTATCCACATCATGAAGCAATGTTCCTTTGGGATTAGTACTAAATGAAAATATTCGCTACACGGTAAGGAGCTATGAGCAATAAAAAATCTGTTTTTATTAGAGCCGCGCGGAGTGGCCTTGCGGTTTGAGGCGCCATTTCACGGATAGCGCGGCCCCTCCCGCCGGAGGTTCGAGTCCTCCCTCGGGAATGGGTTTGTGTGTTGTTCTTAGCATAAGTCAGTTTAAGTAGTGTGTAAGTCTGGGGACTGATAACCTCAACAGTTTGCTCCCTTCGGAATTCACACACATTTGAACACTTGTACATTCTTATTAGAACAGCAGATCAAATTTCGCTATGGCACTCATGTTCGAGTTCGAGTCTCGGTCGGGCACACAGTTTTTATCTGCCAGGAAGTTTCATATCAGCGCACACTCCGCTGCAGAGTGAAAATCTCATTCTGGAAACATCCCCCAGGCTGTGGCTAAGCCGTGTCTCCGCAATATCCTTTCTTTCAGGAGTGCTAGTTCTGCAAGGTTCGCAGGAGAGCTTCTGTAAAGTTTGGAAGGTAGGAGACGAGGTACTGGCAGAAGTAAAGCTGTGAGTACCGGACGTGAGTCGTGCTTCGGTAGCTCAGTTGGTAGAGCACTTGCCCGCGAAAGGCAAAGGTCCCGAGTTCGAGTCTCGGTCGGGCACACAGTTTTAATCTGCCAGGAAGTTTCATATCAGCGCACACTCCGCTGCAGAGTGAAAATCTCATTCTGGATTTTTGAGCATATCTGGGATGCCGTGGAACGTGCTGTTCAGAAGAGTTCTCCGCGCCCTCGTACTCTTACGGACTTACTTCTGCATGCTCGCGGGGGTTTTATTAGACAGGTGTACCAGCTTCTTTGGCTCTTCAGTGTTTAGTGCACTGAAATTGTAACCATTATGCTCTAGAAGCAGGAAAGACCTAATGGCAGCAGTGACTAAAACTGTAACCTACATTTTATAGATGTCTTATGATAATGGCAATCTAAAACACTGGCTGCAGATCCATCACGAAAATTTAATTGCAAAGCTTTGCTTATGGGAGTAAAATAGATGTGTTTGGTATATTATTTAACGAAAATATTCCATAATACAGGGTCGTCAGAAACAATCTGAAAAGCTAGTAAGGGTGTTACAAGGTAAATTTGGCTGAGAAATGATTGTTAAGAATGAAATTCGGTATGTTGTGTCTTTCCTAGTTAATTGGCATCGAAGTTAGACAATCAGGCAGTTGCCTGCCAGATGGTAGTGTATATGTTAATGCTTGAGACCGCTCAGCGTCTGGCTCAGGTTGGATAATTACTACCGTTCCATTTCCAGTTTTTGTATCTCCCTCTTCTTCGGTTTTAGGAAACCAAACGAAGAACATGTTTGGTGACACCGTCTCGGGCGGGAAGGTTGAATTTGCTCTTGCAGTGGCCTGGTTACATAAATTCAATTCTACTCAATTCATAAACGGCGCTACATATCGAATTTATTTTTTAACAATTATTTCTCAACACAGCTTACTGTGCAGCACCATTACAAGCTTTCCAGTCAGTTTCTGAGCACCCTGTGTATTATGAACTACATATCTTAGTGTATTTCTCGTGATCTCTATCTATAATACGTATTTAAAAACCTCGTTGGCAGACAGACAAGCGAAGTAAATGCCTGTTGAAGTCAGGAAGTCGGTTGATTTCGCAAGTACCATCCCCACTGGATTAGGATGATGTCATGTCCCCGTCCATTCTTCTCGCAGGAAGCTGTTTGACTGGCTTCTTCATTTTTAGTACAGTAAAATACTGATCTGTGATTCAGGGATCTAAGTATGTGCGACACAGTTGCCTTAGGAGCTCCCCAGTTGATCTATTTCCTACATAATGCGCATGACTTAGGAAAGACAAAGGGTGGAGATGGGAGGGAAGGGGCGTTGCTTGGTATTGTGGGGAGGGGAGGATGTGAGTGGGTGGGATGTTTGACGAGGGAGGGGGATGGGTTGGACGAGGAGTGAGTAGAGGAAGGGTGATAGGGGAGGTGTTGGGAACGGGAGGGGGATGTGATAGGGGAGAATCTGTGGTCAAATTTTATCCAAAATACCTGTTGCCCTCCTACTAACAGTAATATGAATATCTTGAAAACAGGAAAACTGGAAATCATACATCTAAAATAGTGATAATAACAAAAATACAGGACTAGGCGATTACTTAACACACCAAACATTCATTACAAAATTGCACGTCAGATAAGGGAAGATTATTTACTTTCAATTACAAGAACAAGAAAGAGAGAAATCATTGCATATCCATGAAGAAAAGATGAGAGCACAGTGGGGGGGGGGGGGGGGGGGTGGAGTTGTTGCACTAATGTTTATGTGTTGATGTAATGTACCACTAGAAAATAAAAATGATGTAACTGAAGTGCAAGGGAGAATTATGTCCAAAATTAAACAAATACAATAAAAATGACGTCAACATTATGTAACTGAAAACTATGATTAACATAATAACAAGTTCTACAAGCGACTGTGATATACGCATGTATAGTCTGCTGTTATGACTATGTTTAAAATGTCGATGAGACAGTGGAGAAAGAGCGAAAAACCTGTTGCTGAAACTTCGTCTCGAATAGCAGCGCCGTACCATACGTCCCCTTCTGACGGACAGTTCACAACCAGCAATCAATGCCCTCAGTCGACTAGATCTGACTGAGATGTTTAGAAATTACCTTGTTTCGTCTCTGAGTTCTTCGGGGAGACAAGTACCTCGAACAGTTCGGCCACATGGGTTGATGCTTTTTGTGAGTGCAACATCGTGCCGTTGATGGAACGTCCAATGTTTAAAATAGGAGGAAACACAAAGAAGTTAATGTCCCATACAGAATATGTGCAAGATTTTCCTTTTTGGGACGAGGCTGTGTCCTGTCGTACTTTATGTGGTCACTTGAAATCACAGCGGTATCCCTTATATTAAATGGAAACGCAATTTCGTAAAATCTTATTTCAGTGAAAGTAGAAATTGCAACAAGACTTTTGTAATACGAGAACAAGAAGAAACAAGACCTTGGTACTGCATTTTAAGCTGCCTTCCTTGTAGTAGCCTGCCGCTGACCTTTCCTTGTGAAAACACAGATCTGCCCAGCGATAACGATGACTGGATATAAAGCCAGACAGTATGCCTTACTTGATTTTATCTTAACAACGTCTGCAAGGATGAATTACGTTATGACGGCAGGAGACGTATATTCTGCGTGTAGCTGTTTTTTTTTTTTACGTTTGCCTGAACTTACGACTTTGTAGGTTCGCTTTTGGCCAGACAAATATTCTGATATGGAACCATGTCAGTAAACAGGTTCCATGTTGCCACACTGAGCTGAAACACCTTTTAATTCAGAAAACACTAAATTTAGGCTCACAAGAACATCTATTAAGAAATATTCTACTTGAATATCTCATTTAATTATGCAAAACTCTGATCCTTTTGATGGAATCTTCACGTAGCAGATCTAACTACACTCCTGGAAATGGAAAAAAGAACACATTGACACCGGTGTGTCAGACCCACCATACTTGCTCCGGACACTGCGAGAGGGCTGTACAAGCAATGATCACACGCACGGCACAGCGGACACACCAGGAACCGCGGTGTTGGCCGTCGAATGGCGCTAGCTGCGCAGCATTTGTGCACCGCCGCCGTCAGTGTCAGCCAGTTTGCCATGGCATACGGAGCTCCATCGCAGTCTTTAACACTGGTAGCATGCCGCGACAGCGTGGACGTGAACCGTATGTGCAGTTGACGGACTTTGAGCGAGGGCGTATAGTGGGCATGCGGGAGGCCGGGTGGACGTACCGCCGAATTGCTCAACAAGTGGGGCGTGAGGTCTCCACAGTACATCGATGTTGTCGCCAGTGGTCGGCGGAAGGTGCACGTGCCCGTCGACCTGGGACCGGACCGCAGCGACGCACGGATGCACGCCAAGACTGTAGGATCCTACGCAGTGCCGTAGGGGACCGCACCGCCACTTCCCAGCAAATTAGGGACACTGTTGCTCCTGGGGTATCGGCGAGGACCATTCGCAACCGTCTCCATGAAGCTGGGCTACGGTCCCGCACACCGTTAGGCCGTCTTCCGCTCACGCCCCAACATCGTGCAGCCCGCCTCCAGTGGTGTCGCGACAGGCGTGAATGGAGGGACGAATGGAGACGTGTCGTCTTCAGCGATGAGAGTCGCTTCTGCCTTGGTGCCAATGATGGTCGTATGCGTGTTTGGCGCCGTGCAGGTGAGCGCCACAATCAGGACTGCATACGACCGAGGCACACAGGGCCAACACCCGGCATCATGGTGTGGGGAGCGATCTCCTACACTGGCCGTACACCACTGGTGATCGTCGAGGGGACACTGAATAGTGCACGGTACATCCAAACCGTCATCGAACCCATCGTTCTACCATTCCTAGACCGGCAAGGGAACTTGCTGTTCCAACAGGACAATGCACGTCCGCATGTATCCCGTGCCACCCAACGTGCTCTAGAAGGTGTAAGTCAACTACCCTGGCCAGCAAGATCTCCGGATCTGTCCCCCATTGAGCATGTTTGGGACTGGATGAAGCGTCGTCTCACGCGGTCTGCACGTCCAGCACGAACGCTGGTCCAACTGAGGCGCCAGGTGGAAATGGCATGGCAAGCCGTTCCACAGGACTACATCCAGCATCTCTACGATCGTCTCCATGGGAGAATAGCAGCCTGCATTGCTGCGAAAGGTGGATATACACTGTACTAGTGCCGACATTGTGCATGCTCTGTTGCCTGTGTCTATGTGCCTGTGGTTCTGTCAGTGTGATCATGTGATGTATCTGACCCCAGGAATGTGTCAATAAAGTTTCCCCTTCCTGGGACAATGAATTCACGGTGTTCTTATTTCAATTTCCAGGAGTGTATATGAGAGCATCATTGCAGAAAATTTAGGATGCCGCACCCAAGAAAGTTTTTATGAGAAAGAATCTTCTCTCCCTGACAATCCTGCTAACGTAATTGATGACCTCTCTTTTAGCACGGATTAAAGTTGGATGTGTCGCACCTGCAGTTACCGTCTATTTGAATCCCTGCTGTTATGACTGACGCAGTAGACAGTATTTCTTCCATAATATTCTGTGTACCGGGTTTCATAATTTTCAGCACCTGTTGCAAAGACCGCTCAACACAAATATGGCCATTTGGGATTGAAAATTATTAACTAATGTATCTCAACGTCCAATACTTGAAGGCAAGATTCTTTACAATGAAATAACTAACAACGTACAATTATGAAAAAGAAATCCACATTTTGAATGCTAGAGAATACTATATTCAACAGGTAAATCGCTAACAATAAGTAATTAGTGAGAAGGTAAAATAATATTCAGCATACTTTAATGAACAAAAATGCTTCCAGATGCATATCTGACTTTGCGAATATTACGCTGGCGGAAAAAATCGCAACAACAAAACATAATTAATGTAGAATAACGAAATTTTGAGAATATTTTTGTCTAGGTAACGCATTTAAGTGATTAACATTTCAAGATCACAGGTTCATGTTAACGCGAAAAAGTCGTTGCAAATGCGAAATGCTGTTACATTAATAACTGGTGTAACAGGCAGAATTCTGAATGCAAGCATACTACTGTGCATGCATTGTGATGTACTAGTGCCGGATGTCAGTTCGTGATGTGGAGCTCCATGCCTGTTGCACTTGGTAGGTCAATAGAGTGACGGTTAATGCTGTTTATGGATGACGCTTGAGGTGTCGTTCGATGACGTCCAATACGTGGTCGATTGGAAACAAAACTGGTGATCGAGCAGCCTACACGTCGTTACTCTGTAGAGCATGTTGGGTTACAGCAGCTGTATTTCGAGCGTTAATCTTTTGTGAAACGCCCCCTGCACTGCTGCTCATGAATGGCAGCATAGCAGGTCGAATGAACAGACTGATGTACAATATTGCAGTCAGGATGTTTTGTATAGCCACGAGAGGGCTCCAGCTATCATACGAAGTCACACACGAGACCATAACTCTAGTCCATAAGTCTAGTGTGTCTAGCACGCAGAAAGGTTTGTTTCAGCCCCTCAAATGGCCCCCTCCTAATCAAGATACGGTCATTACTAGCACCGAGGCAGAAACAGCCTTCATCAGAAAACACAACTCACCTCCTCCTTGCCCTCCAATTAGGTTTCACTTGACACCACAGAAGCAGAAATTGGCGGTAGTTTGGGGTCAGTGGAATGCAAGCTACAGGGCGTCTGGCTCAGGGCTGTCCTTGAAGTCACCGATTGGTAACAGTTGTGTCACTGTGGTACCAACTGCTGCTTCTTACATATGCAGTTCGATGGGCCAGAACCACACGCCGAACGCGATGGTCTTCCCTCTTGGTAGTGCCACGTGACTGTCCGGAGTCAAGATTCCTCGCGACTGTACTGTCTCGTGACTACCGCTTCTAGGTGTCATGTACAGTGGCTACATCCCTGTCGATTCCATCTGCAATATCGCAGAAGGAACATCCAATTTCTCGTAGCCGTCTTACACGACCGCGTTCAAACTCATTAACTTGTTGATAATGTCGTCTTTCTCGCCATAAAGGCATTCTCCGTTAATATCAATTCACCACGTCCAGTCTCAGACGACACTAATGCTCACAACATTTACAGCATATACACTCCTGGAAATTGAAATAAGAACACCGTGAATTCATTGTCCCAGGAAGGGGAAACTTTAGTGACACATTCCTGGGGTCAGATACATCACATGATCACACTGACAGAACCACCGGCAAATAGACACAGGCAACAGAGCATGCACAATGTCGGCACTAGTACAGTGTATATCCACATTTCGCAGCAATGCAGGCTGCTATTCTCCCATGGAGACGATCGTAGAGATGCTGGATGTAGTCCTGTGGAACGGCTTGCCATGCCATTTCCACCTGGCGCCTCAGTTGGACCAGCGTTCCTGCTGGACGTGCAGACGGCGTGAGACGACGCTTCATCCAGTCCCAAACATGCTCAATGGGAGACAGATCCGGAGATCTTGCTGGCCAGGGTAGTTGACATACACCTTCTAGAGCACGTTGGGTGGCACGGGATACATGCGGACGTGCATTGTCCTGTTGGAACAGCCAGTTCCCTTGCCGGTCTAGGAATGGTAGAACGATGGGTTCGATGACGGTTTGGATGTACCGTGCACTATTCAGTGTCCCCTCGACGGTCACCAGTGGTGTACGGCCAGTGTAGGAGATCGCTCCCCACACCATGATGCCGGGTGTTGGCCCTGTGTGCCTCGGTCGTATGCAGTCCTGATTGTGGCGCTCACCTGCACGGCGCCAAACACGTATACGACCATCATTGGCACCAAGGCAGAAGCGACTCTCATCGCTGAAGACGACACGTCTCCATTCGTCCCTCCATTCACGCCTGTCGCGACACCACTGGAGGCGGGCTGCACGATGTTGGGGCGTGAGCGGAAGACGGCCTAACGGTGTGCGGGACCGTAGCCCAGCTTCATGGAGACGGTTGCGAATGGTCCTCGCCGATACCCCAGGAGCAACAGTGTCCCTAATTTGCTGGGAAGTGGCGGTGCGGTCCCCTACGGCACTGCGTAGGATCCTACGGTCTTGGCGTGCATCCGTGCGTCGCTGCGGTCCGGTCCCAGGTCGACGGGCACGTGCACCTTCCACCGACCACTGGCGACAACATCGATGTACTGTGGAGACCTCACGCCCCACGTGTTGAGCAATTCGGCGGTACGTCCACCCGGCCTCCCGCATGCCCACTATACGCCCTCGCTCAAAGTCCGTCAACTGCACATACGGTTCACGTCCACGCTGTCGCGGCACGCTACCAGTGTTAAAGACTGCGATGGAGCTCCGTATGCCACGGCAAACTGGCTGACACTGACGGCGGCGGTGCACAAATGCTGCGCAGCTAGCGCCATTCGACGGCCAACACCGCGGTTCCTGGTGTGTCCGCTGTGCCGTGCGTGTGATCATTGCTTGTACAGCCCTCTCGCAGTGTCTGGAGCATGTATGGTGGGTCTGACACACCGGTGTCAATGTGTTCTTTTTTCCATTTCCAGGAGTGTATTAAAGGCAAATCTGATTTGAATCCTCATAGCAGCGCTGCTAGTGTCACTCTTCTGCGACGGTCCGAAATTTGATTATTAATGGCTCTAAGCGCTGTGAGACTTAAAATCTGAGGCAATCAGTCCACTAGACTTAGAACTACTTAAACCTAACTAACCTAAGGACATCACACACATCCATGTCCGAGACAGGATTTGAACCTGCGACTGTAACAGCAGCGCGGATCCGGACTGAAGCGCCTAGAATCACTCGGCCACAGCAGCCGGCGAAATTTGAATAGACGTCATCTGTAGAAACACGCCTACCAATTTTCGTTTATGTCACACGACTCCTGTTTGGTGTTGTGATTTTTTTCCGTCAGTGTATATTACTATACGTTGTACATTTTCAGTATAGTTATCTTCTAAAACCGGAAAGAATTTTAAGAGCAAAACCACCCATTTTGTATCAATAGTAAACTAATAAATAAAAAATGTTTCATCCGTTCGCAAGTAAAACTTGCCGTGTACATCTGAAGAAATGATACATGAACATAAACACAGAAATAACAGCAGATGCTCTGACAGTGAGGAACAGAATTCTTTCTGTTGTCTTAATAGCTAGAGGCCAAATAAATAAAATAAAAAATCTTTCTTGGTAATTCAGTTCTTCAGTAAGCCAATAATGTTAGTTACAACATTATTCAAGTAGCCTCCTATGAAACGTACATTACGGTTTTTTAGTTCCGAAACGATGAAACTCCTCCGCTCCAATTGCAATCTCGCAGCAAAATGAGAATAATAAATCTGGTTTGTAGTAGCAGTAACAGTTTCCACTGATTCAGATTACCAGAGCTTATCAACGGGGGAAACTTGCAGGTGTATTCTAATTGCATTCACTGAATGTTACTGTGACATTATTTCCTTTCGCCACAGGTGCCGCACTATCTGAAGCGCTAATGTATGGACTCGGCTTTGGGCAGCACGCTATCGAACGCCATCGCGCCACATTACAGCGAGTGTTGCTGTTAACGGCACTGCTGTACCGTCGAAAAGTGCCACACTAGTCCACAGAGGTAAGCCCAAAATACCATAATTCTACAACATACTTTTTTCTCGCCTTGTATTAACACGTGTGGTGAACAAGCTGCAAAAACAATCACTGGTCGTGTCGGGGTCAGTAGCAATTTCATGTGAAAGCAGCACTCAACGGTGCGCGGTAGGATGAAACTGTTTACTGTGTGTAGGAGAATGGTTTGCTTATCGACGGAGGTGAAAAAATTTAATGTCTTATAGATATCAATACGGATCCTCTCGATCTGTTTCTGAACGAATGCTAGCCGGCCGGTGTGACCGAGCGGTTCTAGGCACTTCAGTCTGGAACCGCGCGACCGCTACGGTCGCAAGTTGGAATCCTGCCTCGAGCATGGAAGTGTGTGATGTCCTTAGGTTAGTTAGGTTTAAGTAGTTCTAAGTTCTAGGGGACTGATGACCACAGATGTTAAGTCCCATAGCGCTCAGAACCATTTGAACCATTTTTGAACGAATGCTGCGAATGCAATTACGATATATACGCATTTGGAGCACAGTTTCACGTAAGACGTGCTTTCTGACACCACCTCTTAATATATCTCAGGATCAGAAAAAAAACATAACCCTACAGTGGAGATATGGCAAGAAAATGCCTGAATTGACCTGTGACGCATAATATCGTGGCATTTGATTCCACACAGGAACAGAACGGAAAACTGACAATACTTATTTTGCTTCCATACTAATTTTCGGAATTTAGGTTTTGGTGACAGGCAGATCTGTATCACAGCCGCAGGTTTAGGTTGTGTTGGAAGCTTATAATTTTGTTGTGAGCTCGGAAAGACGACGATTGTTAATATGACAGCTTTGGTGACACGCGATTCTTAAACGCAGCCCGAGGTCTACGGAGACTTGGCGAAGCCAATGAATTTTAAGGTAAGCCTACTCCTTAACAGTCCGAGGCATGGGGCTATGGTTGTCAGTGGCAGCCTGGGATCGCTGATAGATGCGAGTCGTCTCGGCGAGTAGGGAGGCCACAGCAGCTAACAAATCCATAGCGCTGTGGGAGCGCTAACTCGAGCGAATTTCGTGACAAGTTATTAACTTGGCCCACGCCGAAGTGCAGAAATATAGTTCCACAACTTACAATAATGCTTCAGACCAGAACACCAAAATTGTTAGGTCAATGAGACAACGTCAATACCAGTCACCCGATAATTTTACTACGAAAAATTACACACTTACAGCAGATTGCTTCAATGAATAATTATACAAAATATCTATGAAAACTAAACGCACGTAGGTACATACGGGGTGTGTCGCAATCCATGTTTCACAATTGTAGAGGTTGGAAAGGGGACTTAGTAGATAAAGTTGTACTAGGAACCTATTTCAAGAAACGTTATCCGATGACGATACAGAGCTTCAAGGTTATAGGCACTGGCACCTCTAAATATATGTAAAAGTCGCTAAGAATGTGGAGCATGCAACTTTCAGAGGTGGTGGTATGGACCAAGACGAGAAAAAAATGTCTAATGAACATGGGCTACAAAATGCGTACCTAAGGATCTAGACACTTTTTCCTGTTTTTTGTCCACACCCTCACCTCTGAAAGTTGCCTATCCTATAATCTTATTTACAACTGTGTCGATACATGTATATCACTGCCAGCGGTATCATTACTGTTCTCGCTTATAGCTTTCGATTCGTTCGTTTGCGGTACACGGACCCTTACCTCAAATTGATACGTTTATCCATCTCAATCATCCCTGATAGCTTGTAACATCATCACGGAATCCCCCCATATACACATACATTTACAGGCGCCGCCGTCTGTTACTTTGACACTCAGTAGCGAAGTTGGACGACATTTCCGGAGATGAGTCCCTATATAAGACTTGATCTACTAAGTCCCCTTTACAGCCTCTAGAAGTGTGTAACATGAATTGTGAACTCCCTGTATAATAACAGTCACAAACAGGGCATTTGACATTATCTGTAGGGGTTAACTATCCATACTGATTATTTAACGTCATACTCCCAAATACAATCAATAAATGTTTCATATAACATCATGAATTTGCTAGAAAACCGAATCCTCTTAGACATGCAAGACTAAGTGTAGATATCACCAATCCCTTTCTCACAGTGGAAAATATGTGTAGATTCAACATTTATTTGGTAGTTAATCGAGTATTTACTCACTTGGCCGTTATTAAAGACGCTCGTAATTTAACTGTAGTGCTAAGTATCTGAATTCAGAGAGCATCACTGCAAAGAACATTTCGACGCTCACTGCAAGTCGATCGGGTTTATTTATGTATAATTATAAACTGATGTTCCGTTTATTGAAACTGATGAGGACGCGTCTGAAAATAATAATTTTATAGTTTAACAATGAAGTAGTATACTTTGAAGAACCTGCGAGGTGAGAAATGAGTGGTAAAGAAAAGCGCTCCTCTCAGTATATTAATTAAAGGCTTAAGTTATTATCAAAATGAATGTTAGTCAATTTTTTGAAATTTTGGGACTTACGTGGTAGCATGGTGCGGTGCAAGTATAGTGAGGCCCAAGAGACCGCACACTCGTGATCTGTCTCAGTTTGTGACTCACCGAAGTACGTAGTACGTGTGCGTGCTGGAACGTAATGCCTCCGAATTTTTTTTTTTTTTGTAAAAACTCGAAGAACTCTTAAAATAAAAAAAACGTTGTTAACATTTTACGTCTTTACTCTTCATCTCTACATACTTGCATCCCTCTGCCACTAAAGGGCTCCGAACTGTAGCGTGTTACATGGAGGTGTGTAACATGGAGGTGTGTAACGTAACTCTATCGGTGAGTGAGAAACGGTATATTGTAATCCAATTTCGAGTTCGATGAGTTCGTCGTTGAGAAATAAATGTGTAGGCATGAAGAATAAAAACGTAAAATTTTAATAACGTTTGTTTTACTTACAAATCCTTAAGAGTTTTCGTATAAGCAATTCTAAGGCATTACTTTTCAGCACGCCCTCCTGTCTGTGTTGGCTGGGGTAGCCTTCAGGTGAGTCGGCAGCATCGAGTTTGTGTTTTATAGGTGGTCATCTCTGAAATATCAGCTTGGGACTTACAAAAGTTCCTTGCTGCTTCGATTATCGGATTTGGCTATGAACTATTACTTAAATGATTTTGCAGTTGTCTGAGCAGCATTAGGGACTTATGTACGGCGCTTTTATATATGTTAACATTTTGTGTGCTTATTACAGGGTATTATTTTGAGATATTTCACTCTGTTGCTTGTAGAATATCTCTTAGATTACAACGAAGCTCATTCGCTTAGAGAGTTTTCATTTACGTGCCAGTTAAATAAACAGTTGGTTAAGGGAGTATTCTAGCAGATATTGGCGTACACGAAAGTCCAACTGCACTGGCTATTTGTCATTTATTTAATTACTCCTCCTGCACAGGTCATGAAGGCCCAAGCGTACTGACTGGCCGCCGTGTCATCCTTAGCCCACAGGCGTCACTGGATGCGGATAGGAGGGTCATGTGGTCAGCACACCGCTCTCCTGGCCGTAGGTCAGTTTCCGAGACCGGAGCGGCTGCTTCTCAATCAAGTAGCTCCTCAGTTTGCCTCACAAGAGCTGAGTGCACCCCGCCTGCCAACAGCGCTCGGTAGAGCGGATGAGCACCCAACCAAGTGCTAGCCCATCCTGACAGCACATAACTTCGGTGAACTGACGGGTACCGGTGCTACCACTGCGGCAAGGCCGTTGGCTGTATGTTCCATTAGTGGTCCATTTATTTCCGCTATTTGTGTTACTGTATGGCCACCATTCATAATAACTCACTTAATTTATCCGTATATTTTTGGTGTTGGCTAACACCATTGAACCTTGTTGGCTAACACCGTTGAGCCTTTTTTAATCCAATCATTCAGTTATCATTTGTACCCAGAGTTCCAGGAGGAATGGCCAGTATTCATGGATGTGACAGGAAACTAATGTGGAGGAAAGAACTTCATACGGACACACCGAGCGAGGTGGCGCATTGGTTAGACACTGGACTCGCATTCGGGAGGACAACGGTTCAATCCCGCGTCCGGCCATCCTGATTTAGGTTTTCCGTGATTTCCCTAAATCACTCCAGGCAAATGCCGGGATGGTTCCTTTCAAAGGGCACGGCCGACTTCCTTCCCCGTCCTTCCCTAACCCGATGAGACCGATGACCTCGCTCTCTGGTCTCCTTCCCCAGAACCAACCAACCATACGGACACATGCACTGTTACCAATGGTTTCCCAGATAGAACATCGCTTGGTGCTGCATGATAAGGAATATACTGATAGGTCCAGTCATTTTAGGCGTTTCGCCGCAGGGACTCCAGTATACTTCTAGCATGACGGAGACAATTCACATTTTTCCAAATGTGAGATGTAACATCTCAACTTTACGTACCCTAATCGCTAGATTGTATACAATTTAATGGGCACCAAGATTGCCAGACCTTATGCCATTAGAGCTTTGCTTACGTTTTTGGATGAAATCTGAGGTGTACAAATGAAAGGTGAATCCGCGAGATGAACTACTTGGTCACATCGTGGACGTTCATGCCTGCATTATGGAACGTGCAGAGGCACTCGGACAAGCAACACATGTTCTCCCAAGAGTGCACAAACGCACTGAAGTTGACGGTGGGATATTTGAACATTTATTGTGAACTGTACAAGAGCTGTAACGTGACGTGTACTATAATTCTTAGTGGTGAATGTGTTAAAAATTCTTATTTTTTAATTGATACCTTGTAAAAGGCATTTTGTAGTATTTACTGACTGTTGTTCAACTGTACATGTGTAAATGTGATAATGCTCTGAATAATACAGGAAATAAATAACAATATACATAAAACGTGTTCGATCTTGGAAACCATTCGCAATAGGGACATATGTCCATAACGTTTTTTGCTTCAAATGATTGTACCTGTCATATCTCTGGATATGTAAATTGAAAGTGGAGAGGGGAAGAAAAGAAAGGAAAGGCGAAAGTTCAGTGCTGTCAGCTGCATTGGGACATCACGCGGAATCGGCGGCGGCGAGTGAAAAATGTGTAGCGAAATTAGATTCGAGCCCGGAATTTTCTGCATACTAGGCTGGTCGTAACCACTGTGCCATCCGGGACACAGTGTTATCGCAACTGTACGGACTATCTCGGGTCGCCTCAGGGGCGATCCACTCTCCCATCGAGTGCCACCTATCCGGAGCCCCTATCCATTTCCTCCATAATTGCTCTTCCAAGATTCCCACAGGAGGTCTGACATATCTGTGCATCCGCACTGAAGAAGGTGGGTTCATTGCCAAGTTAGGCCTATCAAATTATATGAATACTGATCATTCCTCCTGGGAAACTCTACCCGCAAACGTGCCTGAAATAAGATTTTAGGTAATAACGATTGTTTCAATCAAACGCTCATGTAAATTCCTTAATACCTAAACCGCTTTCGACTGAATAGTCATTACCATACATATTTATTGGCTGATTACTTTGTCAGAACATGCTAGGAGCCAACATTTCCCTGAGCCTCGTAATCTTGTTTTTACATATTATTAATCTCTTCTATTAAGGGGACAACATTTCCATGAGGCTACTACTAGAGTCATCTAGTAGGGGAAGGAGATGTTGACTCCTAGCTTGCTTTGACGCAGTATTTATTGACATAAGTAACAGGTGCTCACGAATCAAATGTAAATAGGTAACATCTCACAGAATGTAATGTCACGAGAACAATTGTAAAACTTCTTATACCCCCGTTTTCCGGGTATTTTATTTCGACGAGTGGGAGTCCACCGTCTGGATGACGCCATGGATCAAAATACACCGACGATTTCTCAGCTTGAATATTATCGCCTTAGAAAGGGAAACATGTTACTGGTTTTATGTATAGCCGAAACAAGCTCGTTAATTCTGGGACGGGGTGACTATAAGCGTAGAAATGACTATTTTTGGTTGAGCGTCATGTATTACGTACACACCACTACAGTAAACCAATAACGACCACGAAACAAGGCTCTGACAGGAAAGCAAGAAAATCTGTGAGAGCTATCTGAAGGTGTATTTGTAATAAATCACAATTTGATAACTCTTTAATTTAAATAAACTTTTTAACCATTATTGTGGCTGCTTCCTGTTTTGAATTATAAGTCTTACATTGCTTTGAGAACAACGTAGTTTTTTGGTTTTTCCATCATCTTCGCAGGGGCTGCAACGTTACAGGAAGTGTGCATCAATATGAGAGCACTAGTATCCACTGGGCTGGAACGGTGACCGTTAGGCATGAAGAATAACCTGATTATGTAACAGAAGTGACTGGACACGGACACGATACCGCCAACATTCATACTCTGTTCTAGTATACGTCACCGCTAATACAGATTCTATCAAGGCTCAGTGAGATAATGTATGCACTTTTGAAAAGGGTGAATGTTTTCAATTTTAATTTTTTTTTACTGGTGAGTTTACATATTCTCAAAAGACACAACGTGTGCCACATGCGCCCATATAATTTGTATATACTGGAAACACTATTTCTTCCAGAGAACCTGAATGCTTGGCCAACACGGTTTGTCAGGCCTGCTTCTGTGTTTCTGAAAGAGAGTCGCTGCCTTGTAGAGAAGAAATGGTTGGTTCGAGTCCGACCTCGAGCGTGGATGTGAATTTTAAATTTGCCATTTCTGAATGTGTCCTACAAAGGCATAGACTATTAAATGATATTAACATAGTCAGTTGCCATAAACAAGTAACTACACGGTACAGTCACATGAATGTGGCCATTGTCTATGTTAGACTTCAAGCACAGTAACCACTTACAGACGACAGGTGGCCGCACTAACAGTAGATTATACAGGGTGGTCCATTGATGGTGACCGGGAAAAATATCTCACGAAATAAGCGTCAAACGAAAAACTACAAAGAACGAAACTTGTCTAGATTGAAGGGGGAAACCAGATGGCGCTATGGTTGGCCTGCTAGATGGCACTGCCATAGGTCAAACGGATATCAACTGCGTTTTTTTAAATAGGTACCCCCATTTCTTATTACATATTCGTGTAGTACGTAAAGAAATATGAATGTTTTAGTTGGACCACTTTTTTCGCTTTGTGATAGATGGCGCTGTAATTGTCACAAACGTATAAGTACGTGGTATCACGTAACATTCCCCCAGTGCGGACGTTATTTTCTTCGTGATACATCACCCGTGTTAGAATGGACCGTTTACCAACTGAGGAAAAGGTCGACATGGTGTTGATGTATGGCTATTGTGATCAAAATTCCCACCGGGCATGTGCTATGTATGCTGCTCGGTATCCTGGACGACATCATCCAAGTGTCCGCAACGTTCGCCGGATAGTTACGTTATTTAACGAAACAGGAAGTGTTCAGCCACATCTGAAACGTCAATCACGACCTGCAACAAATGATGATGCCCAAGTATGTGTTTTAGCTGCTGTTGCGACTAATCCGCACATCAGTAGCAGACAAATTCCGCGAGACTCGGGAATCTCTAAAACGTAGGTGTTGAGAATGCTACATCAACATCAGTTGCACCCGTACCATATTTCTATGGACCAGGAATTGCATGGCGACGACTTTGAACGTCGTGTACAGTTCTGCCACTGGGTACAAGAGAAATTACGGGACGATGACAGACTTTTTTCACGCGTTCTATTTAGCGACGAAGCGTCATTTACCAACAGCGGTAACGTAAACCGACATAATATGCAGTATTGGGCAACGGGAAATCCACGATGACTGCGACAAGTGGAACATCAGCGTCCTTGGCGGGTTAATGTATGGTGCGGCATTATGGGAGGAAGGATAATTGGCCCCCATTTTATCGATGGCAATCTAAATGGTGCAATGTATGCTGATATCTTACGTAATGTTCTACCGATGTTATTACAAGATGTTTCACTGCATGACAGAATGGCGATGTACTTGCAACATGATGGATGTCCGGCACATAGTTCGCGCGCGGTTGAAGCGGTATTGAATAGCATATTTCATGACAGGTTGATTGGTCGTCGAAGCACCATACCATGGCCCGCACGTTCACCGGATCTGACGTCCCCGGATTTCTTTCTGTGGGGAAAGTTGGAGGATATTTGCTATCGTGATCCACCGACAACGTCTGACAACATGCGTCAGCGCATTTTCAATGCATGTGCGAACATTACGGAAGGCGAACTACTCGCTGTTGAGAGAAATTTCGTTACACGTATTGCCAAATGCATTGAGGTTGACGGACATCATTTTGAGCATTTATTGCATTAATGGTGTATTTACTGGTACTCACGCTGTAACAGCATGCGTTCTCTGAAATGGTAAGTTCACAAAGGTACATGTATCACATAGGAACAACAGAAATAAAATGTTCAAACGTATCTACGTTCTGTATTTTAATTTAAAAAACCTATCTGTTACCAACTGTTCCTCTAAAATTGTAAGCCATATGTTTGTGACTATTACAGCGCCATCTATCACAAAGCGAAAAAAGCGGGCCATCTAAAACATTTATATTTATTAACGTACTACGCGAATATGTAATAAAAAATGTGGGTTCCTATTTAAAAAAACGCAATTGATATCCGTTTGAATTATGGCAGCGCCATCTAGCGGGCCAACCATAGTGCCATCTGGTTTCCCCCTTCAAGCTAGACAAATTTCGTTCATTGTAGTCTTTTCGTTTGACGCTTATTTCGTGAGATATTTGGTCCGGTCACTATCAATGGACCACCCTGTATAAAAAGCGTGTAGGAAGCACGCGAAAAATGGTGCAGTCATTGTTGTAAAGCGGAAACGAAGCGATTTGTCTGACTTCCAATATGGCATGATCATTGGCTTTCGGGACAACGGTGGAGACATTTCGGCAACAGCTAAGATTGTAAATTGTTCACGTGCCGCCGTGGTTAAAGTACGAGCATACCGTGCACGGCGAATTGGTGCTATCCAAAACCAGCGCCGAGATAACTACTGTGCACCACGGGCCATATGTGACAGGAGTGATCGAGGCTTGTGGAGATGTGTACGGGGATGTAGTCGCGCAACTGTAGAGCAACTGACGGCCCTGAAGAACGAAGGAGCTACCAACTGCGTTTCCTGAACGACTGTTCGGCGAATGTTGTGGCGTGCGGGCCTCGACAGCAGGTGCCTCGTCCATGCACCCATACTGACAGTTGTTCATCGGCGACAAAGGCTGGGTTTTCCACGCCGGTACCGCAACTGGAAGTCCACTGAGTGACGTAAGGTTTCTTTTTTCAGATGGATCCATCTGACAGATGGCCGAGTTCGTGTACGGCACGAAACATCTGAAAGCAAAAACCCTGCAACAATCTTCGTACGTGTCGAAACCTGAGGAGGGAGCGTTATGGCCAGAGGAATGATTTCGTCGTATTCAATGGTTAATCTTGTCATTCTGTAAGGCACAATGAATCAAAAAAATATACATATATCCTTGTGGATCATATTGTGGCTTATGACCGATGATCACATTGATGTGCCTGAACAATTAACTATGTATGTGGTGAGAGAGCCCAAAATCCTCCACACCTCGACACTGGCGTGATGGCTGCAAGATTGTCGCAGATAAAAACATTTTAAAAATATATTGGAGCTTCAGACTTAAATGGTATTATTAGTGGAATGACGTCTTACTGCGTAATAAAAGCAGTATCCAATGCATTGTCTTGAAAGCTAGAGCTACCTACTGACTAACACTGAACAGATATACTGAGAAAGATGACGTGCTCTTCATATTCAGTAACAAGACCACCAGGAAATTAAACCGACAAACAACTGAAACAGATAAATACTATGGTACCAGTCATAACTTTCAGTTTCTAGTAAAATGTGTGTACAATACATTCAATGAAAAAGAGAGTTGTGACAGAAAAGTGTTTTGACCTGCTCTATGACTGTACAAAGAAGTGCCTCTACAAATACCTCTAGTAATGACGGGAAAGAATAACATATCAAAAGACAACCTAATATTTCAACATGACCTCTTCGTACATCTTGTAACTATGACTTGCGAGTGGATTTCATTGTTGTCATGTAATTTATAATTCCGTCAGCAACATCGACTTCCACAGAAAATAAACATTTCATAATAGGAGTGCAGTAAATTTTGTACGGTGGGCACCCAAAACTGTAGAGCTGTATCATGATGAAAAAGACATCTTCAACTGTATGATAAATATTTATTGATGGTACAACTAGTTTCGTGGCGTTAGAGCCACATATTCAGGGTTCATATTTATTTCATGACTTATTTCTAGTAATGATCGGTAGGTGTTCAACCGTCAAGAGGTCGGTAGTCTAAGTTAAAATAGTGCAGAATGCAGGAGACATCATCACCATACAGGAAATAAAAGCAGTAACATCGTCGTGACAACATGAGACACGCTGTGACTGCCAAGACTGGAGCTCTAGATCCCTGGCATGGACAGACGCTGACGCCTACTTGCACGTTGCAGTTACGTGCTCAATCCAATTCAGATTTTCATCTGTTATTACTCCTAGACTCTTTACCGAGAAAGAGAATCTGATATTTGTCCTATTTAGAGCTGAAGATGTTAGGGATTCCCATATATTTCGGGCCAATGAGCCCAGAATGACTAACCATTACCTCTTCAGTATTGGATGGTGTTAGCTTTAACCATAGGCCTGCTTGCATTTTGATAGTGCACAGAGGCTGGTACTGAGATTCTGGATTGCTGTCTTTAGGTTTATCGGTCTTGCACTTAGATGCAGCTGGAGGTCATCAGTGCACATGTGAAGAAACATCATTGAGATACAATGAAAAGAGCATGGGACCCAATTCGGAACCCTGAGGGACGCCTGATACTATCTGCCTCCATTGTGACTTTATGTGCTAGACATGGTGCACTGCTGGTGAGATGATAGGTATGAGCTAAATCATTGATTGCGCTGCACATTGCGAGAATTTTAGGCTGCTAAGTTTGCCACGTAATCAACGAGTTTCAGATTCATTTGTGGTTCACTTGTTGTTGTAGGTAATGTGAATCATCGGTTCAGTTCTTCGGCTGGAACAATAAGATTATCTGCGACATTTACTTTTCTCATACCAAGACCACGGAGGCTTTTCCATAAGACAGCTGGTCTATTTCTGTTGTCGGTTTATCTGTGGGCATGCCTGAGGGTGTGTGGGGCAATAATGTGGTGCAGTTTGTGTGTTGTGACGATAGTCGTTGTATCGCAGCACTAGGAGAAAATGGACGTACTAATATTGTCTTCTGCAAACTGCAAACATCATGCAGTTATCAGGTTTCTGTACGAACAGAAGTAAACTCCAGCATATATCCACAGCTAACCACCCCGCCCGTATGGACTCGACGTAATGACCTACAGTACGGTCTGATAATGGTTCACCCAGTTCACTGGAGGTCGAACCAGTGTGGCCGTAGGCGTCGATCTTCCGTGGCGAAGCCAAAACTGATGGAAAGCACGCAGCAACCAATTTAGCAAAACCGGTGCTCAACAATTTTGGAACTCTTCCCTAAATCTCTCGCTCATTGCTGAATGGAATCGTAACACTAGGTCTAGATCTGCGCAAAGTGTGTACAAGATGGGTGCAAAGGCATACTGACAGATGAGCACAAAACTTCTGATCTGCCAGTAGCAGTGGCAGCGTACTAGAGTCATGAAGTGAAACGTAGCGAGCTTCTTGGTCGTATTGTTACAAACGATGAAAAACAGGTGTCACGCATCACGCTAGAAGCAAAACAGTTGGTAATTTGATGGGATTGTGTTTTACGTGAAAGGACCTTTTTCTATAAGACAATAAAAAAAATCATGTGTACTGTCTACTGGGATCAACACATGACCTTGATCTACCGCCAGGAGTGGCTGTAAAGTGCTGATCGGCATTATCAGACATTAGGAAATCTTCGTAGTGCGATCCATAAAAAGAGTTTACGCTTATGCACTACTTAATCTAACATAAACTAACTTACGCTAAGGACAAAACACACCCATGCCCGAGGGAGGACCCTAACCACTGGCGGGGAGAGCCACGCGGATCGTGACAAGGCGCCCTAGACCACGTGGATCGCGCGGCTACCCCGTGCGGCAAAACGGTGGTGACTCTCTTGAGAACTAGCCAGTAAATTACTGCAGACACTACTTAAATGTTTCCTACTGACTGAAGTTTTAGTTTTGTTTTCCGGGCATCGTATCGTACTATATGGGTAACTCTTTAGTGACTATACATATATACGTTCAACATTGATGCAGTGCTTGAGACTCAATCACTGTAATTTTCTTTCCTACCTCTGCCACATAAAATAGAGGTATCCATTACTGAAATAGCAATTAGGTCTTATTTAGTGACACTAACCACATTTCGTTTGCGCGCAGACTATATGCCAGCCGCTGGGGCCGAGCGGTTCTAGGTGCTTCAGTCCGGAGCCGCGCTGTTGCTACGGTCGCAGGTTCGAATCCTGCCTCGGGCACATGGATGTGTGTGATGTCCATAGCTTAGTTAGGTTTAAGTAGCTCTAAGTCTAGAGGACTGATGACTTCAGATGTTAAGTCCCATAGTGCTTAGAGCCATTTGAACCATTTTTGCAGATTGTGTGAGGACTCTCGTCGTCTGCTTTTCACACATTTTATTCCTATAAAATACCATCTCGCTGTCTCGACGGGAACTCTTAAGGTTACGAACTGAGATCCCAATCTACAGAACAGTCACAATGATTTCCTAAGGAGGAAGGAAATACACGTATAAGGACCATAATTCAGCAAGAATTTCCCCCTACATAATATTAATTATAGTGCTTCACACACATACTTTGTTCAAATGGCGGCCGGCCGGAATGGCCGAGTGGTTCTAGGCGCTACAGTCTGGAACCGCGCGACCGATACGGTCGCAGGTTCGAATCCTGCCTCGGGCATGGATGTGTGCGATGTCCTTAGGTTAGGTAGGTTTAAGTAGTTCTAAGTTCTAGGGGACTGATGACCTCAGAAGTTAATTCCCATAGTGCTCAGAGCCATTTGAACCATTTTTTGGTTCAAACGGCTCTGAGCACTATGGGAGGTAACATCAGAGGTCATCAGGCCCATAGAACTTAGAACTCCTTAAACATAAGTAACCTAAAGACATCATACACATCCATGCCCGAGGTAGGATTCGATCCTGCGACCGTAGCGGTCGCGCGGACACACTATGTTGGTTTTATTTGCGGCATGGGATAGTGAGTATTTGAGTCAAAAAGGCGACAAATTTTTTGTTGTAAAAGTTTTGTTCCTACTGACGTTTTACGTTATTAAATTATGCCAGACAATGCAGAGCACTGGGAGTCAATCTGGTCGCTACCGTCCGCTGTTGGGCGTTCCACTTCTCATGATCGGCGGTATGCAGCGGGGCTTCTAAAAATATTTTCATTCAGTTTTCATAAACTCTTAACATAAAATATATGGTAACTACTTATTATTATTATTATTTCTTTCCTTTCTCAGACGTTATGTCTGGTTAAAAATGGGAAGTGACACGGACCTTGATCAAGCGACACTTCCTTTTAACTGTGCAGTATGTGTTACATTGCATTTAAGAATTTTGGAGTAATTGAACATGTATCAATAATTACAGATTTCTGTAGTTGTATATACACGTTTGGATCTAGCTGTATTGCGTTGATGTACTGGTGGATATTGTGTGGTATGACTCCTGTAGTTGATAGTATAATTGGTATAGTGTCAACTTTATCCTGATGCCACATGTCCTTGAGTTCCTCAGCCAGTTGGATGTATTTTTGAATATTTTCTCCTGTTATCTTCTGTATATTTGTTGCATTGCGTATGGATAATTCGATTAGTTGTGTTAATTTCTTCTTTTTATTGGCGAGTATGATGTCAGGTTTGTTATGTGGTTTTGTTTTATCTTTTATAATGGTTCTGTTCCAGTATAATTTGTATTCATCATTCTCCAGTACATTTTGTGGTGCATACTTGTATGTGGGAACGTGTTGTTGTATTAGTTTATGTTGTATGGGAAGTTGTTTATGTATTATTTTTTCTACATTGCCATGTCTTCTGGTGTATTCTGTATTTGCTAGTATTGTACACCCGCTTGTGATGTGATCTACTGTTTCTACTTGTTTTTTGCAAGGTCTGCATTTATCTGTTGTGGTATTTGGATCTTTAATAGTATACTTGCTGTAATATCTGGTGTTTATTGTTTGATCCTGTATTGCAATCATGAATTCTTCCGTCTCATTGTATATGTTGCCTTCTCTTAGCCATGTGTTGGATGCGTCTTGATCGATGTGTGGGTGTGTTAGATGATAGGGGTGCTTGCCATGTAGTGTTTTCTTTTTCCAATGTACTTTCTTCGTATCTGTTGATGTTATGTGATCTAAAGGGTTGTAGAAGTGGTTATGAAATTTCAGTGCTGTAGCCGATGTATTTATATGAGTGATTGCATTGTGTATTTTGCTAGTTTCTGCTCGTTCTATAAATAATTTTCTTAAATTGCCTACCTGTTCATAATGTAGGTTTTTTATGTCGATAAATCCCCTTGCTCCTTCCTTTCTGCTTAATGAAAATCTTTCTGTTGCTATATGTATGTGATGTATTCAATATTTGTGGCCTTGTGATCGTGTAAGTGTATTGAGTGCTTCTAGGTCTGTGTTACTCCATTTCATTACTCCAAATGAGTCGGTCAATATTGGTATAGCATAAGTATTTATAGCTTTTGTCTTGTTTCTTGCTGTCAATTCTGTCTTCAGTATATTTGTTAGTCTTTGTCGATATTTTTCTTTTAGTTCTTCTTTAATATTTGTATTATCTATTCCTATTTTTTGTCTGTATCCTAGATATTTATAGGCATCTGTTTTTTCCATCGCTTCTATGCAGTCGCTGTGGTTATCCAATATGTAATCTTCTTGTTTAGTGTGTTTTCCCTTGACAATGCTATTTTTCCTACATTTGTCTGTTCCAAAAGCCATATTTATATCATTGCTGAATACTTCTGTTATCTTTAGTAATTTGTTGAGCTGTTGATTTGTTGCTGCCAGTAGTTTTAGATCATCCATGTATAGCAAATGTGTGATTTTGTGTGGGTATGTTCCAGTAATATTGTATCCATAATTTGTATTATTTAGCTTGTTGGATAGTGGGTTCAGAGCAACGCAGAACCAGAAAGGACTTAATGAGTCTCCTTGGTATATTCCACGCTTAATCTGTATTGGCTTTGATGTGACATTATTTGAATTTTTTTGGATATTAAGTGTGGTTTTCCAATTTTTCATTACTATGTTTAGGAACTGTATCAATTTAGGATCTGCTTTATATATTTCCAATATTTGTAGTAACCATGAGTGGGGTACACTGTCAAAAGCTTTTTGGTGATCAATGTATGCGTAGTGTAGCGACCTTTGTTTAATTTTAGCTTCATATGTCACCTCTGTCTCTATTATCAGTTGCTCTTTACATCCTCGCGCTCCTTTGAAGCAGTCTTTTTGTTCTTCATTTACAATTTTGTTCTGTGTTGTATGTGTCATTAATTTCTGTGTAATGACTGAAGTTAATATTTTGTATATTGTTGGTAGACATGTTATGGGGCGATATTTTGCTGGGTTTGCTATGTCTGCTTGATCTTTAGGTTTCAGATAAGTTATTACTTGTGTAAGTGTATCAGGGACTGTGTATGGGTCTGCAATGTAACTTTTAAATAATTTAGTTAGATGTGAATGTGTTGAGGTGAACTTCTTTAGCCAGAAATTTGCTGTTTCATCTTTTCCAGGGGCTTTCCAATTGTGCGTAGAATTAATTGCTCGGATGACTTCATGTTTCAAAATTATCACTTCAGGCAATTGTGATATCATCTTGCATGTGTCTGTTTCTGCTTGTATCCACCGCACATGTCTGTTATGTTGTACCAGGTTTGACTATATGCTGCTCCAGAAATGTTCCATGTCTGTTATGTTTGGTGGATTGCCTATTTTAATGTGTGTGTTATCTATTGTCTGGTAAAGTTTCTTTTGGTTTGTGTTGAATGTTTGGTTTTGTTTCTTTCTATTTTCACTTTTTTTGTATCTTCTAAGTCGTTTGGCCAATGCTTGTAATTTCTCCTTCTTTTCATCTAATTACTCTATCATTTCTTGTTGTGAGATTTTACCTAACCCTTTTCGTTTTTTGTCCGATATTTCATTTCTTATAAATTGTGTTAGCTGAATGTCTTTTCTCAGTTTTTCTATTCTGATCTGTAGCCTGTGTTGCCATGCTGGTTTTGTGTGTTTCTTCTGTGTGTTGGTTGGTTCTGATCTCTGCCTAGTGTGTATATTTAGTTTAGTGAGTGCTCCTATATAAACCAGTAGTTGTAACTCTTCCATAGTTGTATTTTCATTTATTTTGTTGTGTATGATTGTGTTGATAGTTGTTATTATTGTTTCGAGTTGTGGGTTTTTGGTGGTCTATGCAAGAATGGTCTAATATCTGTATTTGTGTCTTTGTATTCTATATACGCTCCTGGAAATGGAAAAAAGAACACATTGACACCGGTGTGTCAGACCCACCATACTTGCTCCGGACACTGCGAGAGGGCTGTACAAGCAATGATCACACGCACGGCACAGCGGACACACCAGGAACCGCGGTGTTGGCCGTCGAATGGCGCTAGCTGCGCAGCATTTGTGCACCGCCGCCGTCAGTGTCAGCCAGTTTGCCGTGGCATACGGAGCTCCATCGCTGTCTTTAACACTGGTAGCATGCCGCGACAGCGTGGACGTGAACCGTATGTGCAGTTGACGGACTTTGAGCGAGGGCATATAGTGGGCATGCGGGAGGCCGGGTGGACGTACCGCCGAATTGCTCAACACGTGGGGCGTGAGGTCTCCACAGTACATCGATGTTGTCGCCAGTGGTCGGCGGAAGGTGCACGTGCCCGTCGACCTGGGACCGGACCGCAGCGACGCACGGATGCACGCCAAGACCGTAGGATCCTACGCAGTGCCGTAGGGGACCGCACCGCCACTTCCCAGCAAATTAAGGACACTGTTGCTCCTGGGGTATCGGCGAGGACCATTCGCAACCGTCTCCATGAAGCTGGGCTACGGTCCCGCACACCGTTAGGCCGTCTTCCGCTCACGCCCCAACATCGTGCAGCCCGTCTCCAGTGGTGTCGCGACAGGCGTGAATGGAGGGACGAATGGAGACGTGTCGTCTTCAGCGATGAGTGTCGCTACTGCCTTGGTGCCAATGATGGTCGTATGCGTGTTTGGCGCCGTGCAGGTGAGCGCCACAATCAGGACTGCAAACGACCTAGGCACACAGGGCCAACACCCGGCATCATGGTGTGGGGAGCGATCTCCTACACTGGCCGTACACCACTGGTGATCGTCGAGGGGACACTGAATAGTGCACGGTACATCCAAACCGTCATCGAACCCATCGTTCTACCATTCCTAGACCGGCAAGGGAACTTGCTGTTCCAACAGGACAATGCACGTCCGCGTGTATCCCATGCCACCCAACGTGCTCTAGAAGGTGTAAGTCAACTACCCTGGCCAGCAAGATCTCCGGATCTGTCCCCCATTGAGCATGTTTGGGACTGGATGAAGCGTCGTCTCACGCGGTCTGCACGTCCAGCACGAACGCTGGTCCAACTGAGGCGCCAGGTGGAAATGGCATGGCAAGCCGTTCCACAGGACTACATCCAGCATCTCTACGATCGTCTCCATGGGAGAATAGCAGCCTGCATTGCTGCGAAAGGTGGATATACACTGTACTAGTGCCGACATTGTGCATGCTCTGTTGCCTGTGTCTATGTGCCTGTGGTTCTGTCAGTGTAATCATGTGATGTATCTGACCCCAGGAATGTGTCAATAAAGTTTCCCCTTCCTGGGACAATGAATTCACGGTGTTCTTATTTCAATTTCCAGGAGTGTATGTCAGCTGAAATTTTTCTTCTATATCTAACATTTGTGTCACTTCGTGTTCTATTTGTGCTTGTTCTGGTGGCTGTCTTAAGATTTCGTTTTCCTCTGGTTGTTTAACTGTTGCGTGTTGTTCTTTGTTTGTTTGTTCTGGGATGTTTGAGTCCATTACTGTATTTTCTTCTGATTGCACATTATTTTGTTCCAATATTTGTTGTACTTGTTTGATGTTTTCTAATTCTGACTGGGGTATCCTGTTATTTTTTATTATTACACGGATCTGATCAGCTAATCGTTGTTCTGTTTAAAATTTTATTTCTGGGTATCTGGTAATAAATGTTGTGTATACTTGTGATCTGTATCCAGTTGTGTTGGTTCCTAAGTTTGTTGCTTGGTAATAATAGAACATGAAAAATCTAAATAGAGGTGTTTTGCAGGATATGCTTCCTGCAACCACTCTAGAAGGAAAACAAACACAGAGGATGAGATGGTCAGATGAAGTTAACCGACACCTCTTGTTCTATTATTATTATTATTATTATTATTATTATTATTATATGCTGTAACCTGCTGTAGCTCTGCTTTATAAATTTTATAAGGTAAAGTTACTTTACTTCTTTATAAATCACCAATGTGGTACCAATGGGCGGTTAGAAAATTTAACTATTAACGGAGATATAATGCGGGGTGGTAGATAAAACAAGAAAAAAGTGAAGCACTCGGAAAACATGGTCGGATATCAATGTAACATGGTACACGTACGCATCAGCGACGGATATGTAATTGATTACAGTTACAATTCTCTGCGAGACGCAGAACGGCCAGCGGAATGCATTGGCGTTGTTCGTATTTACTGTTTTTAGCAGGCCTGCTAGGTTATATGAGATGCGCGAACAGCGTCAGATGTTGAGTGATCGCTGTGAAGGACAGGGAGTCACAGCATACTCGTATGAGACAGCGTTATCAGCACCTGACAGAGTTTGAAAGGGGCCTATTAGTGGATGGCTATTTGGTCAGTTGGTCTTATTGTTCTATACCCTGATTCGTGAAGCATTCGGATGTGACAGTGGACTGATGTTAGACTGCATGGGAATATCAGGCCAGGTATACTCGCCGTCAATGTTCCGGACGACCGACACCCCCGGGATAACAAGGCCGCCCAGCAGTGTTAGTGACGTCACACTAAGCGACCCATAGCCGACGCAGCAGTCCACGGACACCTCCGTACAGACGCGCCTGATGCTAACGATCTTCTGTCCGTCATACAGAAAGGAGCGAACTATAATTCGAACCAAAGACCAAATTGTATATATTCTTGTAAACAGCATACAGGTTCATAACGAAATACCGATTACATATACGGTCAGGAATAGGTTTAATCGATTGAGGAACTTTGCTACTATTTTATAATTGTCAGAACACTATTTAGCTTTAAAACTCGCATATAGGTGGCGACAAATGCCAACTGACAGCAGGACTTAACATTTTCAAGCTATTACACTGAAAGTAAATTATCTTAAACACTGTCATACATAGCAAAACCCTCACAACTTTCGTTTACAATAAGGTAACAAGAGTTCGCTTTATCTCATAAAACACATGAATATTGTGAATTTACTCATATGTTCAAGGTGACAGCTCTTTTCAAGAATTTTTACAAGTGTATCCCCAGTAATAAAGAATGGAAACAAATGATAGATATCAAATATTCTCCTTTTAACATAGACATCACTGAACACAAGATTCCGTCTTGCACTGTGATACTAAGGGACTGCTCTTTCCTTTAAGAAAAGCCTGACAATTTGAAGTTCACTCTGCTATTGAAGATACACTTCTTGAAACAATATTAAAAATGTTATGAAAGGTAAGGAAATGAAAAACAACCAAGTGCATTACATGTAAGAATGTGAGCAAAAGGCTGAGGCTCTCTTTACTTACCATTTTCAATCTCTCTACAGCTTATTTCCCTTTCCGCGTAGAAATCACCAACTGCAAGTCTCATTATTGCTGTCTGTTACTAACAAAGTGCTTTTCTATTTAGAAAACCTGAAAAATTTGATGTTCATTCTGGTACTGAAGATAAACACTTTCCAGAGGAGTTCTAGAACCTATTCCTGCCCGTATATGTAATCGGTATTTCGTTATGAACCTTTATGCTGTTTACAAGAATATATATAATTTGGTTTTCGGTTCGAATTATAGTTCGCTTCTTTCTGTATGACGGACAGAAGATCGTTAGCATCAGGCGCGTCTGTACGGAGGTGTCAGTGGACTGCTGCCTCGGCTACGGGCCGCTTAGTGTGAAGTCACTAACACTGCTGGGCGGCCTTGTTATCCCGGAGGTGTCGGGCCGACCACGTTCGACGAACCACGGAAGGGTTGCCGTATTGTGCACCAAGCATATCGTAACCCCTCTACATCTCCAACAGCCTTCCGAGAACAGGTAACGGACGGCCTGCAACATTCTGTGTCATCAGAGACTAACAGCAGCCGAACTACGGAATTATCGTACTACGTGTAGGCTTCCAATAACACCACAACACAAACGGTTGCGTTTGTTTGGTGCCGCGACCGGGATGCATCGACTGGTAATAAAAGGTGTCGCCTCGTGTTCGCAGACGAAACACGGCTCTGCACTACCCTAGATGACCATCTTCGGCGAGTGTGGCGGCGGCCTGAGGAATGGTCCCAGTCGTCCAATTTTTTGGAGAGATACAGAGGTGTTACTGCCGGTGTCATCGGATATGACTTCAGGTCACGGCTGATAGATACTGAGGGACCGCAAACGGCACATTGGTACGTCACGGACATTCTGCTTCCTTAAGAGTCACCTCCAATGTGATAGTATCGTGGTGCAATTTTGCAACATGATAATGCTTGTCCACACATGGAAAAAGTATCCGTGAACTGTCTGCATGTTGTTGAGGTACTCACGTGGTCATCAAAATCCTCAAGTCTGTCCCCGATGGAACCTTTGGAGGTGCAATTCCGATGTAAGCTCCATCCTAGTGCTGTGGGCGATCGTGCCTCCGGAAAGGCAAAAATGGCTTTATCACCCCCTTCCCAACCGAATCAATGCAAGCAATCAGGCCGGAGGAGGTGCAACGTCATACTGATAAGTGGGCTCACACTTTTGAGTTATGTGTAAATTTCAATCGACTTCGTTATTACTGAAATAAAATCCCACGCCCTCTCACCCCGTGAAGTTTCACTTCGTTGCCTCCCTCATGGTGGCTCAGTATTTTTGTCAGGATATGTATGTTGATACTTTGAATAACTGCACTGCCCACCAAAATAAAAAAATGCTCATGGTGTTATTATGTATCTACGTCTCCCTGCATACTCTGTGGACTAGTGTCTCGGACATGACAAAGAGTGCTTTTTACTTTTATATGTTGTTGTTCCCCTCATGTTCATAGAATAATACTTTCCATTAGGTAACAGAAGTATCTTGTACAACATTTCCTTTCCGATGTATTACTACTCCTCGGATCCTTTAGTACACCAAAAGCTTCCTTTGTGCTCCATATATGTGATTTCAAGTCCGCCCACGGTAGCTGAGTGGTCAGCGCTACAGAATGTCAATCCTAAGGGCCCGGGTTCGATTCCCGGCTGGGTCGGAGACTTTCTCCGCTCAGGGAGTGGGTGTTGTGTTCTTCTAATCATCATCATTTCATCCCCATCGACGCGCAAGTCGCCGAAGTGGCGTCAAAGCGAAAGACTTGCACCCGGCGAACGGTATACCCGACGGGAGGCCCTAGTCACAAGACATTATTACCTGATTTCATGTGTTCGTTGTACTTAATATCACTCTGTAGGTATAGAAATTAGGCCTGAATTCAGCGTCATACCAGTAATGTTGTATTTAAAAATTAAAGACGTTTCTCGCACATCCATTCGCATTTAATGCAGGCTGCCATTAATTATTCTTATTGGATTAACGCATTTTGAATTTCTATACAGTTATTTAATAATGGTCCTTCCTCGTTAACTACTGGCATCGTCAGGAAACTATTTGAGCGAGCTGTTTACATCGTCTAATAGGCTGATCCCATAAGGATATGTCTAAACTGTCACTAAACGCGTTGAGCTCATGTAATGGAATCCATTTTAACATGTTTTTGAACAATAGACCGTGTGCAGTAACGCAGTGTTTCTGTGCTACGGAACAACCACTTTCAATATTATATTCCTTTCTTCTGAGCATAGTGGGTGTAGAAGCACGATCTACGTCACTTTTAATTGTGATAAGTACTGTTAAGTCAGTGCATTTACATTTGATTTTGTACATGTCTGATAATCTTTCGTGACTTGTTAATAAGAAATACATGTTTTGCAGCTGGTTACACCATTTTGATTGACTTGATTGACTGGCTCTTGCATAAAAAACAAAAGGAAATTTACAAGGTGATGACAACTGTTCAGAATAGTAAGTGGTTTGCGGCAGAATGGATACGACATGCGTACTGTGTGGTCATAGCAAGCTAACGGGTGCCCTGCAAGCAGGGCAGCTTGCCCATAAGAGCAACGCTCCCACAACGGCGCTGGCGCATGGGTCACGGCGCACCACCTGCCCAGCCGCCCGTCAAACAACTTCCTCACGTTTCTCATTCCAGCTCTCCTGCAGGGAAGTTCTGTGCCTTTATGATACCAGATAATTTCCTCTGCAATTTACCGAGTGCATACCCGTAATGGCTAAGACCCTGCATTAATTATGAGGAGGAATGTGTTTAAATAACTGTTCCAACACATTGATTTACATTTCCCGAATTGTTCCAGAAATATTTCAAACGAAACCTAAAACCTAAGAGGTTGCCTTAAACAGACCATCTCTTTGAGCCAGTGCCCTGGCTCTAAAACATCTGCATCCGCCTTCCTTTCTTTCCGTTCAGTATTTACACTGTTTCTTGTCGCAATGGTTAAGCAGTTCAGCTTTTTTTCGTAAATGATTACAGTTTACCATAGATGTTATTTATAACCAAATTATATTCTCAAATTATAAATTAAGTAACAGATGTGTGTAACACTAAATTTATTTTTGAATGAACAAACTCAGTTGAATTATTCGCCCTTTTTGACAGTTTAGTATCTTTGAGATAGAAGTTAAGATGGTAAAATTTTTGGAATATTGAGGCCATCATTCATAAAAAGGTAATCATACAAATATCCATTTACATAGGTCAGATCTTGGTTCCCGTGCACAAGCTCTATTTCGGTGTTTACTTAGTAGCAGAGTGATTGTTACGGGGTTATTCAATACAGATGTAACTGTTTCATAATTAAAAGAGTCCACAGAGATAATCTTTAGAGTCTACGTGTTCAAGCGACGGACTTAAGGAGTTGACATAAGTTCGTTTTTTCTGGGTGGTATGTTTGAATTCTGTTGTGTACTGTAAAAAGGGGCTTAGAAGCCGAAACATACATTGTCTGAAAATAAGTTTTTTTGAAACAGGAAAAAAATTGTTTCGTTTAATTTCAAGAGTACACAATGATTCTCCAAGAAACCGTTGCTGAATTAATAAAAATTATAGTATTGTTCTTAGATGTATGGTCTTTTTGTAACAAGATTCACTACATAAATGATAACTGGATGTAAACATAGTGCACTATCTGTACCTATGTGTCAAAAGGTGCGATACAACTTAAATGTGTTATAGAAGGCAGACTAGGATATCACCCTATGGTCGGCTTATGTAGCACACTATCCCAGATAGTTTTATACCATTTAATCAGTTCCAACATGTGCAGCTTTGGAGGCACGTACAACATTTAGTCTGTATTCAAGTTCGATCCACAGTCAGTGCAATATATCCACATCAGCTGTGGCAGTGGCAGTTCTTTCAATCACTGATGTGGTTGACAGGCGTTTGGTAGACTCTGTAGACTGTATCCTTAACGTATCCCCATGGAAAGAAGTCCATCGGTTTAATTCCAGGCGACCTAAGAGGCTAACAATACTACCCCTTCCAGTCCACCTATCTGGAACACTCTGAGCCCAATGTGGCTTATTGAAATACACACAGACAAAACTTTGTAAGTTCGTCTCTCACATAAGCTACACTTGATGTGAATATCGTAATTAGTTTGGATACTGTAACACACTGAAATTGAAGCTTGCCTTTTGAGATAGCCAGTACACTGAACTTTTTGTTCCACCGCATTTTATATGCTTTTCTCGTGGGCTGTAGGAAGTAACTGACATGGCATACTTTTTATACTAAGCTTGAATCCAAGTTGACATCTGTCTTCTCGCCATATAATTTTTACAGACAGTAAACGCGATCTCAGACACTTTCTTATACGAGTGTGTGATTCTCTGCGGAAACTACGAACGCGTGTAACTCGTACCTGAACCTGTGCGTTCTGACGTTTCGTATTCACGCACGTGACATGTAAGTTTGAAAAAGACGAGGAAATGTGCGGTATAAACATCTGTCCTTCACCTCCATCACAAGATTCCTAACGAAATTCTACACTCTCCTACTTGACACACTGACAAGGACTGCTTTTACTCTTCTCAAAGTTACAAGGTGGTCTACCGGTTGGTCAGGAAGAAGAAGTAGTCTCGGAGGCCCGGAGATGTAAACTTCATCCAGCAGTTCCCCACTTCCCCCAGTTTGCGTGACGCTATGGTAAACACTGAGATGTAAATAGCCATGTGCCAGCACAGATCACTTGGCAGTCACGCACCGCGATTGCTCTTAGCTTTCTGGGTCTCCGCGTCCAGCGCCACCAAGAATAAGGAACGCCGTACAGCTATGCGTGAAAAAACACGTGGGGAAACACCGTGTATCCAAAGGCTTCGGGAACAAACTTGCATAAAGAAAAAGACGTAACTGAATCAGGTGATATAGGTGGCTTTCCTTGAGTTCAAAATGGTTCAAATGGCTCTGAGCACTATCCGACTTAACTGCTGAGGTCATCAGCCGCCTAGAACTTAGAACTAATTAAACCTAACTAACCTAAGGACATCACACACATCCATGCCCGAGGCAGGATTCGAACCTGCGACCGTAGCGGTCGCTCGGCTCCAGACTGCAGCGCCCAGAACCGCACGGCCACTCCGGCCGGCTTTTCCTTGAGTAAAAAGTAAATATCAGATATGGTAGTACGGACAAATGCGAGTTAAGAAATTTATAAACATGAATATGGAACGTTCATTGACCGGACTTGAGAGCTGATAGTTACTTACGTATTATATAAACCTTATAAGAATTAACAAGAGCCAAAAACTGAGCCGGCCGGTGTGGCCGTGCGGTTGTAGGCCCTTCAGTCTGGAACCGCGTGACCGCTACGGTCGCAGGTTCGAATCCTGCCTCGGGCATGGATGTGTGTGATGTCCTTAGGTTAGTTGGGTTTAAGTAGTTCTAAGTTCTAGGGGACTGATGACCACAGATGTTAAGTCCCATAGTGCTCAGAGCCATTTGAACAATTTTTGAACCAAAAACTGAATTATTGATTAGAAACCAAATGCAAGTATCCAACTTCGTTTTACAACAGTGCCACTGATTTGATGCATTTTTCTTCTAATTTCAGAACAGCTACCTACATAAATTTGAGGTCGTCGAGTTACTGTATTTATGATGACAGCACTGTTCACACCAAGAACCACTAGTGCTTCTCTTGCGTTTGTCTTCACTCTGTAAACTGTTTTTAACGATTCTCACTAACAAAACCTAATGGAGTAAAACTTTAAGAAATCGGACTGTAATGAATGATATCACCGCAGTGGAGTCATCTTGCGGCAAACGGCAGATTTAGTTAGCATGACACCAAAGACTGGAACGCATAGTAGCTGCGATATGCTGAGAAAATACACTGAGCTTCGTTTTACAACGTTGATGTAGCCCCATTATGCGTGCCATCTTCGTACAATGCCCCTGTTCAAGGTGTCTAAGAAAACTAGTTCTACACGTTGTCGGTACCGCCTTACCACCCATTTACACAGAAGAGATGGGTAAAATGTATCTTAATTGTGACATACATATATCGTTAGAATTACCAGGTCGTGCTGAAAAGTAATGTCTCCCGTTTTTCTTTTTCTCCCTTTCTGTATCGGCATCGGTTGAAGTACTAGGTGCTACATGTCATGCGTATTACTCGCTTGGCCTTCTGCCTCGGCAGCTGTGTGGTCAAAGTGTCTGAATGCCAACTGAAGGGACCCGGGTTCCATTCTCGACCTGGTCGGAGATTTTCTTCGCTCGGGAACAGGGTACTGTGTTCTCTTCATCATCATCTTGTTATCATCAACACACAAGTCGCCTAAATGTCGTCACATTAAAAGATTGGTAGCCGGCGGCGCACCGTCACACGAGAGACAGAGAGAGAGAGAGAGAGAGAGAGAGAGAGAGAGAGAGAGAGAGCGAGAAAGAGAGAGACACAAAGACTTGGTCGATTTCCCCGCTTCGTTGGCGCGTGTTGCACTTGCTGTAAGCGAGACAGAGATAATCCTGCAAAGAAAAAGTGAAATGAAATTATCGTATGGCATTGTTGGCTGGGAGGCGCAAAGAGAATTAGTTTCACGTGGGTTAGTTTAGTAAGCAAGAGAGCGTTGTAAAGATGCTTAAGCACACTCCAGTGGCAGACGCTACAGGAGAGGAGTTAGGCATCAACGAACTGTAAAAATTCCCAGAGCGTAAGTTCGAAGAATAGTGGACGATACATTACCTCCCTCCACATACATCTCGTGAACTGACCACAGTAAGGAAATCGTAGAAATTAGAGCTCATACGGAGGCTATCCTCAGTCGGGCCGCTCATGCACCATTCGCAAACTGAACAGGGAAGTTCGTACCAGAAATACCCTCCGTCACACACCTTGAGGTAGCTTGCGGTACACAGATGTAGTCACGTCAAATATCATTATTCGAAAAACAAGAGGCTATCAATAAATTTAAGCTCACTGTACCAATTCCATACCACGAAAAAAGTAGTTATCTTCACCACAAACCTCATATGTATAGAATGTATTTAATATTTATATGAAATAGAGGATTGAGAAACGAATATAAATGATGGGTGGGAAACTCGTGACTTCCAGCCGCGCAGGGCACTGTCGTAATGCAATGGCGAACGTTGAAAAGTTGTGCCAGACTGGAACTGAAACCTGGATTAACCGCGTCTCGTGAGCGGTTGTCGTAACCGCTTTTTTCCCCGAGAGATCCACCGATTACGAAAATTTTATTATTAATACTATTATTATTATTATTATTATTATTATTATCATCATTATTGTTATTATTTCTTTAGTACATGCCTTAGATCAATGCTGAAGTACAAGTATATATTAATTCAGTGTTCAGTCTGCGTGAGAGATGCATATATGGCTGAATTATTCCAATCTCACCTTAAACGCAACATCGCCTTCTCCAACTTGAGCTTTCATCCGTTGACTGGTAACTACAGAATACAGGTAACTGCTAAACGTTTTTTATTATAGTTATACAGTGCTAAAGAGCCGGACACGTCCAACAAAACAGATGCCACGCACATATATAGGATGAAGGACAATTCGCGCACCCGGATTTCGTAGCGCGATTCCTCACATACTAGCAATATAAAAATGTCTGCCACAAAATGTCGTCCTATGCATGCTTCTGGCAGTAAATGAAGGTTAAAGATTAGCATATTGGCAACACTGTTATCACAAGTACGGTAGCTATCTCTGACAGGATTGTGGTAGGAGTGCTGTGCAGCTGGTGAAGTGCGTAGAGTTTTGAGTTAGCATGCATCAGGTCGAGGGTTCTATGCTGGGTCATTGCTTATTTGTTTTTATTTGACAGTTTCATTATGCCTTAGTACTATAGTACACAGTGTTTCTTGAACCATAAATATCCGACATTTACTTAGTACAGTGTGTTGTCAAGGCTATCATAACAAAAACATGGTCAGACAGGCCAGAAATAGACAGTTGAAACAAATGACCTGTCATAGGACAGAATAAATGTAAATACAATATCAGGTTCGAGATGCTAAAGATGACTGAACAGTTAAATAACTCAACATCTACTAGTCATTTATACTACATGCAGTACGTCCGCTCAGATGTAACTCATTAGCAACCAGTGATAATAATAAATTTCATATTAATTACCGCATGCCGTTTATAAAAGAATACATTATCCTCAGAGCAGATGCTCAATGTAGCCGTCCATGTGCGTCTACACATTGAGCGACACACTGGATAATACGGCTCTGAACTCTTCGCAACATGGCTGCATCCTCAGATGCAAGATCAGCATGGACACGCGCTATCAGTTCTTCGACATGTGTCGGCGGAGAATACACGTGTTCCTTCAAGTGCCCCCACAGGAAAAAATTCAGAGGATTTAGGGTAGGTGAACGCGAAGGCGTATAACTGGACCTCCCTGTCGGAGACATTTCCCTCGACATGATCTGTGTAAATACCGTCATACATCAATTCCAAAGTGTGAAGGTGCACCATAATGTTGGAACCATAACCTCTGCCGAACATGAAGTGGAACAGCTTCCAGTGTGTCAGATAAATAATTTGAAAGGAATGCATGAAACCTTCCTGTAGTCAACTAGTCAGGCAACATGTAGGGACCCAAACTCCTGTCTCCCAATATTCCGGCCCAGGCGTTGATGGCGAAGCGAACTTGATACCCACGGTCGCGCGCTACGTGCGAGTTAACGTCAAACCAATGATGGGCATTGTGTATATTAAAGACAACCTCACGAATGAATGCTGCTTTATCCAGTCACATTACAGTGTTTATGAAGTAGTCATGGGCTTCCTGTTGTTGGAACCATTCACTGAATTGCATCCACAAACGACGGAACAGAAAACATGTTTGGAACTTGGTAGATGCAGTGGTGCGAAACAATTCGCCTCCACGACGAGCAAGAAGGCTTCTTTAAAAGCTGATCAATGAAAACGACCGTACTTCCATTTCTGTGCTCGTAATACGTAAGTGCAGATGTTTTATACAATATCAAGTGTAATCACTGAATGTGTTTTGTGTCTTTTTCTTACAGCGGACGACTCCAGAAGATATTTATTGCTGAAAGTTTTTCAGACATTTCGTTTTGGTACGTTAGGAGCGTCTGTCTGACTTCTGCAGTAGTGTGGGGTGCAAATTACTTCTTACAGGAGCCAAAGGGTACTTGTCAGATCAGTCCGTTGCGCAACTCGTCAACATAACACCCACACACCTACAAATGGCTCTTAAGACGCCAGATACCGTACCACGCAGACTACATTTAGCAAACAAAAACAAATACGCCTCCTGCATGCTAACTCAAAATTCTATCCATTGTACCATTTTTTCTTTCTTTAACTGACCTGTTTTTTTTATAATATTTATTTCTTTATTTTTTGCTTTTGTTTAAACGTGCGTCCCATCATCCCTTATAGCCCGTCCTTTCTCTCACCAAAAGTGCCTTCAGTACCTCTGTTGTGTACGTGCATATCGCGATAGTAAAATCATTTTATGGGAATGAATGTTCACTGTATCTGTATCACTTAGATGAAACACATGAAACAGCGATATCATTGTAAGAGATTATTCTATATTGTCTGCTTCCACATTGCGTCGATTATCTACGAGTATTTAACTGGCCTCATCGAGAGCACTTGCGGGGATTCCCTGATCATAATAAGCACTATGTTTTCAAATGTTTTCCGATGATTGTCACCCTGTGCAATGCAAAAATATTCCCCTTCAAGGTAACACAGATATTCGAAGAATGTAGAATTGCAATGCTCAGTAATATAGGTGACTGTACGTTCGATCATACATAGCGCTGCATTTAGTTTCATAACTGGGTATAGTATGCGATGAGGCCACATCAGTTCACTAACGTTTAGATAGCGTGCGTTCGCCCAACCAGTGATTGCTAATCGGTGGCTCAGAAAATTCCGTATGTCCAACGCTGCTCCGAAAATCTGTGCGCTATCGAATCAATGTTCCCGCATTTGTGAAAGGTGGCTGCTGGACTAAGGTGGTTTCGGTGCAGTTTGTCGGTGGTGGGGATTTTGTCACGGACAAACAGATACCACTGTGAGCGAATCCGTGAAGGCAGGAACGGCCAGTGAATGTTTTGTCTCAGTACTGTCCAGTTCACCTCTGGTTCCTTTTCTTCAATGGGGTTTGCACGAATGGTCTTTGTCGTGATTGTGCATATGGTCTTGTTGCGGAGCTGTGAAGTGCTTTGAAGGCTGGCACGCACATAACTAAATTCAAGGAAGTACTTCTAGCTGTGTTGGTATTCTGGAAGAATACTGTGATGGCTAGGGTCGTTGGTCTCGTACTGGTTAAGAGACTACGGAGAAGGCATGCGCCCTGACGCTGTGTTTCTTTTCTCTTTCGAGTGATGAGGAGACGGACGCTGATTAGCCCAAGGCCTACCCGTGAGAGCGGCTGGCTGAATGCTGCTAACTGTACTTTTAAATATGTTGCCACGTAGAAGAAACCAGCTAAACTCCTGCTGAAATTCGCTGCCAAACCTACAGGATGTGTCGGACAGACCATCAGAGACAGAGCACCTCGCGTTCCTGCTGCTAATAAGGCGAGCATAACGTTCGTTTGTTATATATTTTTACGAGCTTCCAACAGGAGCGACTTATTTACAGATACCTGTGTAGTTACTAGATTATTTTTGTAATTTCTTGTGTGTTCGAGAGCTTACTAGGCACAAGATTTTATTTTAATAACAGTGTAGCGTACAGTACCACCGTTGTTATCGACCCTTGTATCGTACAGGCTTTTTTTTGTTTTGGTTAGTGTAGCTCAGTGTCGTTTAGACCGTTAGTGGGAGAGCACTTCGAATTCCTGCTGCTAATAAGCAGAGTACACCGTTTGTTATATGCACTCCTGGAAATTGAAATAAGAACACCGTGAATTCATTGTCCCAGGAAGGGGAAACTTTATTGACACATTCCTGGGGTCAGATACATCACATGATCACACTGACAGAACCACAGGCACACAGACACAGGCAACAGAGCATGCACAATGTGGGCACTAGTACAGTGTATATCCACCTTTCGCAGCAATGCAGGCTGCTATTCCCCCATGGAGACGATCGTAGAGATGCTGGATGTAGTCCTGTGGAACGGCTTGCCATGCCATTTCCACCTGGCGCCTCAGTTGGACCAGCGTTCGTGCTGGACGTGCAGACCGCGTGAGACGACGCTTCATCCAGTCCCAAACATGCTCAATGGGGGACAGATCCGGAGATCTTGCTGGCCAGGGTAGTTGACTTACACCTTCTAGAGCACGTTGGGTGGCACGGGATACATGCGGACGTGCATTGTCCTGTTGGAACTGCAAGTTCCCTTGCCGGTCTAGGAATGGTAGAACGATGGGTTCGATGACGGTTTGGATGTACCGTGCACTATTCAGTGTCCCCTCGACGATCACCAGTGGTGTACGGCCAGTGTAGGAGATCGCTCCCCACACCATGATGCCGGGTGTTGGCCCTGTGTGCCTCGGTCGTATGCAGTCCTGATTGTGGCGCTCACCTGCACGGCGCCAAACACGCATACGACCATCATTGGCACCAAGGCAGAAGCGACTCTCATCGCTGAAGACGACACGTCTCCATTCGTCCCTCCATTCACGCCTGTCGCGACACCACTGGAGGCGAGCTGCACGATGTTGGGGCGTGAGCGGAAGACGGCCTAAGTGTGTGGGGGACCGTAGCCCAGCTTCATGGAGACGGTTGCGAATGGTCCTCGCCAATACCCCAGGAGCAACAGTGTCCCTAATTTGCTGTGAAGTGGCGGTGCGGTCCCCTACGGCACTGCGTAGGATCCTACGGTCTTGGCGTGCATCCGTGCGTCGCTGCGGTCCGGTCCCAGGTCGACGGGCACGTGCACCTTCCGCCGACCACTGGCGACAACATCGATGTACTGTGGAGACCTCACGCCCCACGTGTTGAGCAATTTGGCGGTACGTCCACCCGGCCTCCCGCATGCCCACTATACGCCCTCGCTCAAAGTCCGTCAACTGCACATACGGTTCACGTCCACGCTGTCGCGGCATGCTACCAGTGTTAAAGACTGCGATGGAGCTCCGTATGCCACGGCAAACTGGCTGACACTGACGGCGGCGGTGCACAAATGCTGCGCAGCTAGCGCCATTCGACGGCCAACACTGCGGTTCCTGGTGTGTCCGCTGTGCCGTGTGTGTGATCATTGCTTGTACAGCCCTCTCGAAGTGTCCGGAGCAAGTATGGTGGGTCTGACACACCGGTGTCAATGTGTTCTTTTTTCCATTTCCAGGAGTGTATTTTTACGAGCTTCAAACAGCAGCGACTGCAGTAAAGGATAGGAACTGTGATTGCTGTGTACAGATGCGAGCTTAGTTTGCGACGCTTCGCTCATAGTTCCAGGCTGCGTTGGCTTCCGTCACACACATTGAGGCTGCTGCCAAGGGGCATCACTGTGGGTGGTCGGACGCAGGTATGCAAGGGACTCCGAGCATGTCCTACGTGTCCCACGATCGGTCCACTGCGGTGGCCGCCCGGGGTACTGCCTTAACTGAGGTTGGCCCCTCACCTGTTGTCGAGTGGGAGATCATTCCAAAGTGTGGCAGGCAGTGAAAAACTTTCCGAGTGGCCGCCCTTAGGGCATCCCCGGTGCGGTTGACGAACAGGTTTCGGGCGTTATCTGTGGCTGACGACGTCTCTAAGCTGGATGCAGCCGTCCATCCTGTTCCAGAGGAAGCTATTCGGCCCGCAAGGTCTGGGCTGGTAGTAGGGAGCTCCAACGTTAGGCGCGTAATGGGGCCCCTTATGCACATGGCTGCCAAGGAGGGGAAGGAAGCCAGTGTGCACTCCGTGTGAATACTAGAGGGAGTCATTCCGGATGTGGAAAGGCTGCTTCCGGATGCCATGAAGAGTACAGGGTGCAGCCAACTGCAGGTGGTGACTCATGTCGGTACCAATGACGTGTGTCGCTTTGGATCGGAGGAGATTCTTTCTGGTTTCGGGCGGCTAGCGGAAATGGTGGAAATGGTGAAGACTGCCAGTCTTGCTTCCGAGATTAAGGTGGAGCTCACCATCTGCAGCATCGTCCATACAACCGGCTGTGGTCGTATGGAGGGTCTGAATCCGAGGTTCAGGCGGTTCTGGGACCGTGTAGGCTGCAGATTCCATGATTTGTGCCGTCGGGTGGTGGGTTCCCGGCTTCTGCTTAATAAGTCCAATACACACAGTACGCAGCTACAAGGATAACTGGGGCTGTGTGGAAGGGACTGTGGGGTTCCTTAGTTTAGAGGGTGTCAGGGAACCACAGATAGTGCTCCCGTCTAAAAGTGGGCAGGTAAAACACAGTAAGTTAGTTGTAGAAACGATCGGTATCGTAGTTGTAAATTGGCGTGGCTGTGTTGGGAAAGAACCAGAGCTCCAAGCCCTAATAGAAAGCACTGAAGCTCAAATAGTTTCAGCTACAGAAAGCTGGCTAAAGCTGGAAATAAGTTCAGCCGAATTTTTTTCAAAGGATCGAACAGTGTTCAGAAAGGATAGATTAAATACAATTGGTGGTGGAGTATTTATTGCCGTTACCAGTAGTTTGCCTTGTTGTGAAATTGAAGCAGATAGTTCCTGCGAAATTGTATGGGTAGAGGCTATACTTCACAATCGGACTAAACTATTAATTGGATCGTTTTACCGACCCCCGACTCAGAAGATATAGTTGCTGAATAGTTAAAAGAAAACTTGAGTCTCATTTCAAATAGATTTCCCACCCATACAATTATAGTCAGTGGTGACATCAATCTACCCTCGATACGCTGGAAAAATTATACGTTTAAAGACGGCGGCAGGAATAAAACGTCATCCGAAATTGTACTGAATGCTTTCTCAGAAAATTATTTTGAACAATTAGTTCATGAGTCCGCTCGAATCGTAAATGTATGCTGTGTTGAGTGTTACTTAAGTAAATAAATTAGTGAAATCAAAGTGAACTAGAAATTAGAATATAAATGGAAAACTTGGTTTAGTTTAGAGAGTTACATACTGGCATTCAGCGGGCAGAACAGAGGAAACAATGACCGTGGAGTCAGCGAGTTCCACATAAGCGGGCGCTGTCGATTCAGCCGTCAGGGCATCGCCCGACCGGCTCACGTGTTTCTCAGTTGTCGCATGTGAGCAAAGGCCCTCGCCTACATTCCAAGAGCCAATGACCGACGTTAAGAAGATTCTTCGAGAAGCTTTTCAACGTGACGGAAGAGGCAATGACCGGCTCACGTGTTTCTCAGTCGTCACATGCGATCAGAGGCCCTCGCCTACATTCCAAGAGCCAATGACCGAGGTCAAGAAGATTCTTCGAGAAGCTTTTCAACGTGACAGAAGAGGCAATGGCCGTGAAGTCGTTCACCCCCAGTGAACTGAAGTGAATAAATACGCGAGACGCGGTGGGCCCGACAGATGAAGACAGAGGTAGACAGATGAAGACAGAGGAAGACAGATGAAGACGGGAACGGAGACGAAGACGAGAGACGAAGGAAGAAAAGAAGAGTAGCAGTAGTTTTCAGTCAGTTTCGGTGCTGAAGACCGTCATGCAAGAAGAGACTACATCATGCACAGTCGCACCAAGTCCGCCGCTGTAATGGAATAGCAAGCAGCAGCCGCGGCGCCAGAAGACAGAAGTTAAAAGGTATTGGAAGTCTGATTTTTACGTACCCGGGTGACTCGTGAGGACGGGAAGGAGACGGCCTCACCTCAGCAGTCCCCTGTGAGCTGGGATAAAGACCTGACAGCCGAAGACTGGCAAGCGGGAGTCCGTGGTTCGAGTTCGGGACACTGGCCTTGCCCCGCCGCGCCGCTCCGCTGGTCGACGCACAACACACGCGGCCGCTTAGAGAAGAGAACACTGGGACGCCACATTCAAGGTATCACCATCCGATGCACGACGTCGCTCGCAATAATTAAACGGGCCACCTCGCGCTGCGCGTCTCCGGTCAGCTGGGCGAGACGGCGACACGAGATACACACCGCTACGCGTAATCAGACGCCGCCGCCGCCGCCGCCGCCGCTGTCGCAGCAGAAGGCTACGCAAACGACACGGCTGCCGCTCTCCGAACCAGAACGTCCCAGTAAGATACAGTTGTACGAAACTTTCAATAAAAGTTATCTTATGTAAAAATGATGTTTCATTCGACCTCATACCCGAGCCAAGGGAGAACCCACCCTGCCCACATGTTGTAAGAGAGAAAAGTTAATTTATTTAATATTTTCACCCTGACAGAATGCTTTAGAATGCTCATCCTGACAATTGACAGCATCCAAAGAGAAAACCCAGTTACATTGAGTGACAGAAGTGTCACATTTAGTAACACAACTGATACATTTGATGTCAGAAGCCCTTATAGTTGTTACAGCTGATACAATAGCCCCATATTTAGTAGTTATATACAACCGCTCGCTCACAGGAAGATCCGTACCTAAAGACTTGAAAATTTTTCAAGTCACACCAATACTCAAAAAGGGAAGTAGGAGTAATCCGTTGAATTGCAGGCCCATACCATTAACGTCGGTTTGCTGTAGTGTTTTCGAACATATACTGTATTCGAACATTATGAAGTACTTCGAAGAAAACGATTTATTGACACATAGTCAGCGCAGATTCAGAAAATATCGTTCCTGCGAAACACAACTAGCTCTTTATACTCGTGAAATAATGAGCGATATCGGCAGGGGATGTCAAATTGGTTCCACATTTTTAGATTTCCAGAAGGCTTTCGACACCGTTCCTCACAAGCGTCTTCGAACCAAACTACATGCCTATGCAATATCGCCTCAGTTGTGCGACTGGATTCCTGATTTCCTGTCAGAAAGGTCACAGTTCGTAGTAATAGACGAAAAGTCATCGAGTAAAACAGAAATAATATCCGGCATTCCAAAAGGAAGTGTTACAGGCCCTCTACTGTTCCTGATCTACGAAAAGACATGATCGTATGGCATTTATTGGCCGGGATATCTCCTTCATGGCTCGGCCACCGTATTGAAAGTCATTTTAGTTGACGCCACTTCTGTGGCTTGCGTGTCAATGATGATGAAGGGCATACAACACCCAATCCCCTGCCAGGAATCGAACCCGGACCTCCTTGCGTGGTTGGCAGTAACGCTACAGCTGCGCTTCGGAGGCGGACATTCCTGATCTATATTAACAGCATAGAAGACAGTCTCGTTAGCTGCCTTAGATTGTTTGCAGATAATGCTGTCATTTACCGTCTTGTGAAGTCATCAAATGACCAAAACTAATTACAAATTGATTTAGATAAGACATCTGTATGGTGCAAAAAGTGGCAATTACCCTGAATAAAGAAAAGTGTGAAGTTATTCACATAAGTACAAAAGGAAATCCACTAAATTTCGATTACGCAGTAAGTTACACAAATCTGAAGACTGTAATGGTTCAAATGGCTCTGAGCACTATGGGACTTAACATCTATGGTCATCAGTCCCCTAGAACTTAGAACTACTGAAACCTAACTAACCTAAGGACAGCACACAACACCCAGTCATCACGAGGCAGAGAAAATCCCTGACCCTGCCGGGAATCGAACCCGGGAACCCGGGCGCGGGAAGCGAGAACGCTACCGCACGACCACGAGCTGCGGACTGAAGACTGTAAATTCAACTAAATGCTTACGGATTACAATAACAAATAACCTAAATTAGAACGATCACATAGATAATGTTGTGGGTAGAACAAACCACAGACTGCAATTCATTGGCATAACACTTAGAAAGTGCAACAGGTCTATTAAAGAGACTGCTTACACTACGCTTGTCCGCCCTCTTCTGGAGCATTGCTGTGTGGTTCAAATGGCTCTGAGCACTATGGGACTCAACTGCTGAGGTCATTAGTCCCCTAGAACTTAGAACTAGATAACCTAACTAACCTAAGGACATCACACACATCCATGCCCGAGGCAGGATTCGAACCTGCGACCGTAGCGGTCTCGCGGTTCCAGACTGCAGCGCCAGAACCGCGCGGCCACTTCGGCCGGCTGCTGTGTGGTGTGAGATCGGCATCAGGTGGGACAGACGGATGACATCTAAAAAGTACAAAGAAGGGCAGCTCGTTTAGTATTATCGCGATATAGGGGAGAGAGTGCCACAGACATTATACGTAAGCCCGCATCTCGTGGTCGTGCGGTAGCGTTCTCGCTTCCCACGCCCGGGTTCCCGGGTTCGATTCCCGGCGGGGTCAGGGATTTTCTCTGCCTCGTGATGGCTGGGTGTTGTGTGCTGTCCTTAGGTTAGTTAGGTTTAAGTAGTTCTAAGTTCTAGGGGACTGATGACCATAGATGTTAAGTCCCATAGTGCTCAGAGTCATTTGAACCATTATACGTAAATGGCAATCATTAAAACAAAGGCGTTTTTCGTTGCGACTGGATCTTCTCATAAAATTTCAATCACCAGGTTTCTCCTCCGACTGTGAAAACATTCTGTTGGCACCCACCTACATGGGGAGAAATTATCATCACCATAAAATAAGAGAAATCGGGGCTCGCCCAGAAAAATTTGAGTGCTCGGTTTCCCGCGCCCCGTACGAGAGTGCAACGGTAGAGAGACAGCTTGAAGGTGGTTCACTGAATCCTCTGTCAGGCACTTTATTGTGAATAGCAGAGTAATCACGTAGATGCAGAAGTAGATGTAGATGGGAGCGAAAGTGCTTGGGCCATGTAGTACTTTTTGTTTGCGATGGATATATGATTTTTTTGCACCTTTTTCAGGAGGTTCAGGTGTCTATCGGGGTGCAGTTCCAATGTGCCTCTGATACGGTTCAGGAGGTCCACCAAGGTCTTAGTTATCATGCGGCCAGGTGTGGTCTCCCAGTAGATTTCCAGACGACAGTGTGAGGTCTGTTGCTCGGCCCATGTCACTTCAAGAGTTTCACCAAAGCCGCCACGAAGGAGAAGTATGGTCGTCTTCCTGCTATTGATCTGAGCGCCAGACGCCTTCATGTAGATTTTAAGTACGTCTTCCAGGGAGGCCAGGTCTGGGGAGGACACAACAACAGATACGGCGTCGGCATACGCTGTGCAACAGATCCGCGTGTTCTGAACCACTAGTCATCCTATTCTGTTTTCAAAGAGACGTAGTAGTGATTCAATGGCTATGGCATATAGAGCCATCGACAGCTGGCATCCTTGACGGACAGACAGACCAATGCAGAGAGATTTTGTGAGGTGACCATTGATTAAAATCCGAGAGGGAGCATTTGAGAACAGACCGCGAAGAATTGTTGTACTACGATCGCCACTTCCCATCTTCTTCAAGGCTTCAATTAAAAACTCATGGCTCACACGGTCAAACGGTTTAGAAAATACTAAAAATACAATTGCTCATTTAGTTCCGGACACTGCTGCGGAGAATTCACGTCTCGTAGTCCACATGCTGCAGTAAGGATGCTTCTACGAGGGATGGCACAATGTTGGTAGCTGCCTAAAGTCTTCTCCAACAGTGATTCCATATGGATCTTGGTCGCACATGTAATGATTTGGAAATCTGCAATAAGCAACGTGACGGTCTGCAAGTTGCTTAGATGCGCGCTTTGACCAAGTTTCGGGAGAAGTACGAACTACGACTTATCGTCGGGACTGAACAAAGACTCCAGAGAGCTGCGTTTGCCATATGCCAGTGATTTTAACTTTAAAGTACTTGGGCGTTACATATGGTGCAGCGTCTGGGATAGTAGTTCTTTGATAAAGGTCCCTGATACATTGATAATAAAACTCTATGCTCGATTTTTGCCAGAATCGGCCCGCCATGTGTACTGTATCACTATTGACTGAAGCCTAGGCTCTGCGTAGCGAAACCACCACGCCAAAGCGTCGAGATTGCTGTGTCTTTGTAGAAGAATTTGATCCCAGTTGAGTCTTATTACATTTCTAAAGTCAGGATCCTGCAAGAGCCTAGTATACAGCTTCCAGCAGCCGAGACCTCGAGTGACCTGTTGTCGCTGAAGATTTATATAAAACTAATAGGCACAGTGGTCAGAATAACTGACTGGCGCTTTGTCATCGCTCGTGACACGCGGTTGCACAGCGGGAGAAAAATATATCATATCCACCCTGATTGCTGCACAGTGGCACAGACAGGTAAACGCGACGCGAGGCCGTGTAACTGTTCCCAAGTGTCAACGATATGAAGGCCGGTGACCAGAGTTTCCAGTTCGTATCACTTACTAAAGTTGGGCGATTGGTCCTTGGCGTAGAGGACGCACTTGTACTCTCCAGCGATAAGCAGCAGACCGCCATTGGTGCCGATAAAACTTGGTAGCTCTTCTTTAAAAAACAGGGAGCGCTCGTATCGTTTGGTTGAGCCTGATGGAGCATAGCGGTTTATTATCCGTGTTCCGTTGACCGTACCTGAGATGCCTCGATCATTAAGAAGACGCTGAACATTAGTCAAGGGAATGACGTCACGCACTATGGTTGCGGTTCCAGTAGAATCTTCACTACTCACATTAAAAATGACAGTATAACCGGCAATAGCAATATCGGCAGTGGTAACTTCGTGAAGAAGAGCAGTATAGACCGCAGTGCCATACAGAAAGTCTGCAAGAGCTGGGTTTATGGCCACACGTAACTCGGTTAATAGTGAGAGTAGTGATATTATAACTCTGGCGCTAAATCGGGAGGTTCAACAGGGCGACGTTTCGGACGCGGCAGGTGGGTCTTCTTCCATGGCTGTAGCGCCAGCAGCCAGGTGTACATACCAACGCGGGTCCAGCACCCTTAATGGACGCAACCGCTTTCAACAGAGAAAGCTTTAGTGGGTCAGCTTTCTTCTGCTCCCCGGAAGGCACAGCACTACTTTTTTTCGTTTTGGGTGACAGATGTAAGTCGTCTCCCGTTCATTTGGCAGTCGTGCTCTTGTTACGACCCTGTTTGTTTGAATCTCGTCGTCGGAACACTAAGTGGATGCTGTGGAGTTAAGGACAGCGCATTCGTTACTTCTAACTAGAATTAAACAACTCGATTCCCTGGGAATATCGACGCCTGAATGAGTGGCAGATGTTATCGGCATCGTGGGTACCGCCAATGGGGCATGGGGTGCCGCCCACATTTTCCATGTCGTGTGGTGGCGCCACCTCCGTCACCATAGCTTCCTTCGATTCACGAGTGTGGTCTTCGGTAAGGGGAATTGCAGCTGCCAGCTCGGGCTGCTGAGCGACAGCAGTGGGGCTTGCGTCGGTCGTGTCAACCAAAACATTGCGCGAGAGCGCGATAGCGTAGCTGTTTGTCTGCTGGGGACAGCGGCTGGCTCTCTTCATGGGGAAGATGCGCCGGCCTGCGCTTACTACAGGTTGCCCGAAAGTGCTCAGTCCACCTCCAAAAGGAGCATGTGGGAGGCTGTCCACTTATGATATGGACGTCCGTATGCCACCAACGGGCAGATACAAAGGCATATGCTTCTTCAAATCAGTTCGAAGATTCCTAACACAGCTGTCAACTTGGTAGATGTAAGAAGACGGCCACTTTTCATTAGTGACGCCAAAGACAGGTCCACAGGGAAGCAGCCATCTTGATGTATCGTCACTTCAAAATTCAAATGACAGACAGTATGCACACGTTACAGGTCTCACAGCCAGCATATACAATTTCTACGTCACTAATAGAGCCATCAAAATGTTTAACTTTTCGATTACCACTAGTGAAAGTTACAATATTTTCACATAACTCCGAAGTTTTCGGTCTTATAAAGAGGGAGCTCAAAATGAAATCCAGCTGAAAGCCTATAATTTCTTCATGATCAATCGTAAGTTCCTCACGTACCAGTTGTGAATAACTAAACCAATAGGATTCGGAGAGTTCCGATCAAAGATGCACTGGATACAATCTGTTATACTTAATTTATAAATGTTACTTACAGAACGTTGTTATGGCACACACGAAATCACTAACCTCACGCGAGACGTTAACGTACAGCGACCGCGGCAGAGGACGAGAGACCGCTGCCGCATGTCCGCTCGCTGTCACGGTTGCAACTCGACTACAGCTGGACAGCACTACGCCTATATGCTGACAGTGGTAGTCACCGTACACGTGATTACAGTGTTGTAGGTTGCTAATCTTTACCGTTCATTTACTACCTGAAATATGTGTAGGACGAAATTTTGCGAGAGACATTTTTGTATTGCTAGTACGTAACGAATCGCAGCACATGCTCTGACAATTCTCCCTCGCATATCTACAGGCGTATTTCGAACATTTTATAAACAATGTCTTTTACGAATCTCCACAAGAAAAAATTCAGAGGTGTCAAGTCTGGCGAACGAGCCGGCAACAACACATCTCGTCCGCGTCCAATCCAACGATTTGGGAATTGTCTCTGCAACTCACTTATAGCCTTCAGTGAAAAATGTGCCGACACCCATCGTGTTGATACCACATTCTGTTCCTTGTCCCTAAAGGTATTTCTTCCAATAACAGACCTAATGTTTTATGCAGGAATGTTGTGTACTTCCTGTCATTAAGATTTCCTTCGAAGAAATATGGGCCTGTAATTCTGTCCTCCAGAACCTCACTCTGCACCCTCACCGACCACGGTTTTTGGTGTGCAGCTTTCCGCAGCCAACATGGATTTTCAGTTGCCCAATAATGCATGTTATGCAAATTAACATTTCCATGGTTCGTGAATCTACCATCGTAAGTAAATAAAATCAAATTATTAAATGTGTCATCCCTCTGAATCTGAAGTTAAGCCCATCGCCAGAATTCAATGCGACACATACAATCTGTAGGAGTTAATTCTTGGTGGAGACTGGTATGGTAAAAATGATATTTATGGTGATGCAGAACACGAACAACACTACTCTGGCTCATGCCAGATTCCTTTGCGATTTGACGCAAACAAACACAAGGATCTCGAACCACAGTGGTAAGAGTACCAATTTCCATTTCATCGTTAGTAACTTTCCTTTGCCGGATATGCTTCCGATGCGTTAAAGATCCAGTTGTTCTCAATTTATCATACACATATTTAAATGTACGACATGTAGGGTGAGTACGTTGAGGATATCTGAACTTAAACTAAATGATGGCACTTTCATAATTGTAACAGTGTATAGGCCCCCCTCAGGGAGTTTCCAGCTATTTCTAGAAAACTTGGATGCTTTGTTCTGCTATCTGTCAGACAGGAGGAAGCAAATTATCATTTGTGGGGATTTCAATTTTGATTCCCTGAAAGAGTGTAATAGGAACAATGACCTTGTAGTATTACTCAGTTCTTTCAATTTGAGCTCCGTCATTGATTTTCCTACTCGGATAACAAAGTACAGCAGTACATAGATAGATAACTTTTTTATAGACCAAGATAAGTTTAAGGACATAAATGCTTATCCTGTTGAGAACGGTCTTTCAGGTCATGGTGCACAGCTAGTTACAGTACATGACATACCTCCATGCAGTATATCAAGTTAGACTTTCAAAGCAGTGCGTTCAATTAACAATATAAATATTGCAAACTTTACGGAAGCCTACAGCAGCTAGACTGGGATGAAGTGTATAAGGAACCAGATGCAAACTTGAAATATAACTTTTTTCACGATACATTTTTAAGGGTATTTGAAAATTGTTTTCCCAAGAAAATAGTTAAACATAATTCCAAGAAAACATATAAAAAACCTTGGCTAACTAAAGGAATAAGAATATCCTGCAACCGTAAAAGAGAACTGTATCTAACAGCAACAGGGAGTACTGATCCCAGAATCGTTCAATATTATAAAAAACTATTGTGCGGTACAAAGAAAAGTTATTAAAAAGTCCAGAAGAATGTGTATCATGTCTGAGATCAGTAACTCTGATAATAAAATTAAAGCAATTTCGAATATTATTGAAAGGGAAACAGGGCAACCAAGAGCACAGGAAGACTTTAGTGCCATAAAACTTAATGACAAGTCAGAAATTGAAAATATTTCCGATAATCATTTTTTAAATGTTGTGGAGAAGAAGAGGCAAGGCTACTAATAGAAGAGGCCATACCTGTGCAGTTTGAAACAACTGTAATTCCACCAACCTCTCCCTCTGAAATCAGTGAAATAATAAACTCACTGAAAAGTAAAAGCTCTTACGGAATTGATGGCATTTCCAGCAAGGTACTTAAAACTTGTTCCCCACAGATAAGTAGTATTCTCAGCCACGTATGTAATAGCTCTTGGAGCAGGGTGTTTTCCCCGACAGGCTGAAATATGCCATTGTAAAACCATTGCATAAAAAGGGGGATACGTCGGATGTCAACAACTACCGCCCAATCTCTCTTCTGACAGCTCTATCAAAAATTTTTGAGAAAGTAATCTATTCAAGAGTAGCCTCCCATATTTGTAAAAATAAAGTACTAAGAAAATGTCAATTTGGTTTTCAGAAATGCTTTTCAACAGAAATTGCTATATACGCTTTCACTGATCAAATATTAAATGCTCGGAATAACCAGACATCACCCATTGGTATTTTTTGTGATCTCTCAAAGGCCTTTCATTGCGTACATCATGGAATTCCTTTAGATAAACTAAATCATTATGGTTTGAGTGGGGCAGTGCACAAATGGTTTAATTCCATACTTAACTGGAAGAATGCAGAAAGTTGAAGTAAGTGGTTCATGTAATGTTAAAACAACAGCTGATTCCTCAAACTGGGGGTTAGGTCCTTTACTGTTCTTGATATACGTTAATGACTTACCATTCCACATTGATGAAGATGCAAAGTTAGTTCTTTTTGCTGATGATACAAGTATAGTAATAACATCCAAAAACCAAGAACTAAGTGATGTAATTGTAAACGATGTTTTTCACAAAATTATTAAGTGGTTCTCAGCAAACGGACTGTCTTTAATTTTTTATAAAACACAGTATATACAGTTCCGTACAGTAAATGGCATAACTCCAGTAGTAAATATAGACTTTGAATAGAAGTCTGTAGCTAAGATAGAGTTTTCAAAATTTTTAGGTGTGTCTATTGATGAGAGGTTAAACTGGAAGCAACACATTGATGGTCTGCTGAAACGTCTGAGTTCAGCTACGTATGCTATTAGGGTTATTGTAAATTTTGGTGATAAGAATCTCAGTAAATTAGCTTACTAAGCCTACTTTTATCCACTGCTTTCGTATGGCATCATATTCTGGGGCAATTCATCATTAGAAAAGTATTCATTGCTCAAAAACGTGTAATCAGAATAATTGCTGGAGCCCACCCACGGTCATCCTGCAGACATCTATCTAAGGATCTAGGGATCCTCACAGTAACCTCACAGTATATATATTCACTTATGAAATTTGTTGCTAATAATCCAACCCAGTTCAAAAGTAATAGCAGTGTGCATAGCTATAACACCAGGAGGAAGGATGATCTTCACTATGCAGGGTTAAATCTGACTTTGGCTCAGAAAGGGGTAAATTATGCTGCCACAAAGGTCTTTGGTCACCTACCAAACAGCATCAAAAGCCTGACAGATAGCTAACTAACATTTAAAAATAAATTAAAAGAATTTCTAGATGACAACTCCTTCTACTCATTGGCTGAATTTTTAGATATAAATTAAGGGAAAAAAAACAACTTAAACATTAGTGTCATGCAATATTTTGTGTAATGTAATATCTTGTACAGACATCTTTTATTAACCTGACACGTTCCACATCATTACGAAGTGTCGTATTGATGATCTATGGAACAAGTATTAATCTAATCTAATCTAATGTAATGTAATAAGTCTCTAGCTCTCACTGAACTTCTTTGACATTCTCAGTAAGTGAGAAGCATATTGACTTGTTCTTTGAAGGAATACATTTTTCACATTCGCTTGATTCGACGATACTAGTCTTACTGTTCCTATTAGTATTGTATTGCGAAACCGTCGAATGGTATTTATATTTCAATGGCACGTTAAATGGATATGCCGTATTTGGCGAATTTTTACTATTTGCACGATATGTGAGAGAGAATTGCCAGAGCATGTGCTGCGATAAGTACCCAAGTGATAAGGAAGACCACTAAATCCATGATAAGAAGATTGCAGCACTGCATTGATACCAATGGTCATCACTTCGAACACCTTCTGTAAATGGACGTTCATGCCACCTTTTTTACGTACGTTGACCATCAAAGACCTTTCTGTTACACGTCATTGGATTCGTCTCGATAGCCGCTTCAGAAAATAAGTACCAAACTATAGCATCCCATTTAAGAAAACAGAGTTGCCCATATCTCTGACGCGACCGCACCTAGCAACAAAAAACGAACGTCGTATTATGGCCCCCGTTGCCCCATGCAATATTTGTCTCACGAACTTTTCAGCTACTATCATTCTTTCGGAGATGTTCTAGATGGCAATATATGGAGTGAAACACCTAAGACTAGCAAAGTAAAAACCGCGGAAATGGAAAATGCTATTCATCTGCAGTTTCGACAGAATTGATTGATATTCATGGGCTCATATTGTTAGCCAATAAATAGATTGTAATAATGCTTAGAAGTGTATTTTTTGTGAAGCATACACTTTTTTGAATGGGACGATGCCTATTGACATTAACAAACTAAAAGTAGGATAAATTAGTATGTCAGTGGTGTTTGTTGCAGGATTCCAGTGCGGGTCTTTACGAGATACCGTATTTTGAAAAATTTACACACAGACACTTTTTTGTAACATTCTACCTGCGTAGTTTCCAGGTTCGATGTTGTTACGTTTACTTATAGTAAGCCTGTGTTTTTCTTGAGTGGATTCCGACTTGTTAGTCAGTTAACGTGTGGCATTCCAAGCAGTAGATCGTGAGTTGATGATGGGATTTACCAATACAGAAAAAGCCGATGTGCTCAGGGCGTATGGAGAGAGTAGGAAGAATGCAGTTCGTTCTCGTACGGTGTATGCGGCAAGATATTCCCATGGACGTAAACCTTCTCGGCAATTATTTATCAACCTCTTCAACCAGTTACGTGAAAGTGATAGTGTAACACCTAGGCAACGTAACAGAAGGAAACAAGTGAAGACTGGGAAATTAATGTTCTCGTTGCTGTTGCCGTTGATACGCACGTTAGTTCACGCGTAATCTCACGAGGAAGTTCAAAATGTTTCAAACGGCTCTAAGCACTATGGGACTTAACTTCTGAGGTCATCAGTCCCCTAGACCTTAAAACTACTTAAACCTAACTAACCTAAGGACATCACACACATCCATGCTCGAGGCAGGATTCAAACCTGCGACCGTAGCGGTCGCGCGGTTCCAGGCTGTAGCACCTAGAACCGCTCGGCCACTCCGGCCCGCGCTCGAGGAAGTGGCATGTGTCAGGAAAGGGTCCTACGCATTCTCCATCGTCACAGGTTCCATCTCTATCACATATCTCTTCATCAAGAACTGCATGGAAACGATTGTGGCAGTCGTGTTAACTCCTGTGCAAGATCATTACACAGGATACTTCAGCTGTGTATCATGTATCTTGCTTAGTGGAGCAGCAACATTTACCAATCATTGCCAGGTAAACCGCCGAAACATGAATAACTTGTCTATTGAAAGTACCCTTTGGTTTTATCAGTTGGAACGTCAGCGCCTATGGGATGTAAACATATGATCTGAGATAGTGACCCATCAGCTCATAGGCCCTCTTTTTCATAGACCGGACAATGAGCGCGACAAGTATCGCAGCCTCCTTATAGAGCATTTTCCACAGATGCTAGAAGACGTTCCTGTGCACACTTTGAGGAACCTGTGGTACCAAGATGATGCCTGTCCAACCCAAAGTTGACAAATTACTACTGCATGTCTTCACGAATAGTTTCCAAATCATTAGATCGAACGCGGAGGGCCTGTACCACTGCCGACCCGTTCCCCGGATATGACGCTCATAGACCCTTTTCTTTGGAGAAAGCCGAAAGACGCTGTCTACAAGGACATACCAACAACACCTATGATATGCAGCGACGTATCACGTCAGCCTGCTCGGACATCTTCGCTCAAATGATAGCATGCATACAGCAGTCGTTCCATACCGGACTGGAAGCATGTATATCGCTGCCGGTGGTCGTTTTGAACACAACCTGTGATGATCAATTATCTCTTTATTGGTCGGAATCCACGTAACTAGTGTAAGTACTTGTGTTGACCTTTAGTGTGTGTTACCACACGTATTGAACAAGTGTCGGTGTTTGAGATTTTCAAACTGCGATATCTCGTCAACGCCTCGCAATAGAATCCTTGCAGCAAACACCACTGACATTCGTATCTACCCTGATTTTAATTTGTTAATGTCAACAGGCATTGCTCCATTTAAAAAGTGCCGTTGTTGCGATCTTCAATCCATCTCCAGTCAGTGGTTTGATGCAGCTCTCCACGCTAGTCTATCATGTGCAAGCCACTTCATTTCCGAGTTATTCCTGCAACCTACATCCTTCTGAATCTACTTAGTGTGTTCAGCCCTAGGTCTACGATTTTTACCCTCTACGCTTCCCTACAGTACTAAATTCGTAATCCCTTGATGCCTCAGAACTTGTCCTACCAACCGATCCCACCTTCTAGTGAAGTTGTGCCACAAATTCCTCATCTCCCCAATTCTATTCATTAGTTATGTGATCTAACCATCTAATCTTCAGCATTCTCCTGAAGCACCATATTTCTAAAGCTCCTATTCTCTTCTTATCTAAACTACTTATCGTCCATGTTTCACATCCATACATGGCTACACCTCACACAAATACTTTCAGCAAAGACTTCCTGACACTGTGGTCGAGCAATGTCGTTATCCTGAAGGAAGTCATTCACAGGATGTACACAATGGGGCGCGAATTGTTGTCCATGAAGACGAATGCCTCACCAATATGCTGCCGATATACACTCCTGGAAATTGAAATAAGAACACCGTGAATTCATTGTCCCAGGAAGGGGAAACTTTATTGACACATTCCTGGGGTCAGATACATCACATGATCACACTGACAGAACCACAGGCACATAGACACAGGCAACAGAGCATGCACAATGTCGGCACTAGTACAGTGTATATCCACCTTTCGCAGCAATGCAGGCTGCTATTCTCCCATGGAGACGATCGTAGAGATGCTGGATGTAGTCCTGTGGAACGGCTTGCCATGCCATTTCCACCTGGCACCTCAGTTGGACCAGCGTTCGTGCTGGACGTGCAGACCGCGTGAGACGATGCTTCATCCAGTCCCAAACATGCTCAATGGGGGACAGATCCGGAGATCTTGCTGGCCAGGGTAGTTGACTTACACCTTCTAGAGCACGTTGGGTGGCACGGGATACATGCGGACGTGCATTGTCCTGTTGGAACAGCCAGTTCCCTTGCCGGTCTAGGAATGGTAGAACGATGGGTTCGATGACGGTTTGGATGTACCGTGCACTATTCAGTGTCTCCTCGACGATCACCAGTGGTGTACGGCCAGTGTAGGAGATCGCTCCCCACACCATGATGCCGGGTGTTGGCCCTGTGTGCCTCGGTCGTATGCAGTCCTGATTGTGGCGCTCACCTGCACGGCGCCAAACACGCATACGACCATCATTGGCACCAAGGCAGAAGCGACTCTCATCGCTGAAGACGACACGTCTCCATTCGTCCCTCCATTCACGCCTGTCGCGACACCACTGGAGGCGGGCTGCACGATGTTGGGGCGTGAGCGGAAGACGGCCTAACGGTGTGCGGGACCGTAGCCCAGCTTCATGGAGACGGTTGCGAATGGTCCTCGCCGATACCCCAGGAGCAACAGTGTCCCTAATTTGCTGGGAAGTGGCGGTGCGGTCCCCTACGGCACTGCGTAGGATCCTACGGTCTTGGCGTGCATCCGTGCGTCGCTGCGGTCCGGTCCCAGGTCGACGGGCACGTGCACCTTCCGCCGACCACTGGCGACAACATCGATGTACTGTGGAGACCTCACGCCCCACGTGTTGAGCAATTCGGCGGTACGTCCACCCGGCCTCCCGCATGCCCACTATACGCCCTCGCTCAAAGTCCGTCAACTGCACATACGGTTCCCGTCCACGGTGTCGCGGCATGCTACCAGTGTTAAAGACTGCGATGGAGCTCCGTATGCCACGGCAAACTGGCTGACACTGACGGCGGCGGTGCACAAATGCTGCGCAGCTAGCGCCATTCGACGGCCAACACCGCGGTTCCTGGTGTGTCCGCTGTGCCGTGCGTGTGATCATTGCTTGTACAGCCCTCTCGCAGTGTCCGGAGCAAGTATGGTGGGTCTGACACACCGGTGTCAATGTGTTCTTTTTTCCATTTCCAGGAGTGTAGTTGCATTTTCGGTAGGAGGATGGCATTCACGTATCGTACAGACGTTACGGCGCATTCATTGACCACCAGTGGCGTACGTCGGCCCTACATAATGCCACCTCAAAACAGCAGGGAACCTGCACCTCGCTGCACTCGCTGCACAGTGTGTCTAAACGTTCTGCCCGCCCGGGTTGCCTCCTAACACGTCTCCAAAGATCGTCTGTTTGAAGGTATATGTGACTCTCATCGGTGAAGAGAACGTGATGCCAATCCTGAGCCGTCCATTCGGCATATTGTTGGGTCCATCTGTACTGCGCTGTATGGTGTCGTGGCTGCAAAGATGGACCTCGCCTTGGACGTCGGCAGTGAAGCTGCCCATCATGCAGCCTATTGCGCACAGTTTGAGCCGTAACACGAGGTCCTGTGGTTGCACGAAAAGCATTATTCAACATGGTGGTGTTGCTGTCAGGGTTCCTCCGAGCCTTAATCCGTAGGTAGCGGTCATCCACTGCAGTAGTAGCCCTCGGGCGGCCTGAGCGAGGCATGTCATCGACAGTTCCTGTCTCTCTGTATCTCCTGCATGTCCGAACAACATCGCTTTGGTTCACTCGGAGACGCCTGGACACTTCCCTTGTTGAGAGCCCTTCCTGGCACAAATTAACAATGAGGACGCGATCAAACCGTGGTATTGACCGTCTAGGCATGGTTGAACTACAGACAACACGAGCCATGGGCCTCCTTCCTGGTAGAATGACTGGAACTGTTCGGCTGTCGGACCCCCTCCGTCTAATAGGCGCTGCTCATGCATTGTTGTATACATCTTTGGGTGGGTTCAGTGACATCTCTAAACAGTCAAACGGACTGTGTCTGTGATACAATATCCACAGTCAACGTCTGTCTTCAGGAGTTCTTGGAAATTGGGTGATGGAAAACTTTTTTTTATGCGTGTAATTACTCTTTACCAAGAAGAGCTGTGTTGCCGATGATTAATTCATGATCGTGATCACTGACGACCAGCAAGACCTATCATACATAGCAGATAGCCACAGTGTTTAACGTGAAGAGTGACCCTCATTCCACGCCGATACACTGTATATCACAGACCTACCAGAGATCCATTAAGGTCACAACAGATTTGCACAACAGGAGGCTGACTTTTTCGTTGATGTCATGGTGATACATTGAAAAAATGCAGGAGATAAATGAGACCATTGATTCTGGTTTTCAACATACCAACATGAAGACTGTATTATTAACATTAGTCTGATGCATTATACGGTGTCTCGCAGTATGGTTCACCTCTTTTGATTTTTCTACAAGTGTCAATCATGTACATCGCTAATCTCATAGCTGAACGACTTTAAACCACGAGCACACACTGTCCGCCCAAAAAGACTGATTTTATACCTAACGTGTAAGGGACATCAGCGCAGAAACTGCTGTAGCAGCTGAACAAACGACTTCAAACACCAAATGTTCATTCGACCAGTCAGTTATGAGCAGGCAGTGTTATGTAGTGGTCTGCTGCGGAATTGGGTCAACGCTGTTGTGTCACAAATCACAATGGAGAAACATCTCTAAATCAAGTGTTGAAGACATTCCCCAAAGTCTTTCGAAAAAGAGAAAAGTGTGTACGGGGTTGTCACGCATACTTTGACATCCGAACAAAAGCAATGGCGCATGGACGTCTGCCACGACTTTATTGAAACCCAAAACCAAGACAATTATTTTATGGAAAACATCACGAGTGTCAAGACTCGATGTTATCAGTACGAACCTACCACAAAATTACAAAGTGCAGGAATTCGCATGAAAGGTCAACGCTTTGACTACATAACCGATAATGAAGCCAATATGACTCTCGAAGTTGAACAACATCCCAAAGAAAATCTGACAATTTCATATTGTTGTATCAGCTTGTTGTGCGTTGTACTCGAGTTGGGGGAGACTGTCTACAACACCTGAAGTATTATAATCACCATCTTAACTTATATCTATTTTTAATTAACCCAGTCTCCTTGTGGGTAACGCATTGAGCTTATAATAAAGGGCAGTTTATTTTATATCTCCGTTCGTCGATACAAAGCAACTAATAACCGCTGAAGAAATTTCGCTCACTGTTTTTCCATAAGTCTTCCGCGACTTCTTTTGAGTCGACATTATGTGTGATTACAGTACAGTTTACGCGAGCCTGATGGGTATTACGTGACATCAGACTCACGTCTCATTAAGTTATTTTTGATTTTTTTGGGATACAGTATAAGAAACGCTTCTACGTTGGCTGCCACTGGAAATACTCGCAGTGCAATGAAACAAGTCTTCTTTGAATACTTTGCCATCATGATCAAGGGTAACAACGATTCTACAGAATTATAATGAACTATATGAATCGAAGCCAGTTCAACATCAATCTAAATGCTTGAAGTACCATACCAGTTATGAGCTCTTGGCTCACTGTCATCGGCGATACATACATTCAGTGCAGAAACTTTGCGAAATATACGTTATTGTTTCACATGCACGCATTCATCGTCTCCACACGTAATAAAGAACGTGCGGAATAGTGGTATTTCCTTAATACGGTTATTATGGATGTAGGCAAAAGTTAGCAGGAATTCGTGCGCCTGTCAAAAGATGGACACGTGAAGCAGTCAACTACCACCGTCATACCTCAGCAAAACATCTGTCCAGGAATCTCAGAAAATTATGGTTCTACGCAAAATCACGGAGCAGGTCGAAGGCTTCTATCCACTCCTTTGTATCCCTCCTGGAAGGCGGAGCGTGGGTCGGCTCCTGTAAACTGGAAGATAGGCCTAATGTAGGGAGCGAGTAGGAGCCGGTGAGGTAAAAATCTCGGTACTGCTAGTAAAGTAAAAGTGGTTTTGCTACATCTCAACACACTAAAATATGAGAATACATAACTTTGTATTGAGGAGCACGTAGGCGCGAAGCCGGATGTATCAAAGCTAACACAGGCAAAATCTGTAGGGGTTCGCCCACTATGAAAATTAGACAATGTTGGTTGGTCGTCTGCTAGGAATCAAATGAGCTGAATCTGGAGCGGCGCTCGTAAAGCCCCACAGCGCCGGCTAGAAGGCTCTGTCGTCGGTGTCTGTATCGTAGTGCCAACCTAAGAACTTGTACCTACGCCGTAGCATAGTAGCTATCGATACCACACACTCACTCATTGACCAGGCTGCTGTGGCAATAGAAGACAGCAAAAGGAGAGCTGCAGTTTGAAATTTCGCATGTAAGAAATCGTTCACGCAGGAGGTTCACACAAATGCACTGTCGTTTGACCATCGCAGACTTCCATAAGGAGAACATAGTAGTAGGCGTCCCTGGCGTAGAGAAGAAACTGGAAGCCTTGAAAATAAGTAAGTCGCCAGGTCCGGATGGAATCCCAGATCGGTTTCACAAGGAGTAAAAGTCCCAAACGACTGGAAAAAAGCATAGATGATTCCTGTATGTAAGAAGGGTGGAAGAAGGAACCCGTAAATTACAGACCAATATCATTAACATCTGTTTGCTACACAATTCTTGAACATAACCTCAGTTCAAATGTAGTAAATTTCCTTGAGACGGAAAGGCATTTGTCTGCTGATCAGCACGGATTTAGAAAGCTTCCCATTTTATCACATGATACCCTACGAACTATGGATAAAGGGCAACAGGCGGATTTCATGCCGGCCGGAGTGGCCGAGCGGTTAAAGGCGCTACAGTCTGGAACCGCACGACCGCTACGGTCGCAGGTTCGAATCCTGCCTCGGGCATGGATGTGTGTGATGTCCTTAGGTCAGTTAGATTTACGTAGTTCTAAGTTCTAGGGGACTTATGACCACAGCAGTTGAGTCCCATAGTGTTCAGAGCCATTTGCGGATTTCATATTTCTCGATTTACTAAATCAGTTGGACACTTTGCTACACTGCAGACTATTAACCAAGGGAGGAGCCTACGGGGCAAGAACCCAGATATGTGAGTGGCTCCAATACTTCTTAAGTAACGGAACCCAGTACACTGACATCTACTGCAAGTATTCATCAGAGACAAGGGTATTGTCAGGAGTGCCCCACGGAAGAAGGATAGGATCGCTGTTATTTTCTGTATACATAACTGATCTGGCGGATAGAGAGATCAGCAATCTGCAACTGTTTGCTGATGATGCTGTGGTGTGGGGAAAGGTATTGTCGTTGAGTAACTGTAGGACAGTGCAAGATGACTTGGACAAAATATACAGGGTGAGTAAGGAGGGAAGGTAAATGCTGTAAGGGGTGATACTAGTGGTTACTCTGAACAAAAAACTCCTAATAAATGTATGCCCTCTTCTTAATCGTTTCCGGGTAAACCAATGAAAACAACTAGGAACGGGAAACGTGTAGCGTCGTCCTTACTAACCGTGTCAGTACGCAGTTCACTTGCGCATGGTGCAGTTGTTTTCCTCAAGTCTCAGTCCGACAGCGCATGTCGTAGTGCACGGTAGTACAGTGTTGTTACGTGAACAACGAATACAGTTTTGTGCATTGAAAATGCCATGGATCTTCACAGTATGCTGACATGGTGTTTGTCTACGGTTTGTCCAATGGGAATTCTAGAACTGCTGTGCGAGAATACCAACGATTTCAGAATCGCAGAGTGCCAGAGAGCAGGGTGTTTAGCAGGGTTTTTCACAGATTGCGTGAGCGTGGTACGCTTCCCAGCGTAAATGTTGTCTCTGAACGTCCCGTACAACAAACTCTTAATGAAGTTGAGAACATTCTTCAAGTAGTGGAACTCAGCCCTACTACTAGCTCCAGAAGAACTGCTGCCCAACTTGGTATTCCACAAACACGAGTGATACGCACAGTACACGAGCACGGTCTGTATCCCTTTCATCGGCAGAGTGTACAACATCTGCATGAAGGAGATGCTGGCCCCGGCCAGAATTCTATCAATAGATCATTGCCAATGAGCGATTAATTCCACTTAGTCTGTTCACTGATGAGTCAACATTTACCCGCAACGGAATCAACAACGCGTCCATTTCTCATGTATGGGCAAATGAATATGTTCACGCTACTGTGGAAACGAATTTTCAACGACGTTTCTCAGTCAGCGTGTGTTACGGTATTATTGATGGCCAACACATCGGTCCAGTTGCTCTAGATAACCGTCTTCCTGGGACACGCTATCTTGTGTTTCTTCAAAATGTGTTACCAGAATACGTGGAGGATATCCTTTTGGCAACACGAGCTCGTATGTACTGTCAGCATGACGGAGCTCCTACACATTCCGTATGGCCAGTGAGACAGTATCTGAACGCAACATATGCTGGTCGTTGTATCGGAGTCATTGCTTGGCCACCGAAGTCACCCGATCTTACCCCATTGGATTACTGTTTGTGGGGGTGACTGAAGAACGACTTCTACAAGCGCAGAGTGGACACAAGAGAGGAACTTCTCGCTTGTATTTTACATGCTTGTGGCCAGGTAAAGGAATGGAGAACTAAGCTCCGATCGGCGACACAACACCTATCTACAAGATCAGCAATATGCATTGAAGTTGACGGGGGACTGTTTGAACATCTTCTGTGGGGAAACGTACACAATTAAACAACCATAACATAACAGTATCTTAATTTACCGTCACCTGCACCTTTCCCGTTCCTAGTTGTTTTCCTTGGTTCGTTTATTAGAAGTTTTTTGTTCAGAACCACAACTAGTATCACCCCTTAATTCATGTACCTTTCCTCCTGGCTAACCCTGTATAGTTGGTGTGATGAACGGCAGCTAGCTACAAAGGTAGAAAAATTTAAGTTAATGCATATGAGTTGGGAAAACAAGCCTGTAATGTTCGAATGCAGTATTAGAAATGTCCTGCTTGACACAGTCCCGCCGATTAAATATCTAAACGTAACAATGAAAAGCGATATGAAATGGCACTAACATGCGAGGACTGTAATGGGAAAAGTGAAGGGGCGACTTCGGTTTATTGGGACAATATTAGGAAAGTATGGGTCATCTGCGGAGGAAACCACGTTTGAACATTCTTGAGTAGTGCGCGAGTGTTTAGGATCCACTCCAGCTCGGATTAAAGGAAGACTTTCAGGCAATTCAGACGTGGGCTGCTAGATTTGTTATCGGTGGGTTTGATCAACATGCAAATATTGCGGACCGGCTTTTGGAACTCAAATGGAAATCCCTGGAGCGAAGGCGACGTTCTTCTCGAGGAAAATTGTTGAGCTAATTTAGAGAACCGGCATATGAAGCTGACCGCAGAACGATACTGCAGCCGCCAGCGTACCGCGGGAGTACCACAAAGACAAGATAAAAGAAATTAGTTCTCGTACGGTAGCATAGAGACAGTCGTTTTTCCGTCGCTGTGTTTTCGAGTGGAACGCGAAAGGAGACGATTAGTAGTGGTGGTACAAGGTACCCTCTACCACACACCATACGTTGGATTGTGTAGTGTGTATGATGAAGTAAATGTACAGATGCTATAGTAAAGTGAGTGCTTCCTTGAAATGTGGAGCTCGCTGAAGCAACCAGTGTAAATATTCCAAAATATCGTTTTTCACTCAATGCATCACTGAGAGGACGTACTGGTATTTTCATCTTGATGATTGTGGTCTCGTATTATTTGTTGCCACACGTAATTTATGTTAAAGTACAAGCAAAATTTCAAGTGAATTAAATAACTCGAGAGTTAAATCGTAATGTTTGTACTGCAATATTTCTGTGTGAAATATATGTATCGGCACAGAAGACTGACTAAGGGAACTTGAAAACGATGCGGTGCTAAAGGACATTTGAATAAATGATAAAATAGTCAGTGGCTGACGTTTTTTGTCTATTTTAGAAGACTTCTTTCTCGATCATAAGGAGTGATTCTATTTCACTTATTGAACTTCCTGCCAACTTCCCACTCAATGATTAAGTCTGTGAATGTCTAAATTTCTTTATAGGATAGTTCAGCATTAAGCTATCAATAATTAACGAATGAAGTATGTCTCGATATATAAAAATCCACATCGAGGTTTGGAGTTCTCCTCGAAACATTTAATAGTTGAATCGCACTTGTTGGATATTCTTTACTGCAGATCTGTTGCCGATGTTTCATGTCGACCACTGCTTTGAAATATGATGAAATTGGAAGTACTTATTCGTGCGGGTACTGCGCTGCTCGATTGATAACATATACGAAAAAATACAAGTAGTCTCACACACAGATTTGGTACATTTCCGGTTTATTGCCACAACACATGAGAACTCTAAGGGAAAATTTTATAGAATTACGAATTGGCGAATAAAATTCTTAACAGAACTCGAAGTAACAGCTTACGAGTGCGGAAATTATCAAAAACAGTTACGAAAAAATCAAGAGGAAACTAGAAATATATCCTCGTAAGTTGAAAGAAAGAGTAATTGAAACATTACTGAAATGGAGAGATAGCTTCCCTTGCTTTTGAATGCGTGGCTGGAGAAATAAACTGCAGAGGTAAGCTACGGCAGCTAATGACAGATAGATAGCCTCACGAAAGGAACTGTCGAGTTGTTAATTGTGAAAATAAACGTCTAAGAATAGTGTATTAAAGGTGCCATGTAAGAACAACAAGCAACACCAGGCTCTAAAATAAATTTAAGTTCTTCTGCTTCTGCGAATAGCTGTACTGCATTGTATTCACGTTTTACAATCAATAAAACAGTGACGCTCCTGAATTACAGATTCCCAAAAACAAACTGTACTTCAGTCCGGGGTTCGCGTAAACATAGGTCAACGTCCGTCTAATAAAAGCTCTGTTGCCGAGAATAGCCTGGGAGCACCTAGGCACCGGAAAAGCGAAGTGATGTAAAGCTCAGCGTAGTTATAATAACAAACGCGGTGCTGTCATCCTTGCGAACAACGGCCTGCGAGCTGCAGTCTGACTCATCGCAGCAAACTAACAGAGTTTCTCGCTTTCGTGTGTCTTTCAGCCTTATCAGAGGCATCTGTAAACAAACTATGATGGCCAATAATTCATTTTATTGGTTACACGTACATGATGGAGAGAAATAAATTACAACTAAGTCAATTTAGTGCTGTGAAAGCAATTATTATCTTGATATTGGACTGTCGTGGCCCATCGAAAGTAGAAGCCTTCTCCGTCGCTAAGTTCCTGATTATGGTGAAGTATTTTATTTTTGTTTTATTTAACGTATTAAAGAGATCATTGACCGTCTAACAATCAGTTACCTTTAGTTCAAAATTTATTTGAAATCAGCAGACGAATAACGACCCACTAGTTGGCCAATAAGTTCATATGCTTTTTCTACAAAAATCTTTCTGTAATAAGATAGAGCACAAGTTTAGTAAAGTACCTATCTGTTGAAAATCCCAGTAATACGAGAGTACCTCAATGGAATGCGATCCATACTCATTTGTGGGGAGTTCAATAAGACATCGATGGTGTTATATTTAGAAAAAAGAAAATGTATAGATCGCTACTATTTCTCGCTGGTTATTAAACTGCTTTACTAATATATCGGGCAGTAATATTAAACTTTCGCTGTTTGAGACAGTGTTGACGGAAAACCGTTAGCCATATGGGTACCCACTTTATAGGAATGGTGTTCAGACTATGCGCTATAGAATTTGGGTTGTTAGTAGTGTTAGTGTCATGACTTACCGTTAGGTACTGACACCGGTAAGGCGACATAGTGTTGAAACACAAGCATCATTACGCATTACAGTTGCAGACAGTCAACAAGGGTCTGGACGTGGTGAGAAGGGCTTTTCTCGTAAAACGGTTTTATCAAAATAACAGCAATATTGATGCTGCTCTTTTGCCAGTATCGACGGATTGCTAGTGAGGTAATTCGGTTATTCCGTACCAAATCTGGACAAAGCCGGATCATTGACCGATAGTGTGAACTACGTAGTCACCAAGATCACCAGATTTGAACCAGTGTAATGCCTGAGTATGTGGTTAACTGAAGGACAGGGTTTATCAACTGGACGTTAAAATACTTTGGAAGCTGAAGATTAGTAAAGCAGGAGAGATAGCCAACATCCCACCTGAGATGTTTCGATCAGCAGTAGAGCATCCTAGTGCGGTGCCAGGTTGTCGTGGATGCATATTGTTGTCACACTGAGCAACATTTGTAACGTGGAACCTAAACATGGTAGGCAGTTAACCAATGTTACCCTCTCGTGTGGAATTTAAATTTTGTTTCTCTCAACGGTTTATTCGTTATTTCTCTTTCGAATACCCTTACAAATGTTTCAAAATAGTTTGCTTCCCTTATGATCACTCATTTTTCATAGGGGCCCTCTCAAGTGGCGAAAGTTTCATTATAACCATCCTGTAATTGTAGGTGAATTTTTATATTCGTGATAGTATATTCCCCGAGGCTTCACACTGTCTTTTCGACTACGTTAATACAAAAATAAAATGTAATTTTGGTTCTCTGCAAATTCTCATAATTAACACATTAATGTCTAGAAAACTCGAGTATGCATAAGTGCAGTTTCACAACGCACTACGGAAGATATACATAAATGCACAAAAACGGCTTAAGAGGTATAGCATGAGGATTACGAAATAATGATTGTGTGTTTCAATTTTGCAAACAAGCGGGTATTAGAACCAAAGACGATGAGGCTGTGCCGAAAGATTGCTAGAAATTAATGTCAGAAAGAAGTAACATATTTGGCATTACACCACAGTCGGTTTGGGACTTGCAGGTAACTTTTACCTAAATATATTGTCTTTCACCACTGTCTTAACGCCTTGGAAATGTGGCTAGTTACATTCGGGCGCAAGGTTTACCATTGTTTTCAGCAACTGAATGAAGCGTAAAACAGCGTGGGACATAATAAAAATAAAGAAACACTTTCTTAAAGTGTAGTTCCATGTGTCCATTAATGCTAACACTAAACATGTATGCCGGCTGAGTGGCCAAGCGGTTCTAGGCGCTGTAGTCTGGAACCGCGCGACCGCTACGGTCGCAGATTCGAATCCTGCCTCGGGCATGGTTATGTGTGATGTCCTTAGGTTAGTCAGGTTTAAGTAGTTGTAAGTTATAGGGGACTGATGACCTCAGAAGTTAAGTCCTATAGTGCTTGGAGCCATTTGAACCATTTGAACTAGTCATGTACACATATCCTGTAAACAGACTCTTTCCATATCATTTCGATAAAAAAGTCGTTCAAATCATCTACACAACATGCAACTAACTAACTGAAACGTCCCCTTAGAAAAATTATAAGTGACTGTGCTTAAACTGACACACAATATTTTTAGCGCAACGCAATCTGACTTTCAATAATCCCTACAAAAGAATGGCCCTGACTAACAATAAACTATACCTTTCATGAATCACTTACCTCAAAAAAATCTTCGTTATTAGAACTACTGCAATACAGCGAGCGCCAATACTGCCAGCTAAATAAAAGATTCTAACTACTGAAGGCACTAACTACTGATAGGCATACTTAGCAAATGAAAGATTTTGATAGAGATCAAACAATGTATTTACCTTAATAGTGTTCAAAAGTCATAATATATATATATATATCAGTTCATGACATCCAGTCTAATAAATTTACTGTCTCTGATGGACACACGTCCAGATCATCCGCTCTCAAAACTGCGCCATCTCTCTCCCCACATCCACCACTGCTGGCGGTTCACCTCCAACTGCGCAACGCTACGCGCTGTTAACAGCCAACTGCCCAACACTACAATAACGAATTCCAACAATGCAAACCAGCCAAAGACTTCACACAGCACAGCCAGTGATTTTCATATTGGCGTTACCAATATAAGAACCTAAACAGCCTACTTACATAACTAACTTTTATTAAATTCTACACCTCAAATAAATATCTGTTTTCTATTTTTCATCAAACACGGGACGCACATACCATAGTTACATAAAATAACTAACTTCTTAGCAGTGTAATATTTCATTAAACTCCATTATTGATAGAATAGTTTACAGTCCGATGATGACAATCGTATATTTAGTTCATATTACTACACTCTATTAGAAAAAAGGCTCATAATTTAGGATAACTGTAAATCATGTGCACCTCATATTTCACTATTTCTAAAAATTGTTGGCTTTAAAATTGACATGGTTTATTGAAAGCTCTTGTTCCCCAATTTTAACAACAGGTTTACTGTTTACAAATAATTTTTATATGTAAGATTATTTGCATAAATATATCGAAATGTAATAATTTTCAAAATTCAGTAATGCAGGTTAGTAGCCCTGATTTTATTGTTCATGAAAATGTATGCATTCACTAGAATAATATGTCAGTTTGAAAGTCGTTAGTATTCCGGGTGGACATGGAAACTTCACCTCAACGAAGTAGTCTCTATTTTTTTGTCATTTCCTCATTAGACATCTACATCTACCTACATATATCAAAATCCACGGTATAGTACGTGGCGGAGGGTTTCCTGTACCACTAGTAGTCATTTCCTGCCTGTTCCAGTCGCATCAGAGCGAGGGAAAGGTGGCTGTCAATATGTCTCCATACGGGCCCTAATTTCTCTTATCTCAGCTTCGCAGTCCTTAAACAAATTTACTTCGTCACCTATTGTATCTTTGTACTTTTTACTGCTGCCATATTATGTTAATACCTAAAATGTGAGAGTTATGTATTTTAATACTTTGTAACTATCTGTACAACGCACGTCTACAGTATATGCAGGCTGTGTGTACAGTAGCACAGTCAGTGGAGAAGAAGCTTTTTAACAATTCGGGTACTACGTTATCTGTCTTATTCAGACCGTAAGGAGCATCCACAATGTAATGTTACTGAGTCATGGTTGGACAGTTAAAGCGTACTAATACAATGTGTCAGTTTTTTTGTGCCCAATAACTGAAACGCGAACTTCTATGTTAGTGAGTTAGCTGGAATGTGAATATCCATTTTAATCATTGCCACTGTAGAGCTTCTTGAATTTCTGCTAATTGGTGTAGCCTACCGACCTGTGTAACAATACTGAAGCTCCTTCATTTTACAATGCTGATCATGGAAATGGAACTTAGTGTCAATAAATATGAAGAGATCGGAAAGTAATGTCTGATGTGTTGTGTACGTTATGCAACAACTGTTCACTAAATCTAATAATAGTAGGAGAAAGATTAAAAACAAAATTCTATGATACTTACGACGTAAAAACAATGTCGGTAAAGCTACAACGGATGCAAAGGAGATATATGAGTATGTGCAACTTAATGCGATTCTAAAGACACGGTGTAAATACACAGAGAGAGCGACCGAAGACAAATACATGTAAATTAGAAGTAAAATAAGACGTAAGGCGACACTATAAGGGCCGGCCGCTGTGGCCGAGTGGTTCTAGGTGCTTCAGTCTGGAACCGCACTGCTGCTGCTACGGTCGCAGGTTCGAATCCTGCCTCGGACATGGATGTGTGTGATTTCCTTAGGTTAGTTAGCTTTAAGTAGTTTCTAAGTCTAGGGGACTGATGACCTCAGATGTTTAGTGCTTAGAGCCATTTGAACCATTCGACACTATAAGTAGAGAAATTACTACATAACTTCTTGCAAATGGCTCTGAGCACTATGGGACTTAACTTCTGAAGTCATCAGTCCCCTAGAACTTAGAACTACTTAATCCTAACTAACCTAAGGACATCACACACATCCATTCCCGAGGCAGGATTCGAACGACCGTAGCGATCGCGCAGATCTGGACTGTAGCGCCTAGAACCGCTCGGCCACTCCGGCCGGCAACTTCTTGAACTTTAGAAACTACTAACTGGTAACGTTGTCTCTAAAATCTGCGAATGAATTTCCCTCGGATTTAATAATACTGCTAATTTGCTAACACAAGAGTGATAGGATATTAATTAAAATTTAACGATTTGTGGAATAGTTACTGTAGGTCATCACAGGACAGTAAGTTGCAAAAAGACAAGGACTTAAAACGTTTCACCTAAAAACTGTAATTAAATGCCCTCTTAAAAATTATCTGCATTGTTTCATAAGTTTTTCATTTAGCAATAGGTGTATACAGAAGTAAACTTTGGACAATAATAGAAGCGAATAAATTAATTAAAAGGCTAACACAAGTAACCGAGCATTGTGATAAATGCAGTCAGAACAAAGACTGGTAAAATTAGACAAGTGAAAGAGCACAAAGAGCGTGTCCAAAATCATCTAAGTTTTTAAATACCTGTATTACTCGAATTATTTTAGAGTGAAAGCAATCTATACCATATGATATCAAAATATGAAATTAGTGTACTTCAAAATTTATAGACACAGCACTCTCACACTTCAAGAAGAGGAAGATGACTTACAACGAGCACATTAACACTCGATTTAAGTATGTAAACAGTGCACGCTGATACCACTAAACAGTCGGCTTCCTGGACCGAGATGCGGACAGACCGAGCAAATACGCAGGTGAAAAATGCGATTTTGGGGCCAACATAATTATCCAGATACTTGAGCTGCGAATCTAGGCTAGACAATAATAAACATTCACATGTAAAACTGGGAAGATTTGGAAGAGTACTTCCACTTGAACATAAAACTTTAAAAATAAGACCAGAGAAATAACTGTATAGAGCAATGGCCCTTCCAGGGCATCATCGAGAGAGTGAATGCTCGGTACCTACAAAACTAATGCCCTGCGAAACAAAAGGTACAGGAATGAAATATCTGAGAACTGTTTGGGGTTATTCAAAAATAAGAAACGTGACAATGTTATAATGCTACAGTGACTACAAGGAAGGGTAAGAAGAGAAGGGCAGAACATTACGGTGCAACTGTAACTGCAAGGAAACCTATGAAGAGGAGAGCACAGATTTTTTGAGGAAGAACAACTTTAAATCTGAATCTATGAAGTGGAGAAGAACACAAGTGATACATTTTTTAGTTCGCTTCTATCTTGTTACTTGTTGTAAACGATTCCTTATGTTATCCGATATTTTTCCGGTTTATTCGAGCATTAGGCCTATACCGAGGCATTGTTCCTTTAACCTCCTCTTTGATTCCTTTCTTGATGAAGCAGGTCTTTTCTAATACTATATCGCGAGTTCCCCATAAAATCTTAATAGCATCGTGAATCTGTGACTGCAGAAATGTTTCCGAAGTTACGCTACAATTATCAACAGTAGTCACAGTCAGAGTATAAGCGCCTTATGGTTCAGGTAATTTTCTTAGCATAATTTGAGCAGATATAGACTCAGGTCACAATATAGTAGTGATGAAGAGTAGGCTGAAGTTCAAGACATTAGTCAGAAAGAATCAATACGCAAAGAAGTGGGATACGGAAGTATTAAGGAACGACGAGATACGATTGAAGTTCTCTAACGCTATAGATACAGCAATAAGGAATAGCGCAGTAGGCAGTACAGTTGAAGAGGAATGGACATCTAAAAAGGGCCATCACAGAAGTTGGGAAGGAAAACATAGGTACAAAGAAGGTAGCTATGAAGAAACCATGGGTAACAGAAGAAATACTTCAGTTGATTGATGAAAGGAGGAAGTACAAACATGTTCCGGGAAAATCAGGAATACAGAAATACAAGTCGCTGAGGAATGAAATAAACAGGAAGTGCAGGGAAGCTAAGACGAAACGGCTGCAGGAAAAATGTGAAGACATCGAAAAAGATATGATTGTCGGAAGGACAGACTCAGCATACAGGAAAGTCAAAACAACCTTTGGTGACATTAAAAGCAACGGTGGTAACATTAAGAGTGCAACGGGAATTTCACTGTTAAATGCAGAGGAGAGAGCAGATAGGTGGAAAGAATACACTGAAAGCCTCTATGAGGGTGAAGATTTGTTTGATGTGATAGAAGAAGAAACAGGAGTCGATTTAGAAGAGATAGGGGATCCAGTATTAGAATCGGAATTTAAAAGAGCTTTGGAGGACTTACGGTCAAATAAGGCAAAAGGGATAGATAACATTCCATCAGAATTTCTAAAATCATTGGGGGAAGTGGCAACAAAACGACTATTCACGTTGGTGTGTAGAATATATGAGTCTGGCAATATACCATCTGACTTTCGGAAAAGCATAATCCACACAATTCCGAAGACGGCAAGAGCTGACAAGTGCGAGAATTATCGCACAATCAGCTTAACAGCTCATGCATCGAAGCTGCTTACAAGAATAATATACAGAAGAATGGAAAAGAAAACTGAGAATGCGCTAGGTGACGATCAGTTTGGCTTTAGGAAAAGTAAAGGGACGAGAGAGGCAATTCTGACGTTACGGCTAATAATGGAAGCAAGGCTAAAGAAAAATCAAGACACTTTCATAGGATTTGTCGACCTGGAAAAAGCGTTCGACGATATAAAATGGTGCAAGCTGTTCGAGATTCTGAAAAAAGTAGGGAAAAAGTAGGGGTAAGCTACAGGAAGAGACGGGTCATATACAATATGTACAACAACCAAGAGGGAATAATAGGGGTGGACGATCAAGAACGAAGTGCTCGTATTAAGAAGGGTGTAAGACAAGGCTGTAGCCTTTCGCCCCTACTCTTCAATCTGTACATCGAGCGAGCAATGATGGAAATAAAAGAAAGGTTCAGGAGTGGAATTAAAATACAAGGTGAAAGAATATCAATGATACGATTCGCTGATGACATTTCTATCCTGAGTGAAAGTGAAGAAGAATTAAATGATCTGCTGAACGGAATGAACAGTCTAATGAGTACGCAGTATGGTTTGAGAGTAAATCGGAGAAAAACGAAGGTAATGAGAAGTAGTAGAAATGAGAACAGCGAGAAACTTAACATCAGGATTGATGGTCACGAAGTCAATGAAGTTAAGGAATTCTGCTGCCTAGGCAGTAAAATAACGTATGATGGACGGAGCAAGGAGGACATCAAAAGCAGACTCGCTATGGCAAAAAAGGCATTTCTGGCCAAGAGAAGTCTACTAATATCAAATACCGGCCTTAATTTGAGGATGAAATTTCTGAGGATGTACGTCTGGAGTACAGCATAGTATGGTAGTGAAACATGGACTGTGGGAAAACCGGAACAGAAGAGAATCGAAGCATTTGAGATGTGGTGCTATAGACTAATGTTGAAAATTAGGTGGACTGATAAGGTAAGGAATGAGGAGGTTCTACGTAGAATCGGAGAGGAAAGGAATATGTGGAAAACACTGATAAGGAGAAGGGACAGGATGATAGGCCATCTGCTAAGACATGAGGGAATGACTTCCATGGTACTAGAGGGAGCTGTAGGGGGAAAAAACTGTAGAGGAAGACAGAGATTGGAATACGTCAAGCAAATAATTGAGGACGTAGGTTGCAAGTGCTACTATGAGATGAAGAGGTTAGCACAGGAAAGGAATTCGTGGCGGTCCGCATCAAACCAGTCAGTAGACTGATGACCAAAAAAAAAAAAAAAAATTTGAATGCCGAATCTGCGACGAAATCTTCAGCACATCGTCGATACTCTTTCGATAGCCACCCCAACAAACCATGAACAGCTTCAAACCATTACACTTCCTGAACCGCGCCTTACTATACCCTCATGCATATACTAAGGGGTGCCGATCTGCACACCACGGGAAATGGGGGAAATAATTTTGGTATACAATGTACACTCCTCTACACACCACACGATGGCATATGGAATGCATATGTATATCTGAAGAGTTTCGTTTTTCAATCCGTCGCTAGTATTATGCGAAAAAGTTTACGTTCCTTTATAAAATTAATACATTGAAACGGGTAGGAGCCCTTACTAAAGTAAAGTGCAATCCTTACCTACAGGCAACCTTGCTAATAAAGAGCTATTTTTGATTACTTGATGCTGCAACCCCCGCTCCATTGCACATTCCTACCTATATTCAATGGATTGACTTATTTCCAGTTCTCATCAGGAATTTCAGCTTCTGTTATAGATACATTGAAACGAAGACGTTTATTCATCTTAGAGATGATGAGACTAGTTTCTATGTCTATAAGATTCTCTAGCCCGCCCCTTTGCGAGATGAATTTACCATGTCTTCATTTCTGTATCGGCGTATGTCGCCAATTATGGAGCGGCTTATGTGGGACAAAAGCTCAGTTCCACTGTTCGAGTCACATTTTTCGTCGCTATAGATCATTATTTGTCGTTCGTGGACGAAAGTGTTCTTCTCATTACTCCCAGTTTCACGACTAATATTGTTATAGAGTCGAGAAGGTAGTTGCAAGTTTATACGTTGAGAAATAAAAATTGCTTCAACTGTAAAATCTTTTTATTCCTAAGCCTTACCGGTTTCACAGCACTTGCAGCTGCACCTTCAGCTGCAAATTTGCACCTGAAGATACAGCTGTGGTGTTGTGAAACCGGTAGTGCCTAAGAATAAGAGTATTTTACAGCTGAAGCGGTTTTATTTCTCAAAGTAGTTTGTCGTGGATGTGGTTGCCAGACTACATTTTTTCTGTAGGTTTACATGGCAATAAATGAGATAATGGGGTACAGACGTGAAGTTCCTTGCTGCTCCCATGAGGGAAAATACGCTCACACCATCGTAGAACTAATATTAAAGTAAGCTAATTTCTTGTCATCTTCATGAGAAGGAGATTAATTTTACCCAACGCTTTAAGTCAGGAATTGTAGTACAGCATATATGAGGTGCGACAATAAAGCAATGAGACTGATCTTTTTTGCAAGATGTGGCAACCCTAGAGGCTTGCGTAAGCACAATATCTTTATCCTTGGTCTATAAGCTGCTTCTAGTCCAAGTGGCACATCGATGCAACTGCTCAGTCGTGAGTTGTGCTGTAATAAGTTAGTAAGTGTTTGTCTCTCTAGTCACGGAAATCGAACCTCATAATATTGCGCAACGGTATGCCACTTCTTTTTGCGTTATATTGGGTGAAAACTCGACGACAACTTACAGTAAGCTTCAGAAGGCTTTTGGAGAGGAGGTTATGTCAACAGCTCAAGTTTTTCGTTGGCATAAAATGTTTGTTGAAGGCATAACGAATGTTGAAGATGAAGACCGCAGTGGACCACCATCAACCTCATGGACGGATGTCAACTTGGCCAGGGTGCGTGAACTCGTATGATTTGATCGAAGATTATCGGTGAAAATGATTGCAGAAGAACTGAACATCAATCGAGAAACGGTTCGTCTAATAATAACTGAAGATCTTAGTATGAGAAAAATTTGTGCAAAAGTGGTCCCCAAAAATGCTCTGTCAGTACAGCAATTTTTACCTGAAAACAAATTTCAGTACTACCTTATTCACCATATATCGCTACGTGCGACGTTTTTCTATTTCCAAGAGTCAAAACGGCGGTCAATGTACACGATTTTCAAACAATACAAGCGGTACAAAAAGCTGTGACGAGAGTCTTGGAGAATATTACAGAAGATGAGTTCCAGAAATGTTACCATCAATGGCAGAGGCACTGGAAAAAGTATGTGCAATCAGAAGGGAACTACTTTGAAGGAGACAACACTAAACTTGACTAAAACAGTAAGCAACATTTTTTTCACATCAGTCTCTTTACTTTATTGTAGCACCTCATACTTAAGCATCCTGAAGTGGATGAAAAATCTAAAATCTAACAGTCTACTGAGCACAGAACATGGGATGAAAGTAAAGCGAAGAAAGATGAGTAGTAGCAGAATCTTGACATCAAAACTGGAGCCCACGAACTAGACGAAGCGAAGGAATTCTGCTACCTTGGAAGCAACCTACAACATGACGGGCGAAGCAAGGATGACATAAGAAGCAGACTGGCTCAGAAAGAGAGGGGATATCCGGCAAAAAGAAGTCTACTAGTATCGAACATTGGACTTAATTTGAGGAAGGAATTTCTGATAATGTACTTTGGAGCATAGCATTATATAAATGTGAAACATGGATGATGGGGAAACTGGAAAAGAAGAGAGTCATCGAAGCGTTGATATGTTGATAAGTAGGTGGACTGATACGACAAAAAATGAGGACGTCGTCCGCGGAATCGGTGAGGAAAGAATTTTCTAGCAAATACCTACAACCAGAAGAAACAGGATGATGGGATATACACTCCTGGAAATGGAAAAAAGAACACATTGACACCGGTGTGTCAGACCCACCATACTTGCTCCGGACACTGCGAGAGGGCTGTACAAGCAATGATCACACGCACGGCACAGCGGACACACCAGGAACCGCGGTGTTGGCCGTCGAATGGCGCTAGCTGCGCAGCATTTGTGCACCGCCGCCGTCGGTGTCAGCCAGTTTGCCGTGGCATACGGAGCTCCATCGCAGTCTTTAACACTGGTAGCATGCCGCGACAGCGTGGACGTGAACCGTATGTGCAGTTGACGGACTTTGAGCGAGGGCGTATAGTGGGCATGCGGGAGGCCGGGTGGACGTACCGCCGAATTGCTCAACACGTGGGGCGTGAGGTCTCCACAGTACATCGATGTTGTCGCCAGTGGTCGGCGGAAGGTGCACGTGCCCGTCGACCTGGGACCGGACCGCAGCGACGCACGGATGCACGCCAAGACCGTAGGATCCTACGCAGTGCCGTAGGGGACCGCACCGCCACTTCCCAGCAAATTAGGGACACTGTTGCTCCTGGGGTATCGGCGAGGACCATTCGCAACCGTCTCCATGAAGCTGGGCTACGGTCCCGCACACCGTTAGGCCGTCTTCCGCTCACGCCCCAACATCGTGCAGCCCGCCTCCAGTGGTGTCGCGACAGGCGTGAATGGAGGGACGAATGGAGACGTGTCGTCTTCAGCGATGAGAGTCGCTTCTGCCTTGGTGCCAATGATGGTCGTATGCGTGTTTGGCGCCGTGCAGGTGAGCGCCACAATCAGGACTGCATACGACCGAGGCACACAGGGCCAACACCCAGCATCATGGTGTGGGGAGCGATCTCCTACACTGGCCGTACACCACTGGCGATCGTCGAGGGGACACTGAATAGTGCACGGTACATCCAAACCGTCATCGAACCCATCGTTCTACCATTCCTAGACCGGCAAGGGAACTTGCTGTTCCAACAGGACAATGCACGTCCGCATGTATCCCGTGCCACCCAACGTGCTCTAGAAGGTGTAAGTCAACTACCCTGGCCAGCAAGATCTCCGGATATGTCCCCCATTGAGCATGTTTGGGACTGGATGAAGCGTCGTCTCACGCGGTCTGCACGTCCAGCACGAACGCTGGTCCAACTGAGGCGCCAGGTGGAAATGGCATGGCAAGCCGTTCCACAGGACTACATCCAGCATCTCTACGATCGTCTCCATGGGAGAATAGCAGCCTGCATTGCTGCGAAAGGTGGATATACACTGTACTAGTGCCGACATTGTGCATGCTCTGTTGCCTGTGTCTATGTGCCTGTGGTTCTGTCAGTGTGATCATGTGATGTATCTGACCCCAGGAATGTGTCAATAAAGTTTCCCCTTCCTGGGACAATGAATTCACGGTGTTCTTATTTCAATTTCCAGGAGTGTATGTTAATACATCAGGGAATAGCTTTCAGGGTCATAGAGGGAGCTGCAGAGGATAAAAACTGTAGTGGTAGATAGAGACTGGAATATATCAGACAACTGAGGGAGGACGTTCAGCGTAATTGCTATTCTGTGATGAAAAAGTTGCTCAAGAGAATAAGTCACGGCGGACCACTTCAAACTAGTTAGAGGACTGTTGACGAAAATGTGTACTTACAATTGTACAATCATCATACAACATGTACTTTCTTCTTTACTGCCCAAATATTGTACTTTTCATTTATGTCGTTATAACGAAGATTTACACTGTTAGAGTACTAAGTTCACATGAAAAGACTCGGTGTATATTCGACTTCATCTGAGCTCAAAATAATGGAAAAAAGCCAAAGTAAATAACACACTTTAGAATTTGAACACAGAGCAGATAACATTTTTCGTCCGACGTAAGAAAGTATTAGGTCATATCCACTTGAAAGACTACTCAAGAAATCCAATTGTCCGTCACATCGGCGAGAGCTGGAGCGAGGAGAAAAATGGGCGGGCACAGACGTGATGCGGGTTTCTGTGGGAGATTGGGCCCGATGGCGAGATAGCCGAGCCTAACACGGTGTACTACAGAGCTGGCTGTAACTTCGGTAAGGGCTGAATTCAATTTAGAGTATAGAATACACGCAGGATAGGACAAATAAGGAAACGATCACAAAAATAATGTTCTGAAGAAGACTGTAATTGTGTTGATTGGACTTAACTGAAGCTCCACAAAATGTTCTTTCTTTCCTCCTGATACAGCACATGTGCGACATTGTGCCTGAATACACTTTCCGTTGCTCACTGTATCGTACTGAGCTACCGAAGTTACAGCGCGTGTTATAATAAAAACTCCTGCAGTAAACCACACTCACCGAAGATATTAGAATCTTTTTCTACACATATTTTTTCTATAATACTTACTTGCCCCAAATCATTATTGTATGGTGAATCGTGAAACAGACATATTTCCTCCTTCGTCAGGAGATGTGAATGGATGAGTGAAATTGGCTGCGCCGAAAGCTGTAGGAGTAGTGGGCAATACATTTCAGTTCCCAAGCTCACAATTTTGGCAAGCAGTAAGCTATAACTCTAAACAAGCTTGCAAAAATGTGGTAGCCAGCGGAGAAAATACATGAAATGACCTAGTTAACAAGACTGATCAGTTTAACTGTCAAATTTTTAGATTGTGCGTTGTTGACTTCATTTTTTTTTTTTTTTTTTTTTTTTTGGAGGACTAAACTTTTAGTATACCTTTGTTTACCATATTCTTAGCAGAGAGAAGTAAAATGATTAATCAGTTGCTATTAGTGACAAATTGACGTTACGTACCTATAATGGTTCAAATGGCTCTGAGTACTATGGGACTTAACATCTGAGGTCATCAGTCCCGTAGAACTTTTTTTTTTTTTTTTTGGTCATCTGTTTACTGACTGGTTTGACGCGGCCCGCCACGAATTCCTTTCTTGTGCTAACCTCTTCATCTCAGAGTAGCACTTGCAACCTACGTCCTCAATTATTTGTTTGACGTATTCCAATCTCTGTCTTCCTCTACAGTTTTTGCCCTCTACAGCTCCCTCTAGCACCATGGAAGTCATTCACTACCATACAGTGCTGTACTCCAGACGTACATCCTCAGAAATTTCTTCCTCAAATCAAGGCCGGTATTTGATATTAGTAGACTTCTCTTGGCCAGAAATGCCTTCTTTGCCATAGCGAGTCTGCTTTTGATGTCCTCCTTGCTCCGTCCATCATCCGTTATTTTACTGCCTAGGCAGCAGAATTCCTTAACTTCATTGACTTCGTGACCATCAATCCTGATGTTAAGTTTCTCGCTGTTCTCATTTCTACTACTTCTCATTACCTTCGTCTTTCTCCGATTTACTCTCAAACCATACTGCGTACTCATTAGACTGTTCATTCCGTTCAGCAGATCATTTAATTCTTCTTCACTTTCACTCAGGATAGCAATGTCATCAGCGAATCGTATCATTGATATTCTTTCACCTTGTATTTTAATTCCACTCCTGAACCTTTCTTTTATTTCCATCATTGCTCGCTCGATGTACAGATTGAAGAGTAGGGGCGAAAGGCTACAGCCTTGTCTTACACCCTTCTTAATACGAGCACTTCGTTCTTGATCGTCCACCCCTATTATTCCCTCTTGGTTGTTGTACATATTGTATATGACCCGTCTCTTCCTGTAGCTTACCCCTACTTTTTCCCTACTTTTTTCAGAATCTCGAACAGCTTGCACCATTTTATATCGTCGAACGCTTTTTCCAGGTCGACAAATCCTATGAAAGTGTCTTGATTTTTCTTTAGCCTTGCTTCCATTATTAGCCGTAACGTCAGAATTGCCTCTCTCGTCCCTTTACTTTTCCTAAAGCCAAACTGATCGTCACCTAGCGCATTCTCAGTTTTCTTTTCCATTCTTCTGTATATTATTCTTGTAAGCAGCTTCGATGCATGAGCTGTTAAGCTGATTGTGCGATAATTCTCGCACTTGTCAGCTCTTGCCGTCTTCGGAATTGTGTGGATTATGCTTTTCCGAAAGTCAGATGGTATATCGCCAGACTCATATATTCTACACACCAACGTGAATAGTCGTTTTGTTGCCACTTCCCCCAATGATTTTAGAAATTCTGATGGAATGTTATCTATCCCTTTTGCCTTATTTGACCGTAAGTCCTCCAAAGCTCTTTTAAATTCCGATTCTAATACTGGATCCCCTATCTCTTCTAAATCGACTCCTGTTTCTTCTTCTATCACATCAGACAAATCTTCACCCTCATAGAGGCTTTCAGTGTATTCTTTCCACCTATCTGCTCTCTCCTCTGCATTTAACAGTGAAATTCCCGTTGCACTCTTAATGTTACCACCGTTGCTTTTAATGTCACCAAAGGTTGTTTTGACTTTCCTGTATGCTGAGTCTGTCCTTCCGACAATCATATCTTTTTCGATGTCTTCACATTTTTCCTGCAGCCATTTCGTCTTAGCTTCCCTGCACTTCCTGTTTATTTCATTCCTCAGCGACTTGTATTTCTGTATTCCTGATTTTCCCGGAACATGTTTGTACTTCCTCCTTTCATCAATCAACTGAAGTATTTCTTCTGTTACCCATGGTTTCTTCATAGCTACCTTCTTTGTACCTATGTTTTCCTTCCCAACTTCTGTGATGGCCCTTTTTAGATGTCCATTCCTCTTCAACTGTACTGCCTACTGCGCTATTCCTTATTGCTATATCTATAGGGTTAGAGAACTTCAAACGTATCTCGTCATTCCCTAGTACTTCCGTATCCCACTTCTTTGGGTATTGATTCTTCCTGACTAATGTCTTGAACTTCAGCCTACTCTTCATCACTACTATATTGTGATCCGAGTCTATATCTGCTCCTGGGTACGCCTTACAATCCAGTATCTGATTTCGGAATCTCTGCCTGACAATGATGTAATCTAATTGAAATATTCCCGTATCTCCCGGCCTTTTCCAAATATACCTCCTCCTCTTGTGATTCTTGAACAGGGTATTCGCTATTACTAGCTGAAACTCGTTACAGAACTCAATTAGTCTTTCTCCTCTTTCATTCCTTGTCGCAAGCCCATAGCCTCCTGTAACCTTTTCTTCTACTCCTTCCCCTACAACTGCATTCCAGTTGCCCATAACTATTAGATTTTCGTCTCCCTTTACATACTGCATTACCCTTTCAATATCCTCATACACTTACTCTGTCTGTTCATCTTCAGCTTGCGACGTCGGCATGTATACCTGAACTATCGTTGTCGGTGTTGGTCTGCTGTCGATTCTGATTAGAACAACCCGGTCACTGAACTGTTCACAGTAACACTCCCTCTGCTCTACCTTCCTATTCATAACGAATCCTACACCTGTTATACCATTTTCTGCTGCTGTTGATATTACCCGATACTCATCTGACCAGAAATCCTTGTCTTCCTTCCACTTCACTTCACTGACCCCTACTATATCTAGATTGAGCCTTTGCATTTCCCTTTTCAGATTTTCTAGTTTCCCTACCACGTTCAAGCTTCTGACATTCCACGCCCCGACTCATAGAACGTTATCCTTTCGTTGATTATTCAATCTTTTTCTCATGGTAACCTCCCCCTTGGCAGTCCCCTCCCGGAGATCCGAATGTGGGACTATTCCGGAATCTTTTGCCAATGGAGAGATCATCATGACACTTCTTCAAAAATGGCTCTGAGCACTATGGGACTCAACTGCTGAGGTCATTAGTCCCCTAGAACTTAGAACTAGTTAAACCTAACCAACCTAAGGACATCACACACATCCATGCCCGAGGCAGGATTCGAACATGCGACCGTAGCGGTCTCGCGGTTCCAGACGGCAGCGCCAGAACCGCGCGGCCACTTCGGCTGGCGATACTTCTTCAATTACAGGCCACATGTCCTGTGGATACACGTTACGTGTCTTTAATGCAGTGGTTTCCATTGCCTTCTGCATCCTCATGTCGTTGATCATTGCTGATTCTTCCGCCTTTAGGGGCACTTTCCCACCCCTAGGACAAGAGAGTGCCTGAACCTCTATCCGCTCCTCCGCCCTCTTTGACAGGGCCGTTGGCAGAATGAGGCTGACTTCTTATGCCGGAACTATTCGGCCGTCAATGCCGTAGAACTTAGAACTACTTAAACCTAACTAACCTAAGGACATCACACACATCCATGCCCGAGGCAGGATTCGAACCTGCGACCGTAGCAGTCGTGCTGTTCCGGACTGAAGTGCCTAGAACCGCTCGGCCACTGCGGCCGGCCGTACCTACTACGGCTATTGCTGAAGATGACTATAGAGTTGTAACTGACCAAGGGATTAAAAGACACACAAGGATGAGCCGAGACGAGAATCTAAGGTGGTAACACTAACAATTTCGCTTTGTCTCGGCGGTCTCAAACAAAATGTTCCTTTGAAATGTATGGTGACAAACTCTTGTGGCGACACCAACCAATAAAATGTATTTTTATTTTGGATGATTAGTGGGAGTAATGATAGCTGCATCCATGTCATTAGATACGCTGCACGTGCCCTTAGGTCGTGCCAAATAATGAATACCTCAGGGAACTCAAACTGTCTGAGTTTGGTTTGATTTGTAAACTCAGGGATTTTTGTGCTTGGTATTGATGCTAGTCTTCTGTTATCGCCAGCTGAAAATGATCCGACGCGGAGTAGGAATGAAGTATGCTACAAGCAACGAGAATACTGACTTAATGTTCTGTATCACAAGGATGTTACAGTCACCGATAAGATTACCTCTATAAAAAAATCTCAGAGCGTTCTACGTGCTAAATCTACACCGCCATCTACGTGCATACTCCACAAGCCAAGATACGGTGTGTGGTGGAGGGTACCCTGTACTACTATTAGTCTCCTCCTCCTGTTTCGATAGCGAATAGAGCTAAAGGAAAACAACTATCTATATGCATCCGTACTAGCCTCAATTTCTCTTATCTTCCTGACACGGAAAGTACATTGACGGCAGGAGAATAGTCCTGCTGTCAGCTTCAGATTCCGTTTCTCTAAATCAGATCCTACCACGGCGTGTCAAACTTCACGCTTGCAGGGTGTGCGGGCTGCGAGCCGGAGAAGGCCCGACCCGTCTTGGCTTTGCTACTCCTCGGAAGTACGGCGACACGTCATTGAGCTTCTAGTGTCGCATTTTTCGGTCGACACAGTCCTCTTCAGTTCGTCAGAATCGCAGTGTCTGTGCCATTTGTCCTTCGCTATTTGTGGTATGGAGAACATTTACAGGTCCAGTGGCTGTTCGCACACTAAGAGGCAGTTTGGCGATATATCATCACAAGGCCTTAAATGTGAATGGGAATGACAGAAGAGAAAGGATGATAGTTCACAATATATATTATGCAGTCGCATAAGTGGTGGGTACCATAAATTTTAGCAATGAGAGAGGAAAGTACTACAAAGATCGACAGACTGGTTTCATTCTTCTGAACATCAAGAAGCACTTTGTGTTAAATTTTCAGGCACTGAGCACGTGAAGAAATTGGTGGTACGACTAGTAAAAATCCTGACGTCCCACGCATCTTTCCCCTGTCAGTTGCATCAGTTTTTCATAGAACTGGACGAAGAGTATGGAGACTTTGTATGTTACTGCAAAGTATGTTGGTTAAGCCAAGGGACACACCTGCAACGTTTTTCCGATTTAAAACTCGCTGCTGTCGAATTTATGAAGGAAAAGGAGTTCAGGAACGAAGATTAGAACATCCTGAATGGATTGCAGACCTCGCGTTTTAAGTGGACTTGACTGCACACCGCCCACGGTAAAACATTGCACAAGAAGAGAAACAAATTTCTAATGAGGATGCATTTAAAAAGAAAATAGCGTAGTAGAAGGGACACATTATGAGATAAAGTCCAGTTCCATAAGATCACTGGAGCTAAACAAAACATGAAGTCTGAAGATTTCATTGTGGCCTTGAAAGAATGACTCTGATAGTTTCTTAAACGTTTTGAGGACATTGCCAATCTTACATTGGAGCACGTGCCAATCTTACATTGGAGCACGTCCATATCTCACCACTGACTTCAAGTATCACTGGACTCGCATTCGGGAGGACGACGGTTCAATCCCGTCTCCGGCCATCCTGATTTAGGATTTCCGTGATTTCCCTAAATCGCTTCAGGCAGATGCCGGGATGATTCCTTTGAAAGGGCACGGCCGATTTCCTTCCCCATCCTTCCCTAACCCGAGCTTGCGCTCCGTCCCTAATGACCTCGTTGTCGACGGGACGTTAAACACTAATCTCCTCCTCCTCCACTTCAAGTATCAGCCGCACTCAGTTGACGTCAACAAGTGTACGGGCCTGAAGATGACGTTGTTACAACATTGAAACTAGTTGCCAAAATAAAATCAACACCTCAAATACAGCTGGAAGAATTTCTTCATTTTTGATATAAATTTATACCAGCTGACGTCCCACTGTCCTCCATTTCAACTACGGATGTACGAATCTTACTTTTGGTTTCGAGCTGTTTTCGAGACCGTTTGCCGTTTCTGTTGAAAGCGCAGGTGTAACTGATTGATCTGCAAGGCAATTCCCTTTTTAAGGACAAATCCCTTAACTGTCCAGGACATCTACATTACTTTCCTCAGGTAGAGTTTTCACGTCTCCATAACAGGGCTGCAAAAGTGCTACTATATTTCGAGTAACATATCGTATTTAGTAAATTAAATAAGTCAATATTACATGGCAAGCAGAGTGCGAAAATTTGTGAATTTGTCCGCATCTGTCAGTTTATACGAAATAAAAATTACGTGTCTTCACCATGCCAAAAATAATTGAGCAATAGTGGAAAATTTTTTGTTTGTGATCTATGTTGTTGTGAAATGTGAAATATAAAACAAAGTTGTACAAAGTGCGACTGCACTGTCATTTAAATGCGGCGTGTTCGCAGGTCCCCCCCCCCCTCTCGCTCGCACAGTGTGGCATGGTGGTGGGGGAAACGTGCCAGCCAGGCAGAGATGGCACTCGTATCAGGGCACGGCTTGCGAGCCGAATACTCGGCCACCGAAGCTCTAAATGTTCTCAACAGTGTTCCTCGAAAAGAACGTCGCCTTCCCTCTCGAACCTATCGGTAACAAAACTAGAAGCCCGCTGCATCGATGTCCTCCCTTAATACGATCTGGTGTGGATCCCAAACACTCGAGCAGTACTCAAGAATGGGTGGCACAAGTGTCCTATATGCGATCTCCTTTGCAGATGAGCCACACGATCCAAAAATTCTCACAATAAACCGAGGTCGGCCATTCGACTTGTCTAATTTTGTCTAATTCATCTTGTATCCTCCTACAGCCTCTCAAGGATGATACCTTCCCATACACCACAGCATCATCAACAAACAGCTCCGGATTGCTGCTCACTCTGTCCACCAGATCATTTATGTGTACAGACAATAGCCGGCGGCGGTGGCCGAGCGGTGCTAGGTGCTTCAGTCCTGAACCGCGCAACTGCTACGGTCGCAGTTTCCAATCCTGCCTCGGGCGTGGATGTGTGTGACGTCCTTAGGTTAGTTAGGTTTAAGTAGTTCCAAGTTCTAGGGGACTGATGACCTCAGATGTTAAGTCCCATAGTGCTCAGAGCCATTTGAACCATTTTTTGTACAGAAAATAGCAGCGGTCCTATCACACACACCTGGAGCACACTTGACGATACTCTTGTCTCTGATCGACATACGCTGTCGAGGACAGCGTATTCGGTTTTTCTTCGAGCCGCTGACATATCTGTGATCCTATTCCGTGCGACCAAACTTTTGTTAACCATCTGCAGTTGGGCTCCGTGTCAGCTGCTTTTCGGAAATCTAGGAATATGCAACCTGCGTAGTACTCTTCATCTTTAGTTCGCACGATACCATGTAAGACAAATGGCAACCTTAGTTTCACACTAGCGCTACTTTCTAAAACCATGCTGATCGGATTTGGTGGATGGTTGTTGAGACGTAGTAACCGTTAGTAACAGGTAACCTCTATGGTACTGCAGTACCTTAATTGTATTATACGTGTCAGGGGATTCATTCGGCCTTTACTTCACAAACTGAAAGTGGCAACACTAGTAATGAGTGTACCGTCGGAGTATTAGAAAAACCCCTTATCAAACAAAAGTTCCTCGAAAAGCAGTCCTCGAAGAAAGACAGCTTAGAAAGGAGAATAAATTAGTAACAGCGTACTGAATATTTCTCTCAATTTTGGTGTAATTGTAGAAATAATTTTAATTTTATTGTTATTAGGCTTATTTTATTTCTTTGAAGGTAAGGTCATCGGATAAATAATTATGCATCTCCTCAAAAGAGAACACTCGTCATTTTGAAGCACTATGAAAGGTGTATGAATAGTACAATATGGTCTTGTGACCCACCACCACTGACGAAATTCATATCAGTGAAGTGGTATGTCTCTGCCAGTCGGGCGTACGGAATTAGAGCAGTGCCATTAGTCGACGTGAAACGTAGCAGACTGGCAGAAGCTGGCCATCGGGTTACGATGTGCTCACGACCACAGCATGAACTACATTTCCCGATTAGTTGCTGACTGTCCAACGTGTCTTCAAGGAATGCGTGTACCACTCGCAACTATGCAACATAGCTTAAAGACAGTGGCTGTAACAATATTCTAAACGGCAGGCCGGGGATGATTGTAACGCCTTGTCACCTGACAGTCCGTTTCATCACGACAGGAATTGCTTCTGTGTGTAATTCCATCTTAACCAGTATCAGAGCTAATATTACGACGGACACGGCATTTAGTGGACATTTGGAGACGGGAACCTCGCAAATAAACATTGCTCACAGCAGCACATAATGCTGCACGTCTTGAACGGGCTTAACAACACAAAACTGCTCAGCAGTAATTATAGGCATATAATGTGGTCCGCCTGGTCGCGATTTTCTACTTTTTAAATGACGCAAGACGACGAGTCCACTGACCGCCGAATTAGGCGTTTGACCCGCTGCGTGTGGAGATGTGGTTCGGGCCAGTGGTGGGTGTATGACGTAGTTGGGGGGGGGGGGGGGATGGGGGCGGTATCTGTACCATGACTGGTGTCCACAACAATTCCTCCAGAACTTCTGGATACCACAGCGCTGCGAGATAATGCAAATGGCCGGGTCTAGTCTTCTGAGATTTATTTATTTATTTATTTATTTCTTGTTCCGTAGATCCAGTTAGTGAGTCAATCACAAGGATATGGAACGTGTCAAATTGAACAGGTTTCAATTTAAACTTACAATAAATACAAGGGCAATTCAATGGCAAATTGTACATAGTTTAAGTAAGACGTACTATAAATACAGTAACAGATACAATGTCAGCTAGATAACATAACTACCATTTGACAGAAAAAGGAGTTTCAAATAAAGGTTAAAGATAAGAGCACAAAGTTAAATCAGATATTAGGCCTACAAGAGTAAATACATGTACGGCCAATCTGTTGTTACAAAAAGTGCGCTAATGCCCAAATGCACAATAAAATCAATTGAACTACTTCTAGACACAATAAGTTTAGTGATGGTATACATTTTCTTTCAGGTATTCATCCACAGTATAATAAGATTTCTCTGTCAGGTAATCTTTGAGAACTTGTTTAAATTTTGGCAGTTCTGTATGAACACATTTGATATGTAGTGGTAGAGCATTGAACAGCTTAATGCTGGAGTAGTAAACTCCTTTTTGTACCAGAGTGAGACGTTTCATTTCTAAATGTAGATTGTTTTTGTTTCTGGTGTTATAACCATGGAATTTACTGTTGTCTTGGTAGATGGAATAATTTTTGCACACAAAGGTCAGCAAGGAAAAAATATACTGTGAGGCAGTTGTTAGGATACCTATCTTCCGAAACAAGTGCCTGCAAGAGTGTCTTTGATGGACCCCACAGATTATTCTGATTGCTTTTTTTTGGATGGTGAAAACTTTTTTTGCAAGTGGTTGGTTCCCCCAGAATATGATAGCATATGACATCAATGAGTGGAAGTAGCCAAAGTAGGCAACCTTAATAGTGTCAACTTCAGCCACTGAAGAAATTACCCGTAATGCAAATGTTGCCGAGCTAAGTTTTTTACATAGATGAAGAATGTGAACTGGCCAATTACATTTACTGTCTATGTAAGCACCCAGGAATTTTGTGTCTTCAACTTTCTGTATTGGTTGATCTCTACATTTTACGTTAATTTCATCGGGATTACTTTGTGATGTATGGAACCTCATATAATTATAAGTTTTATCTGCATTGAGCGAGAGACCATTTGAGGAGAACCAGTTTAAGATGTCATTAAAAACAGTATTTGTAGTTTTTTCAAGATCATGATCAATCAAATCGTCAATTAGAATTGTGGTATCATCGGCAACAGGGTAAATTTGCTGTTTGTCTCAGAACAAAGAGGAAGATAATTAATAAAGATGAGGAAAAGCAGTGGGCCCAAAACGGAGCCTTGAGGCACACCACACGTTATCGTGCCCCATTCAGACGAGGCAGGTTCTCCAGAACAGCCATTTAGCACTACAGTCTGCTTCCGATCCTGTAGATATGATTGTAGCCACAAGCCAACAGTACCACCTAAACCATAGTATTCTGCCTTTTTCCAAAGAATTTGGTGGTTTACACAGTCAAAGGCTTTCGTAAGATCACAAAAAATACCCACTGGAGACATTTTTTTGTTAATGGCTTCCAAAACTTGGTTGCTGAAAGAGAATATTGCCTGTTCAGTACAAAGACCGGCACGAAACCCAAACTGATTTTTGCTTAAGATAGTGTGGAAGTTGAGATGGTCTACAATCCTCCTGTGCATGAGTTTTTCTAGAATTTTCGAGAAGGTAGTTAATAGGGATATTGGGCGATAGTTTGTAACAATGCTTTTATCACCTTTTTTAAAGAGAGGAATCACTACAGCCAACTTAAGTCTGTCAGGGACAATCCCATCTTGTAGGGATGCATTGTATACGTTGCATAAGACGGGACTAACAAATTTATAACAGTGTTTCAGTGTTTTACTAGAAATATTGTCCACACCAGCAGAATTTTTATTTTTTAATGATCTAATTACTCTTATGACTTCGCTTACAGTAACTGGAGGTAAGGATAACTGTGGGATTCTGTTGCTAATAGCTTTCTGTAGGAGGGACAATGATTCTTCCATAGAACCATTACAGCCTGTCTTCTCTGCTGCTCTCAAAAAGTGGTTATTAAATATTTCTGCAACCAACTCAGGTTTCTTTATGATACTGTCCCCTGTATTAATCTCTACCTGAGACATGTTCCCTGTTGTCCTGCCAGTTTCCCTCTTTATTACATTCCATATAGTTTTAATTTTATTTTCTGAGCTTTCAATTTCTGATTTTATGCACATACTTTTAGATTTATTTATAACCTTCTTGAGAATGCTACAGTAAAGTTTGTAGTGTTGTCGTTTCTTTGGATCATTACAAGTCCTGAGAGAACTGTATAACATCCTCTTTGTTCTACAAGATGTTATTATCCCTGTAGTGATCCAAGACTTCTTGGCATTGCCTATATGACTATTTCTAACTACTTTTTTGGGAAAGATGGACTCAAATACAGACATGAATTCATTTAAAAATGAATTGTACTTTTTGTTTACATCTGTTTCCCTATAAACTCGGCTCCAGTCTATCTCTTTTAGGCTATAATTGAAATTTTTAAGGCCCTGTTCATTTATTATCCTAAAAGATTTCCAAGAATGCTCGGAACTGCTGCACACACTGATGTAATTGAGCCTAAGCAATTGACCACCATGATCATAAAGGCCAAGGATTGGATGTACAGTGATCTCATTGCATTTAGAATTATCTATAAATCTATTATCTGTCAGACTTTTACTGTTAACAGTATTCCTAGTTGGGAAATCTACTACTGCCATCAGATTATAAGACTCCATTAAATGTACTAAATCAGCTTTACTATTGCTCTCATTTAGGAAATCAACATTAAAGTCGCCAGTAATTATCAAGTTCTTGGACTTTGAGTACAGTATGGATAATAAAGAATCTAAGTGCTTAAGAAATACATTCAAATTCCCTGAGGGAGATCTATACAGTGTAGCCGTGAAGTCATTTACAGTAATCTCAACACCACATACTTCAGTTTGTTGCTCTATACAGTGGCTCTTTAAATCTAATGTATTGTAAGATATGTTGTTTTTTACATAAATTACCACTTCACCTTTTTCCATGTTGGTTCTAGAGTAATGCGTTGCCTGACAGTAACCACTTAGCTGTAACCTTTCAATATCCTTCACATGATGTTCACTAAAACATAATACATCAGTATCTTTTATTCCTTGTGGTTCCTCTAACAGAACACTAATGTCATTTACTTTATTACCAAGTCCTCCCACATTTTGGTGAAAAATCGTCATTTCTTTGGAATTAGAGACAGATCTAAACTTTTGCCTAAAAAATTATCGGTAGCTACAGACACTTCATTACTAACAATTTCCTGAAACATTTGAGTTTGAAACTGAGTCTGACTTGATGGTTGGAGCCATTCAAGTGCGATTGGTTCCAATTTTGGGGTACATTTGTGGACTTCTTCCAATATTTTTGTTTTTAAGAGGGTACCTAATGCTTTTTTTCCTGATCTGTTCAGGTGCATACCGTGTCTTGTAAATAATTCTCTTCCAAAACTGCTTACATCTACAACACAAGTATTTTTAAAATGCTTACACAACTTTGCTAACTTAGAGTTCGTTTGTGAGATAGCCTCATTTACACAGGACTGTGGAATTAAGTCATGTCTCTTTGGAATGTTCACAACAAATACCTTAGACTGATGAAGCGCCGATATTTTCTTCCTGAGCGACTGTATGGCATCATTCCCTTCGTTGCAGGCAACGTTTTTTGAGCCACCTATTAAGATCACACACTCGTTTTTTACTTTTTCAGGATCACACCCCGCTACAACTTCTTGAGGTTTAGCACCTGGCTTCACAATTCCACAAACATCGGCAGCATTAAAACTGCTTTTCACTATATCAGCCATGCCTCTACCATGACTATAAGCGAAAATGTGAAAACGATTTGTTGGTGTTTCACTCACAGCAGACTGGATCACACCACTGCCACTTTCATTGCTGTTAACTGAACGTTGTGGCTTTGGAAGATCAAACCTAACCTTTTTCCGATAGTTTATCGGCACACTCTTCTTACGATTGTTTTCACTTTTAGTGAGACTATTACTAGAACAAAGTACATCAAAATTGTTTACATTCTCGAACCTCGAAACATTTGCTGTACACGAATTTTTAGTGCCGATTGTTTGACGATTGTTGTGTACTACCTTCCATTCTGATGATTTATCAGCGTCATTTTGCACCAATGTAGCCATGTTCTCGCGAAAGTTTTTGTCCTTCTGTCTGTCTTGAAGCAATGGATCCATGTTTCGCTTCGACTTCAGTTCCATATTTTCGGACTTCAGGCTGTCGATTTCTATCCTTAGACTGCTGATTACACATTGTAAACTAGCAATACGCTCATTATACTTTAATAATTCACTTTTGCAACTTACACACGAATTTTTAACGGCTTCACTGTAACTTATTTTTGGAGTAAAATCGCGGATATCTACACACGCCGCCATCTTGAACAAAGAAACAGTTACAGCTTTTCTTTTGCGCTGCACGACGTTTTCTACAAACAGATAGCGCAATTGAATAGCTCAAGTGGAAAGGAACACTTCCTATTTAAATTTCTGCATCCTACACTGTTGGCAGTTCTGTGTAGGTGGCAGTTACGTGATTTTATTTCGGTGATTACAAAATAGAGTCGAATGTATGCACTGGGTAGCCGAGGCAGCTAGTTCATGGTGATTCGGTCAACCAAGGAAATGAATTTACTGAACATGCTGCAATTTACTACAGGGAGCCTGTGTTCAGAATTCTCATCCAGTGTGGCGAATCGATGTTACGATAGAAAAATGAGTCACAGAAATAGGGATTTGGTGGTCTGTTGGACTGATGATAGCTTCATATACCTATGGTCTGGGTTCGATTCCCACTTCTGTCAATGATTTTAGATAGGGAGACAAAGATTCCATTCTCTTCTGGCTACACCAAGTGAAGAAGATATAATGGCAGTGTGGTCTAAAATTCACATTGAAGATGATATTCCTTCTCTGCTAAGTAGACGTTAGGTTGAACCACAATAAAGTCTGGAGTGGCGACATGTAGAAACTCTATCACCAGTAACCTTTCTTATACTAGTTATTTATTTCTAGTGACGAAACAAACGCTATGTAGGGTCACAGGACACTTATTCCATCTTTTATCTGAGCTTCTGTATGTCTATAAAATTGGTTCTGAACTGAGAATGCAACTCAGACCGCCCTTAACGCGGAATTTGATCCCTTCGTGACAATACAGCTCGGCTACAATTTGTTGTTAGTTCAAAACTGCAGATTCCTCAACATCTCCACATATTACGCGTGAATGGGTTCGAATCCTGGCCCGGCACTAAAGATTTCATTATGTATTATCAAGCTCTAGCTTGAGAACACCTATCTACTGGTGGATAATAATTTTAATTTTTAATGTACTTTCATTCGTTGTCAACACTAACGATATCTGACGTTTTTGACTCCCAGTGGGACACAGAACTATTTGCGAGATCACTGTAAGTTCAAGATGTTATTCCGAGCTGCTGGTGGAGAAAAATTCGGTAGCTGACGTCTCTTTGTGTGTAGTCAACAACGATATGTGTGGGGCTCTATTCCCTTTGTGCACTGAACTCTTCGTCATATTATTTCTAGTTAAAACATGCTCACATGTCGCTGCTGGTGCAAAAAACCCATATTTAACGTTCCTTTTCTCTAGAATATAACAGCGATAGGTGCCGGGTTGGAGTCCTGAGAAGGAAAAAATTAATGTTTCGTCTCGTCATTTCACTTAAAACATCTACCTACTGCCGAGAAAATCCGATATGTCACAGCTGGTTGTGCTTCGATATCAGTCCGATTCGGTTCTGGGTTCGAAACCCTGTCCAACACAAGGCTTCACATCACGGCATTCAAGTAAGTAACTTGTGAAGAAGCAACATTTAACATCTCTCGTAGTTCGTTAACAAGGACAATAGATGCTGGGTAGGAAATCGCGTCCGTTAAAAATGTTTGCGTTATGTAATTTAAAGCTGATGTTTGCTAACTGATAATGTCTAAAATCGAGGTATATCACTCTCTGTACGCCTAATCAGGAATGACAGTTAGTTTGCGTCAGTCACGAAATCTTTGTTTAGTCTGCCTGACCTGGGTTTGAATCCATATGCAGAACGAGACGGTTCGTCGTGTCATTCGAAGTTCATACATATTCTAAACTAGCTGCTCGTGGATAACTTAAATTTTTAATGTCATTTTGTGTTAAATAATATGTACTGTATGTTACTTTGAAGAGGAAATCATGAATACGACGAACTTACTACGCGCATTACCTGTCTGACGTAATAATGAGAGTGGTAACATTTCAGGTATGTCATTTATTGTAATAAATGTGAGCTTATAAGCCTTAAGGACAGTCTTATCTGTGATAAGGTGTTCCCTGATATTTGTAGCATCGTGGTATTACTTTACATCTTGAGTTACTGCGATACAGAGCAGTGTTCTCTAGTGGTGACTTTTTGGAACCATTTTCAATAGTCAAACGACTGTACCAAGGAGCGTTAGAGGACCTGCTAGACAGCCGCGTTATGCCGGTTGCGTGCGAATCAGGCGAAATGCAGTTCAGTTCGTTCGGATACCTTTGAGCACGACTGTACCTTCATGGTTATGCGAGTATTTGGAGATGTGGAGAAATGTGGCATGTTGAGGCGTGCACGGATAGCCGAAGTGGTTAAAGCGCTGATCGTGATAATCGGGACATCCGGGTTCGAGCTCGTGTCTCAAAAATTATCATGTGTCGCCAATAAATAGTCAGCTAAAGTCAACTTAGATTAGCAATTTATGAATAAAATTTCATAATATTTAAAGAGCAGCTGTGGATCACCAGCAGTGTCCTTTCGTTTAGATATGCATGCATATCCGAGAGAACATCGTATAATATCAATTGTAATCACAGACATTGGGCAATGAAATAATAAATATCCATCAATGTCAAACTTGTGTATAGCATTAATTTTCAGCTACAATGTTATGTACTACAGGGATTTTATGCCTATAATCACACAAGAACTGAATGAGTTGTTGCACAATGGTGGCATCACTGAAGTTGGAAATCTCACGAAGAAGATAAGTACTGAGCCGCATTTGTTGTGATCTTCCATTCACATGCTTTACTTGATTAAAGCGCGACCTTATGTTTGTAATTTATAATCGCAAGTGATGCTTCAAGTGCCAGTACTACGAACATTCCACGGTACCCATCATTTGTTATAACTACGAAAAATTGGAAATTTGTTGTAAGGTCTTACGGGACCAAACTGCTGAGGTCATCGGTCCCTAAGCTTACACACTTCTTAAGCTAACTTAAACTAACTTATGCTAAGGACAACACACATACACACATGCCCGAGGGAGATCTCGAACCTCCGACGGGGGGAGTCGCGAGGATCGTGACAAGGCGCCCTAGACCGCTCGGCTACCCCGCGCGGCTATATCTATGGAAAGCACACACATGCGGAAGGGGCATCGTGTGCATTACCATCAATTGCTCTGGAAAATCTGTTGTCATGATTAGGGAATATACCACATTTACAAAAGAAAAGAAATATCAGAAGATGAAAGTCAAAAAAATTCTTATTCTGAATTCAGACAATTAATCAGCACAAAATATTTCAGTGATCATGTTATTAATCGCTTTTCTGAGCAAAAACTCCATCTCAGTATGAATTCTTCGCTACTGCCACAAGAAAATGAAACTAGTAGTAGCACCTGCCTCTGAAAATGTAATCGAAAGTCAGGGTGCGCATGAAAACCGAGATTCTTTGTATTCAGCCAACAGCAACAGGTTAATCCACTACCAGAGAACAATTGTGCAGTCCATAAGTAAACAGACAAGCCATGATTTCCCTTCAGATCTTTCTAAGACATAGTTTTTAAAATAGTGAACTACTGGAAAATCTCATAAACAAATTAAAAAAACTGATACCAAGTCATATGTCATCTGGCACTAACTGAAGAATGAGATGAAAACTCGTTAACAGATGAAATGACTACTCAACTCTGCGTGGGACAACCATGTAGCCAAACAACAATGCCACTTCACATATAAAGGCTAGGTCCTGGGCAAAGGACAACCTTAGCAATAAAATGGTTACACAGCCCACTAGCTACGTTAGAACTTCGTGACAGTGTGCAGAAATGAGTGCCCCACACTACGAAAGAGATCCAAGACAGAAGTGAGCTGCACATTCTAGAGTCAAATTACTATCTGCCCCCTGGTAGTGTTTCATTAAAATCTTTATAATTGTTCTGTACGTCAAACTACAAAATATTAGTATAATGACATTTGGAAAATATTATGGACCCATGAAAACAATTTCGTATAAATGTAAATGTCGTGTGACTGGGGCCTCCCGTCGGGTAGGCCGTACGCCTCGTCCAAGTCTTTCGATTTGACACCACTTCGGCGACTTGTGCGTCGATGGGGACGAAATGATGATGATTAGGACAACACAATACCCAGTCCCTCAGCGGAGAAAATTTCCGATCCAGCCGGGAATCGAACCCGGGCCCTTAGGATTGACACACTGCCGTGCTGACTACTCAGCTACCGGGGACGGACAATTTCGTGTTATGGGATACTTCTATCTCGAAAATCCTTTTCTAAAAGTTTAAGGACTGATATGTGTTGCCAAATATAGTATTCACCATAATCAATATACTCATTTATGTGTTAATAAGTTGTTTTTGGATAGCGTACACCATTCTTTAAACCATTTGCTGTTGCTTGATACCCTCATGTCTAAGCCCACATTTCAGCAACTGATTGTATGAAACACAAATCGGTACTCTTTTGGGGCTGCATTGGTGATGGGAAGGTAGGGTTAAGTATCCTGGATAGCCCTTGGATTAGGGACTATTTGTACACCCTGCAGAAGCATCGTCTTATTGTAACTATTCTACGGTACAGGGTCAAATTTCCCCCAGCTTATACAAATTGAAAAAATCGGTTGTATTTTTTTCCATTAGATGTGGTCTACGGCCCGCCTCAAGCGGCTTATGGAAGTAGCATTCAGTTTATGTTTGGTTCATGAGAAAACTCGAAAGACGAGGTTTATGGGTACCAAAACTGGGCTGCCGACTCCAAGATGACTGTGCACAGTAAATGGCCGAAATTCCTATGATATTGTCCTAAGATCCCGATATCAGAAAACTTAAAAATTTTCTTGATATGTTTATCCGTTTCCGTAGTACAGAGGATCCAAATTATCCTACTTGTACCAGTAAAACATATAAATTTCGTTGTGGGGCGAAAACGTAGCTGACAAAGTGACTTAGCACAGAGAAATATGCTGTAAAGTATCTCTGTTATTATGAAATGGGCTCTGGGCATCCCACATTCTTGTAATACTGAAGCACATGAAAAATTACTGCGCACGTAAAATCCGTTAGCAGATGTAAAGTTATATAAAAACACCAAACAAAGTTTTGAATCACTCCGGTACCCAGAACTCCTGAAGACAGATGTTGAATGTGGATATTGTTTCACAGACACAGTCCCTTTGACTGTTCAGAGATGTCACTCAACCCGTAAACAGATGTAAACGACCATACATGAGCAGCGCCTATTAGACGGAGGGGGTCCGACAGCCGATTAGTTCCAGTCATTAAACCAGGAAGGAAGTACACGGCTCGTGTTGTCTGTAGTTCAACCATGCCTAGACAGTCAGTACCGCGGTTCCATCGCGTCCTCAATGTTAATTTGTGCCTGGAAGGGCTCTCAACAAGGGAAGTGTCCAGGCGTCTCCGAGTGAACCAAAGCGATGTTGTTCGGACATGGAGGAGATACAGAGAGACAGGAACTCTCGATGACATATCTCGCTCATGCCGCCCAAGGGCTACTACTGCAGTAGACGACCGCTAACTATGGATTATGGCTGGGAGGAACCCTGACAGCAACGCCACCATGATGAATAATGCTTTTCGTGCAGCCACAAGACGTCGTGTTACGACTCAAACTGCGCGCAATAGGCTGCATGTTCAACATCACTCCCGACGTCCATTGGCGAGGTCCATCTTTGCAACCACGATTCAGTCCGGAACCGCGCGACTGCTACGGTCGCAGGTTCGAATCCTGCCTCGGGCATGGATGTGTGTGATGTCCTTAGGTTAGTTAGGTTTAAGTAGTTCTAAGTTCTAGGGGACTGATGACCACAGATGTTAAGTCCCATAGTGCTCAGAGCCAATTTTTTTTGCAACCACGACACCATGCAGCGCTGTACAAATGAGCCCAACAATATGCCGAATGGGCCGCTAATGACTGGCATCACATTCTCTTCACCGATGAGTGTCACATATGCATTCAACCAGACAATCGTCGGAGACGTGTTTGGAGGCAACCCGGTCAAGATGAACGCCTTAGACACACTATCCAGCGAGTGCAACAAGGTGGAGGTTCCCTGCTGTTTTGAGGTGGCATTATGTAGGGCCGACGTACGCCGCTGGTGGCCATGGAAGACGCCGTAACGGCTGTACGATACGTGAATACCATCATCCAACCGATAGTGCAACCATATCGGCAGCATGTTGGCGAGGCATTCGTCTTCATGGACGACAATTCGCGCCCCCATCGTGCACATCTTGTGAATGACTTCCTTCAGGATAAAGACATGGCTCGACTACACTGGCCAGCATGTTCTCGAGACATGAATGCTATCGTAGATGCCAGGGATAGTTTGAAAAGGGCTGTTTATGGACGACGCGACCCACCAACCACTCTGAGGGACCTGAAAAGTAAGTTTTATTTGGCGATTTAGTGTAGTGGTTCTGATCGATATATGAGACAAGTGAATTAAAGTGACAAACACATACAGATAAGTGTGAGATGGTTAACGAACTGGCAATTCCTTGTCAATTTAATTGTTGAAACACGTAATGAAAATTGGGCCACAATAAAAAAAAATACCTTACAGTTATTGAAAGAGTGCTCACATATTAGTATACAGCCATGCAACGTATGCCTTTAAAAGTGACTCAAAGCTAAAATTGTTTCTCATTTCCTTCACTTGCTTAGTGAAAGGCAAGTCGTATATTTGAATGAGAATCAGTCAATAGACAACAAACTACAGTCTGAGAACGCTGGAAATGGAAAGTAATGGCAAGCGAGTGGAGTATTTCAGTATCGTGAGATGCATCATCTAGTGAATCCTATGACAAAAGGTATCTTCCTAGAGATACACTATGTGATCAAAAGTATCCGAACACCAGGCTGAAAATGACTTACAAGTTGGTGGTGCCCTCCATCGGCAATGCTGGAATTCAATATGGTGTTGGCCCACCCTTAGCGTTAGTGACAGCTTCCACTCTTGCAGGAATATGTTCAATCAGGTGCTGGAAGGATTCTTGGGGAATGGCAGCCCGTTCTTCAAGGAGTGCTGCACTGGCACGAAGTCGGCATTCCAAAACATCTCAAAGGTGTTCTATAGGATTCAGATCAGGACTCTGTGCAGGCCAGTCCATTACAGGGATGTTATTGTCGTGTAACCACCCCTCCACAGGCAGTGCATTGTGAACAGGTGTTCGATCGGGTTGAAAGATGCAATCGCCATCCCCGAATTACCCTTCAACAGTGGGAAGCAAGAAGGTGCTTAAAACATCAATGTAGGTCTGCGCTGTGATGGTTCCACGCAAAACAACAATGGGTGCAAGCCCCCTCCATGAAAAACGCGATCACACCATAACACCACCGCCTCGAATTTTGCTGTTGGCACTATACACGCCGGCAGATGACGTTCACCGGGCATTCGCCATACCCACACCCAGCCAACGGATCGCCACATTGTGTACCGTGATTCGTTACTCCACACAACGTATTCCCACTGTTAAATCGTCCAATGTTTACGCTCTTTACACCAAGCAAGGCGTCGTTTGGCATTTACCGGCGTGATGTGTGGCTTATGAGCAGGCACTCGACCCTGAAATCCATGTTGTATCACCTCTCACCTAACTGTCATAGTACTTGCGGTGGATCCTGATGCAGTTTGGAATTCCTGTGTGATGGTCTGGATAGATGTCTGCCTATTACAGATTACGACCCTCTTCAAGTGTTGGTGGTCTCTGCCAATCAAGAGCCGAGGTCGGCCTGTGCGGTTCATGCTGTACATGTCCCTCAACGTTTCCACTTCACTATCACATCAGAAACAGTAGACGTAGGGATGTTTAGGAGTCTGGAAATCTCGTGTACAGACACCCAATCACCTGACCACGTTCGAAGTCCGTGAGTTCCGCGGAGCGACCCATTCTGCTCCCTCACGATGTCTAGTGACTACTGAGGTCACTGATATGGAGTACCTGGCAGTAGGTGGCACCACAATGCACCTAATATGAAAAACGTATGGTTTTGGGTGTGTCCGGATATTTTTTATGACAAAGTGTACATGGTATAGAAATCAATGAAGAGTTTGCGGAGCAGTTCCAGAAATAAATTGAAAGTACCATGTGAAATACTTCTCTGTGGCACGGAAGTTTCTGTGTTTAAATTATTTCAGCTAAGTCCTGTTTGACACAACTACTCGTTCTAAACCATTTATTTCTATGAAAATTTTATGTTCCATTTCGAAGAGCGTAACTGACAATATTTTGATGGTTTCCTTGCGATTACTGCCACACCAACCGCAGTCCGAAACATCTGTCTGCGACAATAGTCCAAAAGGCAACGATTTCAATAAAAATAACTGACTATAGTGGTACACCGGAAACGAAGAGAATCGAGCCGTTTGATGTTTGGTGCCACAGAAGAATGTTAAAATCATGTGGACTGATAAGGTAGGGAATGAGGAGGTTCTCCACAGTATTGGTGAAGAAAGGAACATATGGAAAACACTGACAAGAAAAAGGGACAGGACGATACGACACGTGTTTAGACATCAGGGTATAACTTGCATGGTATTAAGGGAGCTGTAGACAGAGAAAACTGTAGGGGAAGATAGAGATCTGAATACATCCTACAATAACTGACGACGTAGGATGGAAGTGTTACTCTGAGATGAAGAGCGTAGCGCAGGAAAAAGAAAATGTAGATGTAACTGAGCAATGAAGACATGCTCACCACTATGAAATCTGACGTAGTGACTGACCTTTGCATTTATTGTAAACGTAACCTACCACTCAGTATGCTGCTTGGTTGAGGATGGATGTCATCTAGACCGTGATTCCAGTACGGTAATACATAGTATTAAAAAGTTGAAACAACAGCCGATCCTATGAAAATTCAGACAACTCTGTCTTGCTACTTTCGACTGCAGCATCGTCTTGGCCAACACACTGTACTTGCCCGGGTATCCCGTCTTGATATATGCGAATCACTGCCGCAGACCTGTAACTCTAAAGGCTATAACAAACGGCTGTTCCTGCAGATGGCGGCGGAGCATCTGCCAGCCGCCTGTTTACAATTGAGAGCGCGTTCTGAGGGACCACAGCTCGCTGTGATTTACAACCGTGCCTTGCGTCCAAATACTTCACAACACTCACCGCGTGCCTGCCAGCACCAGCACGCCTAAATAATCGCCGCCCGTGACGCTTGCTTTTACTGTCGCGAAGAGCAATCGCTGCAAACGACCTGTTCATCAGCTAGCTCAGCATCACTTAACGCGCAAAGCTCGAGAGATTCAAGTTTCTCCACTTGCATCCATTTCTAACCTCCTACAGAAATGTAGTGTCTGTATGAGAGCGTTGTGAACAAGAACTACTGTATGTTCCACATATTTCCTTCTGTAAGAACTATAATTTCAAGTTGCTACCGCCTATGTACATAGAAGTTTTCCCAAAAATGTTTTCGATAAGACAAGGTGAAGTGTTTTTCTCTTTACGAAGACAGGATCTACGTTGGAAGAACTACTTAAACTTCGTTTTTTATTTGGCATTCTCGGCTGTTCCACTATTATGTCATCTCATTGTAAAACAGAGAGATCCAATTGCAAAGGATACTGACTAGATAGGGTGCTTTTCGCAATTATTAGTTAGAAATTTTTACAACTTTACACTAACAAAATAGTGGTGCACTCAGAATACTTGGTCAGACATCAGTGTATTATAACACCAGTAGGTATGTAAATGATGAAGAGTTGCAGATCTTCGTGATGGGCCTATTAGGCAATATAAGGGAAGTGGACAGCATCAAATATTGAGCGATCACTCCTGCCGTGCAGTAGCACTCCTGCCGCAGATGCCGCGTACTTATATGAGACAGCGTTATCAGCAACTGACAGAATTTGAAAGGGGCCTCATTGTATGTCTCAGTTTGGCCGGATAGTGGAATCGTGCAGTATCCAGGTTTATGGAGTATTTAAATGTGACAGTGGACCGATGTTGGCCTGCATGGGAACGTGAGGGCAGGCAATCGTTGGTTGATTGGTTGACTTGGGGGTTGGGAGCAAACTGTGAGGTCAGTGCTCCCATTGTATTAGGGAAGGGTGGGGAAGAAAGTCGGCTGTACACTTTGAAAGGAACCATCCTAGCATTTGCCTAAAGTGATTTAGAGCAATCATAGAAAATCTAAATGAGGATGGCTGGACGCAGGTATTCCCGAATGCGAGTCTAGTGTGCTAACCACTGCGACACCTCGCTCGGTAGGCACACTCAATGTCAAGGTTCTGGTCGACCACATGTGACCACTAGAGGGGAGGATCGCCGTATTGAACGCCAAGCACAACGTAACCTCTTCACATCTGCCCCTGACATCCGAGAACAAATAACTGACATTCTATAACAATCTTTGTCATTCTGCACCATTGATATGACTCTAGAAACAGCCGGACCATTCGAAGTAAAATTGTGCAGTAAACATGGGCTCTAAAATCAGTACTTTAAGAGCTATGGGCACTTGTTCATCGATACTGTGAAACAAATCTCTTCTACTGGAGACTCTTTGCTTAACAAGAAAAAGTGTCCAGCAAACATGGGTTTCAAGGTTCATACCTTGAGAGCTATGAGCCCTTGTTCATCTTTGCTACTGTTAAACACCTCTCTTCTAATGAACAAGTGCTCATAACTCTTAAGGTATGCTTTTTAAAGACCATGTTTACTAGACTTTCTTGCTTCGAATGATAGTGCCTGTCATATCCCTAAATATTGACCTTCCTCCTGTTACACCCTGTTACGGACTAAAAAGACATTCGCTGATACTGCTTCCATCCGCCCTTACCAACAAACGATACCAGAACCTTGTGTACCGTGATGTTCATCCGTTTGCTTGCCTGCAGCACTCAGTATGCAATTTTTACATTCAATTCGACAGTGCACCATCTCATCATTCCCTAACTATATCGCACTGGTCTGAGCGACACTCCACACACAAGAGTATCGGTCCCTAAGGTCCATACATCTTAATTACTGTATACTGAGAACATCTGGGACCGAATAGGGCAATATGTACTCACAGCAGTCTCAATGAGTTGCGTGCAGTGGTTGAGCATCCATAGATCACGATGGCTTCGCAACGCTTTTCGTATACCGAGGATTCCATTCTCCATCGTGTCACCGGGGATTTCTAATTCAGACATTAAATATCAGTAAAGATATTTATTTTTAACTGGAATACAGTCGGGAGAGCAGTGTGCTGACGACATGCCCCTCCATATCCGCATCCAGTGACGCCTGTTGGCTGAGGATGACACGGCGGCCGTCGGTATCCTTGGGCCTTCATGGCCTATTCGGGCGGAGTTTAGTTCAGTTTTATACTTATTTTTACGATACCATACTGAGTGGCCTGTGTTGTTAAGAAGAACAATGCAGTGTTCCTTCGGACATGCGCGCATGCATCGTCCTTAACAAGGTTCAAATGGCTCTGAGCACTATGGGATTTAACTTCCGAAGTCATCAGTCCCCTAGAACTTAGAACTACTTCAACCTAACTAACCTAAGGACATCACACACATGCATGCCCGAGGTAGGATTCGAACCTGCGATCGTAGCGGTCGCGCGGTTCCAGACTGAAGCGGCTAGAACCGCTCGGCCACACTGGCCGGCCGTCCTTAACAACACAGGCATTGCAGTACCATATTTATTCGCCGATACCAGGCAGCGACTTTCAATTAAAATGTCCATCCCTGTACAGGAATTACGTAATGAGTGTAAGAGTACAGGTTGTGACGCAAGAAAGACGACATATCAAATTTTGGGTCGGACCGGAGGTCGCGCATGGATAACCAAAGCGGTTAAGTCGACCGCTCGCGTAAAGCGGGAAATCCAGGTTCGAGTCCCTGTCCAGCAAAAATTTAGTTGTTGTCATTCCCTTGTACAGTTGATTGTTGTCCGTATTCGCAACTACTTATTATTATTATTAACGTGAAATGATTATTAACGTGAAATGATATTAACGTGATTATTAACGTGAAATGATATATCCAACTTTATTAAGTGTATTATAGATCTGGTCTTGCTTACGTTCAAAGAGTGTATGTGATGTGAAAAACTGCAGTAATTAAATCTCATACGTATTACGGAAACAGCGGTTCGCCGAATTGTTACTGAGTTTTAATTGTAGAGACGTGTATAAATATCTGGGTGGAATGTGGTTCGGACTTCTTCTTAATATTTATTTGGTGTGACTCAGTTTTCTTTCTACACTCACGCTCATAAATTAAGGATAATACTGATACATGGTGAAACAACGCTCTGGTAGGCGGTCTGCCGGGTTAAATCACCTCGGGGTATGACCATGCGGTGCATTTGACCTTCGGTCGTCGCACGGTGGAGCTGGCAGCAGTCCACATACGCAGAGGTGTGTTGGTGCATGTAAGAGTACGGTGCAGCGAGTAAGTGTACACACGTTTTCAGACGTGCTAATTGTGACTGTGTGTTGAAAATGGCTCAAAGAGAACATATTGATGACGTTATAAGGGTTAGAATACTAGGGTCACTGGAGGTTGGTCAGACACAGCAGGTCGTAGCATGGGCCCTCCGTGTTCCACAATGTGTGATCTCAAGATTATGGCAACGATTCTAGCAGACAAAAAACGTGTCCAGGCTCTACAGTACGGACGTTCACAGTGTACAACACCACAAGAGGACCGATATCTCACCATCAGTGCACGCAGACGGCCACCGAGTACTGCAGGTAGCCTTGCTCGGGATCTTACCGAAGCCACTGGAACAGTTATCTCCGGACACAGTCTACAGACGACTGAACAGACATGGTTTATTCGCCTGGAGACCTGCAAGGTGCATTCCACTGATCCCTGGTCACAGGAGAGCCCGTAAATCCTGGTGTCAAGAAATCAGTACATTGTCATTGGAACAGTGGTCCCAGGTTATGTTCGCAGACCAGTCCAGGTATAATCTGAACGGTGATTCTAGTCGGGTTTTCATTGGCGTGAACCACGAAACAGTTACCAACCCCTTAATGTCCTTGAAAGGGACCTGTATGTAGGTAGTGGTTTGACAGAGTGGAGTGGGATTATGATTGGTGCACGTACACCCCTGCATTTCTTTGACAGGGGAACTGTAACAGGTCAGGTGTATCGGGACGTCATTTTGCACCAGTATGTCCGCCTTTTCAGGGGTGCAGTAGGTCCCACCTTCCTCTTAATGGGTGGTAACACACGGACCCACCGAGCTGCCATCGTGGAGGAGTACCTTGAAACAGAAGATATCAGGTGAATGGAATCGCCTGCCTGTTCTCCAGACCTAAACACCATCGAGCACGTCTAGGATGCTCTCGGTCGACGTATCGCTGCACGTCGTCAAACCACTACGACACTTCAGGAGCTCCGACAGGCACTGGTGCAAGAATGGGAGGCTATACCCCTGCAGCTGCTCGCCAACCTGATCCGGAGTATGCCATCCCGTTGTGCGGCCTGTGTACGTGTGCATGGTGATCATATCCCATACTGATGTCGGTGTACATGCGCAGGAAACAGTGTCGTTTTGTAGCACATGTGTTTCGGGACGGTTTTCTCAACTTATAACCAATACCATGGACTTACAGATCTGTGTCGTGTGTGTTCCCTGTGTGCCTATGCTATTAGCGCCAGTTTTTTTTTTGTAGTGCCACGTTGTGTGGCACCACATTCTGCAGTTATGCTTAATTTATGAACATGAGTGTATATTTATCGGGTATGGTTCAGCAGATCGGTAAGTGGCAACTTGATATGAAGAGGGCTCCCGAATACAGCAGATTCCCTAGCTTACTTATTTATTAAATGATATAGCTGTCACCAAACTGTAAGCTTGTTTGGACACCACGATGGCTTACTAGGCACGGTTCTATTGGAGGCGGTGCCTGTCATTGCCTTCCTCCGACCTCTGAACTGACTAACTCAGCTGGTTATAGGATCATCTACAACTTAAGTTGGTCTCCGAACCACGGCGCAGTTCGATATTTTTCACATTGACAAACTTCCAGAGGTGAAAGTTGTGGTAAGTGACAGATAAAAATTCTTACTACAAAATCTTTGGGACATCTCTGTGTAATAATATGTATATCTTCAAGGGACGTACTGAAATCTTACACCAATTTCGTATTCAGCTGACTGGAGTACACATATTGGATCTAGTAGTGTCCTGAATGTTCTCTCTGTCAGTTAATATGCGTACTGAATAGCCTCTGTGTTGGAAATACATTCCGGCGTGTAAGCAGATGATCCTGCAGCATGTTTAACCTTTACAGGGGTCCCCGTTGTGGATCAGTGGAACGCGCAGTGCACTACATCTTCTGCTGTATCATTTTATCGGTCGATGTAAATATTTACTTCTCACTGACTGTTGTCGAAGATGGATCACAGGGCTCACGTTAAATTTATTTCGTGAGATCTTACTACGCTCCAGATAAATTACGAGAGTATGATGTATTCCAACTTGAAATAGATTTTATACTTTGGAATAATGTTCGCTTTTGTGGTGAAATTTGACTTTATTTCCATGTGACAAAACTGTCACAATAATTTGGAGTTAGTCGACTTATCCTGACTGATGAATTGCCTTCCTCGGCGTTTGCTCTTCTTTGTAACTGAGTGTTATCTTCTTCTTTATGTTTTTACTTACAAACCATTGTCTTCTAGTGTGCAAGATTGTTTCCCATGTTTCACCAAAAACGTATTTTCGAGACGCGTATCTTGTTGCACCAAGAGCAGTTCGAAGACAACTGCATTTGAAATTGCACAGATTATCAAGGTATTTTTATATTAGCATTACCATAACAGTACCTCGTTTGAATTGAGATTCTGTTTAACATCAATAGGGTGTTAATGCTTACTCCGCGCCTCACACTGGCCGATAAATAATCGTTTTCGTGGCTGGATTACCACGTATATTATAGCTACCACGTGTAGTTTTCATTTAAGGTAAATATCGAACAACACACTCAGGATATGTGTAGTCAGTTTGCCTGTGAGCGCTTAATTCCCTGGCATATTATTAACAGTTGCTAGCAGCAACGTAAATATAATAACAGAAGACTTCTCTAATCCGGCGTTAAATTCATTTCCAGAGAATCATTCCTCAACATCATAAACTGATTTCAGGGACATTAATAGCGAATTCAAAGGAGACGCAATAAGCATACAAGGAATGATGATACGAATACTGGAGAACGGGGCAGTAGAATTGAATGATTTCTTCCAAATCTAGTTTTTACTATATTTAACGTTAAGAATCGCTCCATGTTGTAGACTATTTGCAACAATTATGGGTGTAATTAATTATTCTGCATGTCGCTTTCTTTTGGACTAGCACGATGAGATCCTGAATATCTGTGATTCTGGTAGCCCCGTTCGATTCACTTTTTCCAGGAAACAGGAGACTGATGACCTGTTATACGTCACTCCAATTAAAGTAAGTGATAAATATGATCCGAGACAGTTTTTCTCTTCCTTTGGAGTTCGTAAAGGACAACAGGATAGTTAAAATGTCTATTGTTTCTCGATGGTTGTAGAAACCAGATTGAGAGTTCATTAGCAAGTCACAGTACTCCAATAACTGCTGAAAACTATATTTACCAGTAGTTTGAAAAGCGCTTTCAGAACTTAAAGACAACGCTATTGGTCGGTAAGACAGAGACTCTCACGATTTCCCTGATTTTAAAATGGGGAGAATTACGTACGTAAGTAATTGAGGTACTATGCAATCAGCGGAAAAGTGCTCCTATCGGAGCACAAGAAAATGCGAATGAGTTTCTGTTTGTTTAAAAGGTTCAAATGGCTCTGAGCTCTATGGGACTCAAAATCTTAGGTCATAAGTCCCCTAGAACTTAGAACTACTTAAACCTAACTAACCTAAGGACATCACACACACCCATGCCCGAGGCAGGATTCGAACCTGCGACCGTAGCAGTCCCGCGGTTCCGGACTGCAGCGCCAGAACCGCTAGACCACTGCGGCCGGCTTGTTTAAAAGGCTCTGACTGCAAAGTGTGGGGTACTAGCTACCTCATTCTACATTCCTAAATACCTTTAAAAAAACTAGCACAGAAATTTTAGCATGCGAATATATATTCGCGTTTTTTTAACATACAATTCACCTCAATCTCCCACAACCTCCCCTAACTTTAACTCACTGACACCCACTAGTCCATCCCTGTGAGTCGCTCATACCCATCGAGTCCCAGTTGTCTTTTCTCACTCACTCATTCGTCCCTACTCGTTGATATTATCTCTTTGTGCCTCTCTGTCATTGTCCCCTCTCACTCTCGCTGTTTCCCTCTTGCTCTCTCCTATTGATAATATCTCATTCCGTCCTTCCTACCTGCTCTCTCTTCTCACGGTCACTATCTCTCACTTTCTCGTTGTCATTGCCATATACGTTGTTTCTCACTACCACTGGTTCTCACTCACTTTGTCTTTCTATTTATTACCACCCCCCCCCCCTCCTTGGTATCGTATCCTTCACTCTTTTCCTCCCACTGATCTGTCACTGTCAACTATGTTCCACTGCTACTGCGTCCCTCTCTTTCTCTCACATTGCAATTGTCTCCTTCGCTCTTTTTAAAACACAACCACTATCTGCTCTCTTCCAGTATTTGTTACTTTTCCATATCTTTGCCACTACCACTGTCTTTTCTTCTCTCAACATAAAAAAAATACCAATATGTTCGCATGCTAAAATTTTTGAATTTTTTTTCAAATGTTCTGTGGAGGGTAGAATGAGGCAGCTTTTCATTTAGAGTCTTTTAAATAAACAGGGATATATCTGGTTTTTTTTGTGTTCCTGTAGCAGCATTTTCCGCTGGTTCCCTTTGCTTCCCTACTGCAGCAGGGCATGTAACTCATAGGGTAACTTTCAACCTCTGTACCTTGGAAATGGATAAAGATATAAAGAAAATTTTCAAGGCTGTTCGAGATCGGGTTCGTAGCAGTACATCATGTCTCGGAATCCGTAGCTTGGGTTTGGTACCCAAAAAGCAAGTTTTTGGGGTGTTTCTTGATAACGGTTAAACATTTTTGCAAACGGGAAGATGGCTCTTCTAGTCGAACGCATAGATAACATTCCGTTAAAAATTGAGCAATTTATATATTATATAGATATCGCTTCATGGTGGAGTTTACGTGTAGAAGTAGGCTAACTTTGAACCTTTGTATCTTGGAAACGGATAAAAATACCAAGAAACTTTTCGAAGCTGTTCGAATCGGGAATATATCTCGAAAATCTGAGATATTTACTATGCATAGCCATCTTGGAATCCTAGGCTTGGTTTTGGTCCACTGGTGACGATGAAAACATAGTAAAAGAAAAAACTTTTATGGGGTTTTCCGAGGAACTGTCCATGAACTAATGGTGCCTCCATAAGTCTCATCAAAACCCACCGAAGACCACACCAAATGCAAAAAGAACCAAACGATTTGCTCCATTTGCCTAAGTCGGAGGAAGTATGTAATACTCATACTATGACCCTGTACCGTAGGATAGTGACACTAAGCCGATCCCTCTGTTGGTATACAAATATTCCTTAGCCTAAAGGCTATTCAAAACACTTGACGCGATCTTTTCATCACCAACAAACCAGAGTTATGAGCTCTCGAAAATCCCGTTTTTATGCGTGGCATTTGGAACATAGTAGGCACGCATGCTGTTGCATGCATTCAAATTGAAGGTAATTTCCCAAATATTGCATAGTGAATACTACGGATATCAGGCGATGTGTTCAGAAACGTTTAATTGCTTTTTGTGAATCGGAACGTATGAAGGAACTAGAGTGAGGTTGATTTGTTGGGTCCGTTGTTGCACAAGGTGGCTTAGGACAGTAAAACATTATGAAGTGATTACAATGTAAATAATGTATAAGGAATTAAATAAATATCTTTTGATCACTTGATTCTCTGTTCCACACTCTCCGGTTCAAGAGGAAATAAAAATAAAGCAAGTAGACTTTTCTTAGCAATTTTTTATAATGGAAAGCCTGTACTTCAATCCTACACAATTCCATAACATTAAGGCTATTATCTTATCGCACAAACAGATATGCTTCTACCCTCTTATAAATTTTCCGCCTGAGCATCCTTTCGATAATTTAAACGTTCTGTACCAATTGCACAAGCACACTTTTTCACACTGTAGGAAGTTCATCATGTAACGTCGATATCGTAAAGCGTCTGTTCGCTCTCAATTTTTCATTAACTTTCTACACTAAATCGTCAATAATTATTGAAGATCGCCCACTTAGTTCCTCAATATTCACATCGGTACGGCGATCTTTTAAAGCTGTCACCAATTTTCGCACCATTCCATCGCTCATAACTGTTAGGAAGTGTCCTTTATGCGATTGTTACAGAACGTTTAAATTATCGAAAGTTATGCTCAGGTGGCAGATTTCTACGAGAATGCTATTCAAATACTGGTTGTGTTGGTTTGGTGCGTAAGTTCGTAGCGTTTTCCCTAATATATGAATAACAGAGACTCTAGCCATCAATCATACACTCTCCTTCACTATTTGCAACAGTATACCAACGTGGGGGTAAGTTTTATATTCCGCGACTGTAGAAATCATGTGGTTTTGAGGCGAAGAACTGGTCGCGCCATGTCCGGAGTGCTTTTTCCTTCACAAAGGAATTTCCTTGAAGGTTGTTGGGTAGACAGAGGGAAAGGTGAAAATCTGGCAACGCAAGATCAGGTGAAGAAGGTGCGTGCGGAATGACTTCCCAACCCAACTCTTGCATAGAGTTTTTTGCCAGTCTAGAAGAATGCAGGCAGAAGTTATTGTGGAGTAGCATCACTTCACGTAATGCTCCTGATCGTTGTTCTTGAAATGCTTCTGCAAGACGTCTCAGTTGTTGACAGTAAATGTCAGCAGTGAAAGTTACACCTCGGGGAGGCAATTCGTAGAACACCACACAGTCGCTGTTCCACGATATGCTTAGGATTATCTCTTTTAGGTGCGTGCAGGTCTTTGTACGGGGAGTTGTTGCTTTGTTTCGGCTCCACCATTCCTTTCTTTTCCGTATGTTAGTATAAAGACATAATTTCTCGTCACCAGTCACGATACAGGATAGCAATGGTCAGTGCTGTTCACTAGCCAATTGATGACGAACAAGAAGAGTTGCACATATAGCCACCTGCTGACTTCTTTGGTTTTGACATGAGCTTTCAGTACCCATACACCCGATTGCATGCAAATGTCCCACGATAGTGTAATGACCATCGTTCAACACATTTATCAGTCGTCGGGTACAATCACGTGGGACATGGTGGTTCAAATGTCTCTGAGCACTATGGGACTTAACTTCTGAGGTCACCAGTCCCATAAACTTAGAACTACTTAAACCTAACTAACCTAAGGACATCACACACATCCATGCCCGAGGCAGGATTCGAACCTGCGACCATAGCAGTCGCGCGGCTCTAGACTGTAGCGCCTAGAACCGCACGGGCACTACGGCCGGCGGAACATTGTGGATTAATGCGTTTAAATGATTTTCATCAAACCCCAATGGTCTTCCTGAACGTGGAGAGTCACTAATGTCAAAACGATCGTCTTTAAAACAAGAAAACCATTTTCATGCCGTGCTCTGCCCAGTGGTATTATCCCTATACACGGCGCAAATATTTCTGCCTGTCACTGCTGCTGCCATCCACCCCCCCCCCCCCCCCAATTAAACTCAAACAGAAGATGTTGGAAATGTTCCGATTTCTCCACTTGGCACTCCACTTTATAGCCGCCACAGCTCCAGTCACTATCTCCAAGTGACAAAATGACAATACGTAAGCTCAAAGAGCAATAGTGAACTACAAATAAAAAAGGCCATCGGTAGATAAACCCACACCAAACAGAATGCCAATGCTTTTAGCAAACAGAACACAGCATGTTGTTCTCAATGAAGAGACGTCTACAGACGTTAAAGCAACCTCTGGCGTGCCACAGGGGAGTGTTATGGAAACATTGTTTTTCACAATATATATAAATGACCTAGTAGATAGTGTCGGAAGTTCCATGCGGCTTTTCGCGGATGATGCTGTAATATACAGAGAAGTTGCAGCATTAGAAAATTGCAGCGAAATGCAGGGAGATCTGCAGCGGATAGGCACTTGGTGCAGGGAGTGGCAACTGACCCTTAACATAAACAAATGTAATGTATTGTGAATACACATTAAGAAGGATCCTTTATTGTATGATTATATGATAGCGGAACAAACACTGGTAGCAGTTACTTCTGTAAAATATCTGGGAGTATGCGTACGGAAAGATTTGAAGTGGAATGATCATATAAAATTAATTGTTGGTATGGCGGGTGCCAGGTTGAGATTCATTGGGAGAGTCCTTAGAAAATGTAGTCAATCAACAAAGGAGGTGACTTACAAAACACTTGTTCGACCTATACTTGAGTATCGATCATCAGTGTGGGATCCGTACCAGGTCGGGTTGACAGAGGAAATAGAGAAGATTCAAAGAAGAGCGGAGCGTTGCGTCACAGGGTTATTTGGTAAGCGTGATATCGTTACGGAGATGTTTAGCAAACTCAAGTGGCAGACTCTGCAAGAGAGGCGCTCTGCATCGCGGTGTAGCTTTCTGTCCAGGTTTCGAGAGGGTGCGTTTCTGGATGAGGTATTGAATATATTGCTTCCCCCTACTTATACCTCCCGAGGAGATCTCGAATGTAAAATCAGAGAGATCGAGCGCGCACGGAGGCTTTCCGGCAATCGTTCTTCCGACTGGAACAGGAAAGGGAGGTAATGACAGTGGCACATAAAGTGCCCTCCGCCACACACCGTTGGGTGGCTTGCGGAGTATAAATGTAGAAATGTAGATGTAGATTCGTAACAAAAAAACTACGAACCTATGCACCAACCTAGTACGATACGATAAGTGCCTTAATACTTGTGGGAGTCATATAGAAGAGTAAGTTAATTGCTAAGAAAAGTTTACTTGTTTTATTTTTAGTTCAAAAAGGTACTTACTTAAAAAAACACGCCTCATACGATCAATTACTGGCTGTTAAAGTATTGGTAGCAATGTGCTATGTCCTTCAATCGTCACTGCGAGTTTTCCGAGATTGTGGCCGGAGCTGGGTGTGCAACGTCTGAAAAAGACACACGGAAGGTTTAATTTGCATGCTGTGAGCCGAAGCGAAGACTGCGTCCTCTGGTGGCTTCTGTAGCGCCACCCAGAGGAAGACGACGAGCCCTGAGGAGAGCGAGACTCGCGGTGGCTTGCAGGTGGCCTGTGTAAATGAATCTTCTCTCTTGGAGATATGTGCGGCAAGCGGCACGCAGCGTGCGACCAACAAAAACACTGTCACACTCCCTGACTTACTTGCGTTTCCCTGAGAGAAAACAATGGAAGAACGAAACATGTGAAGTGAGCAATCTTACCTGCAAAATCATCCAGCCATAGAGCTTATATACACTCCTGGAAATGGAAAAAAGAGCACATTGACACCGGTGTGTCAGACCCACCATACTTGCTCCGGACACTGCGAGAGGGCTGTACAAGCAATGATCACACGCACGGCACAGCGGACACACCAGGAACCGCGGTGTTGGCCGTCGAATGGCGCTAGCTGCGCAGCATTTGTGCACGGCCGCCGTCAGTGTCAGCCAGTTTGCCGTGGCATACGGAGCTCCATCGCAGTCTTTAACACTGGTAGCATGCCGCGGCAGCGTGGACGTGAACCGTATGTGCAGTTGACGGACTTTGAGCGATGGCGTATAGTGGGCATGCGGGAGGCCAGGGTGACGTACCGCCAAATTGCTCAACACGTGGGGCGTCAGGTCTCCACAGTACATCGATGTTGTCGCCAGTGGTCGGCGGAAGGTGCACGTGCCCGTCGACCTGGGACGGGACCGCAGCGACGCGCGGATGCACGCCAAGACCGTAGGATCCTACGCAGTGCCGTAGGGGACCGCACCGCCACTTCCCAGCAAATTAGGGACACTGTTGCTCCTGGGGTATCAGCGAGGACCATTCGCAACCGTGTCCATGAAGCTGGGCTACGGTCCCGCACACCGTTAGGCCGTCTTTCGCTCACGCCCCAACATCGTGCAGCCCGCCTCCAGTGGTGTCGCGACAGGCGTGAATGGAGGGACGAATGGAGACGTGTCGTCTTCAGCGATGAGAGTCGCTTCTGCCTTGGTGCCAATGATGGTCGTATGCGTGTTTGGCGCCGTGCAGGTGAGCGACACAATCAGGACTGCATACGACCGAGGCACACCGGGCCAACACCCGGCATCATGGTGTGGGGAGCGATCTCCTACACTGGCCGTACACCACTGGTGATCGTCGAGGGGACACTGAATAGTGCACGGTACATCCAAACCGTCATCGGACCCATCGTTCTACCATTCCTAGACCGGCAAGGGAACTTGCTGTTCCAACAGGACAATGCACGTCCGCATGTATCCCGTGCCACCCAACGTGCTCTAGAAGGTGTAAGTCAACTACCCTGGCCAGCAAGATCTCCGGATCTGTCCCCCATTGAGCATGTTTGGCACTGGATGAAGCGTCGTCTCACGCGGTCTGCACGTCCAGCACGAACGCTGGTCCAACTGAGGCGCCAGGTGGAAATGGCATGGCAAGCCGTTCCACAGGACTACATCCAGCATCTCTACGATCGTCTCCATGGGAGAATAGCAGCCTGCATTGCTGCGAAAGGTGGATATACACTGTACTAGTGCCGACATTGTGCATGCTCTGTTGCCTGTGTCTATGTGCCTGTGGTTCTGTCAGTGTGATCATGTGATGTATCTGACCCCAGGAATGTGTCAATAAAGTTTCCCCTTCCTGGGACAATGAATTCACGGTGTTCTTATTTCAATTTACAGGAGTGTATGTGGGCATATTTCTCTATAAACGTTACTTTACGTTTGGACACTTCACCAAATGTCAGTGTAGACTATTCATGCTTTATAATATTCCATACAAACTTCATTTTTAGGTGCTTTCTCTTTCTTGTATTTAAAGCATTACTGAAAACTTCGTTTCTTATTTCTACTGTTTTAAGTGGACCTACATTGTCTGATACCTTTTGAGTACTCGGAACTCCACGAACTCGCCGGTGGTTTCCTTTTGTATGATTTGGTTTTTCGTTATGATGTACATTTGCAAGCATACTTTTTGATTGCTGCTGCCGGATTACAACTAGCTTGCCCTGAATGATAACGTCATATTGCATTATTCAAGTTCTTTGTTTACTAGAACTTCGTATTTAGGCGAAGAGGCATTTCGGATTTCCCAAGGGCTGTTAAAGTAAAATCATTTCCTTACGTACAGTAACTTTTCGATCTCTTTTACTTGTCTGGAGGTCAGATCGCTTTGAGTGTCATAGTATTTCTCACTCATCTGTTCTCCATAATTCCTGAAATATTAAAGCCGATGGTTGAAGAGCATTTATAGCAGTGCTGGGAATAATTTCAGGAAACCATCATTTGAGATATCATATCTGATCTGCATTAAATCATTTGTGTTTTCCCCCACAAGTATCAAAGATGTCTCTACCTCAGGAAATAAGTGCAGGAAAGTAAATGCAGGAATTCTACATCGCCGCTCTTGTGAAGGTCCTAGCGGAGTCCAACCTTTTTTGAAGGGTCAAGTGTTCATCTGGGTTGTGTGGATGACTGTGATGAGTGCGTGTATTTGGTAGTGTAGCTTTGGGTTTGTATGGTTATGAATGAAGAGATGGAACAGGATGAAACCGGGTGCTGGTACATAGCCTGCTCCTCTTGAATTACACAAAGGGGGCCAAGGCAAAATTCATGTTTCGCTGGTCACTACTGTAGTGATTTATTGTTAGTTTACTCATTTAGTCACTGCTGATTGGAGCTAACCTCCCGTACCACTATACAGTACTACACTGAAGACAAAATGGGCAATTCTATTTTTCTTACGTGGAAACTCGTGAAAATGTTTGAGATATAGCTGAAGTACCTACTGTTCCCGTTATCGGAGCTTGAATTAGTTGGAAAACTTCTGTGATTATGGTGAATACTTTTTCTTCAATTGAAACTGTCTCTTTTTCCGACGCTTGGCTGAGTTTCCACAACGAGAGTCATTCCGCTGTGAGGCAACGCGATGCGGCGCGTTAGGATTGCAGCGAATCGGTTCGAGCGGCAAGGGTTTGGAGCGCAGCCATGCCGGAGACTTCCATTTTGGGAAGGACAATGGACAGGCGACCTGATACCGCAGTTGGTTGGCTGTAACTCTCTACTGGGTAGCCGTAAAGGATGAGAAGGTGAGTTCGTCGCGTGAAGCCGTGGCGCACGCACTGTTTCGGCATGTAGCCTATGCAAGGCCGCCATGACTGCTTCCCTTAAGGCAATGTCGTTCTTAGATGGTCACTTTTATTAAATTTTCTTTGACGCAAATAATCGGAAAATATCTGTTCAACACTTCGTTGAAATCGTTGCGTTATTCGCATCTCTTTTGAGTTGGTTGACACGATAATGATTACCGCCTTAGTTTTGACAACAGCTGGACTGGGTTCGTGTTTGTTGGCTCGTTTGCCCCTCTTCTCCTCATATTTCCACTTCAATGCCCTCTTCTTTTTAAAACCAGTGGCTAAGTTTTCAAATCGGCAGGTGTTGTCGTAGCTGGTATAAGGTCTCGTAAGTTCCTTGGTCTCCGCCAGTAACGAGTGACCGGCTGAACAATACACGAGTTAGTAAGTTTAATCGATGAAAACATAAAATAAAGAAAACTGCAGCAAATGAAGCAAACAGAAAATAATACAGACGTTTCAGAAATGAGACTGACATTAAGTGCAATGCTAGAGAAGAATTGCAAAGCTGTAGAGACATCGGTGACTAAGGGAAAGATCGATGCCACTGATCAGAAAATTAAAGAAACCATTAGAGAGAATAGAAGCAGTTCTATGACATTAGATGCTCACCTGGTAGGCTAGTGCTAAGCACAGGAAGACCTAAGTCGAAACACAGGACATGGAGTAGATGATATTTATCAGACTTCTTAAGATCTTTGGGAGGGTCAACCATGACAAAGCTGTTCCAAATGGTACGCGCAATATACGAAACTGACAATACATCCACAGACTTCAAGAAGAGCTTGTTATTTCAATACCAAAGAAGCTGGGTACTTACAGTTGTAAGTATTTCTGAGCCATGAGTTCAGTAAGTTGTGGTTGCAAAATATTGACATGAATTAATTACACAAAAATGGAACAACAGATAGAAACCAACCTAGTTAAGATGATTTTGAGTTCCGGAGCAGTGAAGGAGCACTCGCTCAATATCTACTCTTCGACTGACCTTAGAAAATTCACCGACATTTTAACATTTGTATGTCTATAAACAATATTTTCCCTTTTTGTCACCAACACCCTCTTTCAAATTCTCAGATGATTGGTGATAAACTACGGGCAGCGAAATGTTATCTTCAATTTCTGTCGGTCCATTATGGCCAGAGGACATCGGCTGGTACGTACTTTTCAATTCAATAATCTTTACCAACAGCCGTACACTTTAAGATATTTTATTTTATTCTGAAAGCAACCAGTTAGGCAATTCATTTTGCCATCTTCAGGCCTCATACCCTTTTTTCAAATCTACGAGCTTATCGTATAGCGCCATAATACTGTCACGCTTTCGTATGAATCAGCTGCACAGCGATTGGAATTCACGATATCCAGTTTTATGGCGCTATACGATAAGTTCATTTATTTGAAAACAGCGTATGGGGCCCGGAGATGGCAAAATGAATTGCCAATACTTGTTGCTTTCAGAATAAAATAAAATATCATAAAGTGTAAGGCTGTTGGTAAAGTTTATTGAATAGGAAAAATAGATTATCTCCAAGATGTGCAGAAACCAAATGCAAATTGTTAACAGCGAACGTATATTCCAATGTTAGGAAATATTTTCTGAAAGTGTAAGTACTCAAGTGTAGCGTTACCTAGAAGTGAAACGTGTACGATAGGTAATATAGACAAGAATAAAATAGAAACCTCAGAAAAATGGTCTTATAAAGGAATGCTTTTGACTGGAGGGATAGATCGAATGTCTAACTAAGAGGTACCGAATCGAATGTGGGACAAAAGGGTTTTATGGCACAAAACGACTTAAGGGAGGGATGGGATGACAGGAAATAGCCAAAGATATTAAGTAATAGTTAATTTAATAATTGAGGTAAATACTCAGAGTTTTCGACAACAATGTGCCGAGGGATCGTGTAACATTCCATACTTCAGAAATAACATTTCTTCTCAAGGCCTCCAGTTGCGGAAAACGGATTGTATAGCCACTTGCAACTGCACTTAAATACATACAAGGCGCCAGTTAGTGCATGTGAGTTTCTGGTCTAACGAATTCAGTCTAGTTACCTTCCTAGTATTTCGCCCTGGTCTGTGTGAGTCCGGCAACTCTTGCGTATGCTATTGCTAGCGATCTGCAGATGGCGGATTTCTTGTACGTAAACGTATATAGATAATACTCAAAGCAGACTGTTGTTAGTATGTATAACTAATGGACAGCTGTATTGCCAATGAGGCAAAAGCAGACAGTCTAAAGTTTTCTGTCAACGACGCAACATGCGCACACTCTTGGCACATACAGGTGTTGGATAAAAATATGGTAACAACACGAGAAATGCATAACTGAACATAAATGCAGATGCTTGTCAATCTGCAGGTTGCGCTGTATTTGATCACTAACGGCACCCATGTAATGTCCCCAATACGTTGAAAGTGACAATCCTAGTCAGAATAGTGTTCTGCGTATTTGTTAGTGCATTATGTCGGAGCTAAGTGAATTCCAATGTGATCAATTGTTGGCACTCCAATGGTGGGTGCTTCTGTAACCAAGGCACCCGAAGTGTTTGGTGTTTCAAGAGGCACCATATCGAATATTATACAGTATATAGTGAAACCGGAAAAATCATTACCCGCTAAGTCACAACGGGGACGAAATTGCGTGTTGAGTAACCGTGACAGACGGTTATTGAAGGGGATTGTGACGAGAACTAAAAGAGCGACAACTGTAGGAGTCACTCCGGAATTGAATGTCACACTCATGAAATCAGTCGGCACCAAAACAATACGAACGGAGCTCCATAAGCAGGAATTGCAGTGCAAGCTGGAATTCTAAAACAGCTCATCAGTGATGTAAATGCCCGTAACAGGAAAACGGAACCATAAAATCTGGTCTATATAGCAACGGAAGAAAGTCATTTGATCGGGTGAGTCTTGTCGCACAATGTTCCCAACTTCAGGCAGAGTTTGCGTCCGAGGATTGAACTATGGTGGGGGTTCGGTGATGATTTTGGCAGTCATATCGTGGAATTCAATGGGTGCCATGGGTTCTCTGCGAGGTCACATTACTACCAAGAATTATGTGGCCATTTTGGCTGATCAAGTCGATCCCATGGTACAATGTTTGTTCCCCAGTGGTAATCCTGTGCTCCAAACGATAGGGTCCCTGTTCACATAGCTCTTATTGTTCAGGACCGTTTTGGTGAGCACTTGGATGAATTGACGCAACTCTCCTGGCCACCACAATCACCTTGGTAAAAAAAAAAAGTGTGAAATCTTATGGGACTTAACTGCTAAGGTCATCAGTCCCTAAGCTTACACACTACTTAACCTAAATTATCCTAAGGACAAACACACACACCCTTGCCCGAGTTAGGGCTCGAACCTCCGCCGGGACCAGCCGCACAGTCCATGACTGCAACGCCTTTAGACCGCTCGGCTAATCCCGCACGGCTCACCTTGGTATTATTGTGCCCTTGTGGTCTACTTTGGAGCGAAGAGCGCATAATCGCTATCCACCTCCATCATCGTTACCTGAACTTGCCATTATTTTGCAGGAAGAATGGGATAAGATTCGCTTCAAAACCACGCAGGACCTGTCTTTATCCATCCCGAAACGACTGCAAGTTGTTTTGAATACCATTTTTTTCTTTTTTTCGGTTTACTACACCGCATTAGGCGTGGTAATGTTTTGTGTTTTTAGTGTTTCCATATTTTATCCACCCCTTCGTACATGCGTTTGAGGTAACGCTGCTCATCAAGCTAGAGGAGAGTAATCTTACTGCACGAATACCCTGGTACTAGTACCGTAAGACCACAATAACTAGCTGAGATTTACCGGAAATAATTAAATAGTGACAAAATGTAGTTTGCGTATCTAAACAACCATAGATATTTCTTTAAGTATAGCAAAACTTACCAGGTCCATTCAGTAAGAATACGTTGTAAATCTCCTTTCTTGTGTACGATTTGCTTTTACATCCATTCTGCAAGCAGAAATTAGCCATTATTGGGTGTGTATCCATTTATTTGTCATCTCTAAATTTTCTGAAGCATTCATCATGGCAGACTCCTGCAGTTAATCATGGAATCACCGACTCAGATCAACTCACTGACAAGTTTAGCTTTTTATGGTTAAGAAATCTGCCTTAGCTGACTGTTCTGCTGGTCCTTCGTAGAATATTTTACGCATTATTAATGAAGAAACTCAGTACATTAGCGTATTATTCTACAATATTATTATTTTACAAACTAGTTTTCAGCTGTTTCTCTATCCTCAAGTACGAAGAAAAACATGTAAATTTTTTTTGGGATCAAATATTTTAAACTGTGTGCATCTAAAGAGTTTCTCAGTTGGCTTTCAAAGATGACAGTTATTGATGTTCGATTTACGACTAAAACGAGAGGAATTATTTCAGTAAAGCGAGATGTAAAACTATTGAACTTAGATAACATACATGACACATTAAATAATTTTTTTTGGGATCAAATATTTTAAACTGTGTGCATCTAAAGAGTTTCTCAGTTGGCTTTCAAAGATGACAGTTATTGATGTTCGATTTACGACTAAAACGAGAGGAATTATTTCAGTAAAGCGAGATGTAAAACTATTGAACTTAGATAACATACATGACACATTAAATAATGAACTAAATGACAAATTAGAATTGTTCCAAGAAGAAGAATAGGTTGAACGATATATAGTAAAATTTTGTGAGATGTTCCATGGGTGTAGCTGAATAAGACAATCATGTCCTTAACCAGTCCAGTATTGGAAACACATAATATATTACAACAGAGAGTAAACGGGTAACTGAAACAACTGTAATTATACAAAATATAATTTTCTAACGAGGCAAATGTGAACTACAGTAACCGAAGTAAAGTAAAATTGTGGCATATGAGTAGAAGAGATAATCTCCAAAGTAGTCTATGAAATTATTAGCTTTTTTCTGCAGTTAGAAGTGGTGAATAAGGGAACTGTGTTTGATAATTCAGTACTAAACTTGAGCAAATAGACATTTGTTCATTAATTTATATTATATCAGTGTAGTTAATCTTTCGCCCTTTCTAGGTGGTATGAAATAATTCTTATCGTTTTAGCCCTAAATCAGACATTATCAAATGCAAATGTCATCTTTGAAAACCAACTTGGATAGTCTGTAGATGCATCAAGTTTAAATTCTTCGCTCCTATAAAAATTTCATAGCCACACACACTTATCTTTTTGCCTCACGATGGTGTAACAGCCTAAAATCGGTTTGTAAAATAATAAACACTGTATGAAACTACACCAGCGTCGTGTGTTTTTTCATTCACAATTTTAAGCTGTCTCGGCCGCTTGTGTTATGTATACGCTGTATGACTACATTTATGCGCCTCGATTTAAAAAAAAAAAATAAAGGGGGGTGGGGGGGACGATCGTCTGGCATTGATTGCCGGGAGTCCCCACCTGGGGAAGTACAGCCGACCAGTTGCACGTCTTTTCTATCTACGCCACACTGAGCGACTTGCGTGTCGAGAAAATGACTACACAACACTTAGGCTCCGAGCGGAAATAATCTCTGACCCGTCTTGCAATAGAACCCGGTACCACCCGTGGCAATCAGATGCGCTGACCACTCAGCTAAGAGGCGGTCTTTGATTTCGTTATATCGTAGTTGCAGTATGTGGTGTATATTGATGAATCCTTAAGTGCTTGAAGTTTCATCAGATGGACAAGATACACACTCATTAATTACAACCTGGAACGACGGAAATGATGCTGTTGATGCTTTCTGAGCATTTAATGGCAAACATATTCCTTGCGAGCTGCAGAGAGTTAAATATTCTTATATGCATAATGTACGAAATTCTTCATGTGGGGCAGGTAATTTAGATATAAATGTTATACAACCTGATTCCTAGAGCGTTAACAATTTGAATCGCTATAAAGGAATGCAGTATGTACCGGATGACACTATTGTAGTCACATACTTCAGACAGTTGCGTGTAAGCTACCCATACGGTTTCATGTACAAAATTCTTCCATTTGATCGTGAACTACTCTTGTTAGGGACCGAGGACCGTAGCAGTCTGGTCCCTTTAATCCCACAAACCAACCAACATACTCTTGTTGATCATAACTCTAAGTGGTGTTTTTATAACGTGAAAATGTGAGAAAATACTGCACTTGCGTAAGCATCTGTCTGTTATTAGCGCTTGGCTGTGTGGTTATGACGCCTTTAAAGAAAATATAATACTCAAAGAAAATTATTTACTTAACTGCCCTCCTATCTCATGCGAACTGACAGTTAAAATCAATGGAGAGGTTCATTTTCGAGGGAGTTTTCGTACCATGTAGTTCGTGTTTTATCACACTTTGCACATAAATACACTTCTACAACTAAGAAGCGATTGATCCTATGTGTTAGGACTCACTGTCTGTCGGACAGGTCGTCTCTCCTCCTCGTTTTGAAAGTGTCTCTGTTCGTCATCAGTGTAGATGTCTTGATCAGGAGCGCCTTTCCTTGTGTGTTCGCACTTGACTCGATCTTGTTTATTCGAAAGGAAAAGCAACGCTACGGCTAGAAATCGCAGCGAATACAGGTTTTGAAGTACCTGCTGCGACCTATTAAAGAAAACAGAAGAAACCATAATTCAGACATTTTTGAATTGTATTCCTTCATATAAAAGAGAAGTCAATATTTCCGTGTAAGCTGAAACTCATATTTTCTTCTGAAAGACAGAAGTGGGGTGGGAGGACACCCCCTGTACCTCTGCCAGAGACGGGCTGCGCTGTGTCTGTTGGCGTTCTCACGTAAACAAACAGCCTTCCAGAGGACAGTCTACATTCTGTTTCACGCCACGATTACACGTTTGTGCCAACGACAATTCCAACACTAAGTGCAAGCGAGCAAGGAGACGTTAAACACATTAAGTTCCGCAGGGCACAGCAAAGTGGTATGAAAGGTTCTGTCGTTCTGGATACAAAATTAGCTCTGTTTTGTGGACATTACAATTATGTAGTTTGAGGCTGAGTGCGTACTACTTTATGGAAGAGGCAGCCTTCTATGGTACAGCAGACAACATTACAGTTATCTCACTGAAATATGTCCATAAGGAAAACAATCTGGATTTATGAAGAAATTTAGCAAAATGTAATAAAAACAAAGTTACGGATTAATTGCAACATCGCAGCCTTGGGACACTGTTCCACTACTCTCGGCACAGAATAATGTTACGTTTTGATTGAAGTTGGTTTTATATTAATGGATGCCAGTACCTGAAGCACTGAAAGTAAGCACGATCTCCATTTTCGATGGCTTATTACGTTGCTAATGAGATATGAGGGGTATCAACTCTCAGTCAGAAGTGCACGGAGCGGGTGCTCTACGTTCTATCGGTAAGTACACATTAATCCAACGAATTTCAATCCAATTCGTAGTGCAAACTGTCATAAACAACGACTGCGTATTCTTGGTAGGACGCCGCTAAGATGACTTAGAGGTAGCTCACAGTGTCTGTCGGTGTCGATTTGGTGACTATATATTTAATTGTTTCTTTTTTCCCTTCTCATGCTGCCCACAAATATATAATAAGATAATTTCTCTACCTCCTTCGTAGTTCATGTACGTGTGGTATGCAACCTTGCGCTTTTCGAGTTTATTGTACCATTATCTAGTTTTCGAGCCACTGTAGGCTCATCATCAGATGAAAGTGTTGCAGCAAGAACAATTTCTGAACCATGTGGGGCTCCCCCTTCCGTCTAAAAGTTCCGAGACTGACTGAACTTTTGGCGTACAAGCAACGTCAGTGGCGTAACTACGCTAGCAGCTTGGAATAATAACTCTATACAACACATGTGCACTCGATTAGTAAGTTGTCAGAAGGCGGTGCCTAAATCAAGTGTTGAAGACATTCTCCACAATGTTTTGAAGAAAAGTGAGTGTAAAATTTATCCCACACACCCTGGCTTCCTAATAAAAACGACGACTTGACTGAAATGCAAAACCCGCACAATTCTTTTCTGTAGGAAAATCATCACGGGTGACGAGACTTTACGTTTGCAATACGAAGTCCGCAGCTCGTGGTCGTGCGGTAGCGTTCTCGCTTCACACGCCCGGGTTCCCGGGTTAGATTCCCGGCGGGGTCAGGAATTTTCTCTGCCTCGTGATGACTGGGTGTTGTGTGATGTCCTTAGGTTAGTTAGGTTTAAGTAGTTCTAAGTTCTAGGGGACTGATGACCATAGATGTTAAGTCCCATAGTGCTCAGAGCCATTTGAACCATTTTTGCAATACGAAGTTACCACAAAACGACGAACTGCAAAAATTCACTAGAAGGGTCAACGCTTTGACGACCTAACGTATTTCAAGTCGATGTGGAGGGTCTGAATCAGAGACTCAGACGGTTCTGCCACCGTGAGGGCTGCAGATTCTTTGAATTGCGCCACAGGGCGTTAGAGTTTCAGGTAGCGGGGCCTATGCGAAGGGGACTGGTCAGTTTGTTTGATTAAAGAGTCACGGGAAAGAGCATAACGAGCTTCAGTCTCAAAGGGCGCAGGTCAAACACAGGACGAGGGTAGACCTTGGAACCACCAGCGCTGTAATTGTAAGTTGTCGTAGCTGTGTTGGGAAAGTGCCGGAGTTCCAAGCGCTAAAAGAAATCCCTGAAGCCCAAATCGTTACAGGTGCTGAAAGGTGGCCAAGTCGGAGATATGTTCAGCCGAAATTTTTACTAAGGACCTAATAAAGTCATTAGAAGATGAAAACAAATTGCAAAACGATTTAGAAAAGATATGTGTATGGTACGAAAATTGGCAATTGATTGTAAATAATGAAAAGTATGAGGTCATACACATGAGTGCTAAAAGGAATTCGTTAAACTTCGGTTACACAATAAATCAGTCTAATATAAAAGCCGTAAATTCAACTGAATACCTAGGTATTACAACTGCGGACAACTTAAATTGGAAGGAACACATAGAAAATGTTGTGGGGAAGGCTAACAAAAGACTGTGTTTTCTTGGCAGGACACTTAGAAAATGTAACAGATCTAATAACGAGACTGCCTACACTACGCTGGTCCGTTCTGTTTTACAATACTGCTGCGCAGTGTGGGAGCCTTACCAGATAGGACTGACGGAGTACATCGAAAAAGTTCAAAGAGCTACGGTCACAGGTTCGAATCCTGCCTCGGGCATGGATGTGTGTGATGTCCTTAGGTTAGTCAGGTTTAAGTAGTTCTAAGTTCTGGGGGGCTGATGACCTCAGATGTTAAGTCCCATAGTGCTCAGAGCCGTTTGAACCATTTTGAAGTTCAAGGAAGGGGAGCACGTTTTGTATTGTCGCGAAATATAGGAGAGAGTGTCACGGAAATGATACAGGAATTGGGTTGGACATCATTGAAAGGAAAGCGTTTTTCGTTGCGACGGAATATTCTCACGAAATTCCAAACTCCAACTTTCCCCTCCTAATGCGAAAATAATTTGTTGACACCTACCTACATAGGGAGAAACGATCACCACGATAAAATAAGGAAAGTTAAAATCTCCTGGGTTATTGGGTCGCGTCATGTTTCTTCTAAAATGTTCGACGTTTCGACCCCTCTGCTGGGATCTTCCTCAGGATCTTTAAGTTTCCACTCCTGAGGAAGATCCCAGCAGAGGGGTCGAAACGTCGAACATTTTAGAAGAAACATGACGCGACCTAATAACCCAGAAGTTTCTAACTTCAGTGACGACGGCCACGAAAGCCTGCAGACTTACATAAAATAAGGGAAGTCAGAGCTCTTACGGAAATATATAGGTGTTCGTTCTTTTCGAGCGCTTTACGAGATTAGAATAGTAGAGAATTGTGAAGGTGGTTTGATGAACCCTCTGCCAGGTACTTAAATGTGATTTGCAGAGTATCCATGTAGATGTAGTAGATGTAGATGTAATGGTGTTCAGAACGGATAGATGAAATGTAGTTGGCAGTGGCGTGTTTTTTGCTGTTAGAAATAGCTTATCTTCTAATGAAACTTAAGTAGATAATTCCTGCGAGTTCCTTTCGATGGCCTGCCGACTGAGACGGTTTAGTTGCTGAAATGCTTAAAAAAAACTTCTGATCATATATAAAGTACACTAGCGGCGAGACACAATCAATACGTGATTCGTGACTTCCTGTCGTGCCGGCCGAAGTGGCCGTGCGGTTAAAGGCGCTGCAGTCTGGAACCGCAAGACCGCTACGGTCGCAGGTTCGAATCCTGCCTCGGGCATGGATGTTTGTGACGTCCTTAGGTTAGTTAGGTTTAACTAGTTCTAAGTTCTAGGGGACTAATGCCCTCAGCAGTTGAGTCCCATAGTGCTCAGAGCCATTTGAACCATTTGACTTCCTGTCAGGAAGGACACGGAAAACAGAAGCGATATTTTGCGTTCCACAAAAGTTTGTTATGGACCTTCTGCTGTTCCTAATCTGTATTGTCGATTTAGGAGACAAAATGAACAGCCCTCTTAGATTGTATGCAGAGGATGCTGTCGTTTACCGGTTAGTAAATTCATCACAAGAGCAAAACCAAATTGCAAAATGATTGTGACAAGGTATCTATACGATGCGAAAAGTGGCAATTCGCTCAAAATAAAAACATTGTGCGGTCACCCCCATGAGTGCTAAAGGGAATTCCTTGAATTTTTTTTACACGACAAATCACACATATCTAAACGCTCTCAGTGGAACTAAACACCTATGGACTACAGTTACGAACAACTTAAATTGGAACGGTCATATAGAAAATACTGTGAGGAAGGCGAACCAAAAACAGCGTTTCTTTGGCAGAACATCTAGAATATGCTACAGATATACTAAAGAGATGGCTTACACCTCGCTTGCCCGCCTTCTTCAGGCGTATCCTTACCATACAGGATTGAAAGGGGACATCGAAAACATTCGAAGAAGGGCAGCTCGTCTTCTATGTTTGAGAAACATGTGGGAGGAGGGGGGGGGGGGAAGTGTCGCAGATATGATGATGAGAAACTTTCTCCTCCGAATGCGAAAATATTTTGTTGACGCCCACCTACAAAGGGACAAATGAGCATCGTAATAAAATAGGCGAAATCAGAGCTCCCAGAGAATATCTGAGTGTTCGTTTTCCACACTGTCTCTTCGAGAGTAGAATGGAAGGGAAATAATCTAAAGGCGGTTCGACGAACCATCTGCCAGGTATTTACATGTGAATTGCAGAGTAATCATGTAGATGTGAATGCGAAATGTGTCACGCGAGTTGAACAGCATCTCAAGGAAACGCTTTCTGACAGTTCCACGTGGTTGTATGAACGATCTGTGCGTTGAACTCAAGCGGGAGGAGGCTATGTAGAACAGCTGAAGCATTAATATCACTAGCTTTACTTATGTCTATATTTTATTAATCAAGTCTCGAAACTTCATAGATTGACAGAGTAAACGCTTCTGTGTTGGTGACGTGGTCAATAACGGAACTGCAGGCTTAAGTCAACGAAATGAGTACGAGTTTCCGTTACTTTCGCCAGCACCACGACTCAAGCGTCTAACTGGGCGTAGTCCAGTAAACAGTGTTCCTGTAGTACCTCCATGTGATGATCCTCCAGTGGCTCGAAAACTAGATAAAAGTACAATAAGTCATATTAACACAGTTCTGTTGTGGGATCACAGTCCATAGAATTTTTATAGGATATATTACCCACTGACTGCAGTAGTTATTACAATGTCCACAACTGCAATTTCGACGTTAGGTAATTTTCATGTGACTAAATATGCTGGCAAAACAGCAATTGTCGACATGACTAAAATAAGGAAAAATGGGTGTGAGCGTCTATGGCTGATTTCAGCACTCGTCGCATACAACTTCGGTGTGTAATGGATGGGTCTTTTGCTGCGGAGCCTCGTGTTGGACATTGTGCGCTGAACGTTGTGCTTCGAAGCACTAGTACCTGCACCAGCATTGTACTTCGTCGTCAGATCTTCCTCATTTCGTCGCCTATCCTGTTTTACAGAGCAGGCAAGCCCTCCCACTTGCACGTTCTGTGCTGAGACTTGGACATTCAACGTTTTGCATCTACTAGAGGTTTCACCGTCCTTCAACCACTTTACATAGATGCTAATTACAATAGCAGGCTAACAGCCGACAACCTTCGCGTTCCCGAGATGTTCTTTGCAAGGCGCCTGGCCGTAGCAATCGGCCTTTTTCCTAATTGGCTAATGTCAATGAATGTCCCCATTTTCGGCAGTATTTCATCTGTAATGATTGTCAGCTTGTCTCTGTTTCGCTTTTATATTTTTCTGACCGCGTCGCATGTCCACAACGCCACCAGGCAGTATTCAGTCACGCGATGTTCAGTGGTCGAAATGTTCGTGCTCATCAGTGTAGCAAGTCAACTAAGGAAAGCAGGGAAGATTTAATGTAGGCGGAATACATAGAAGTGCTGTTGTTGTTGTGGTCTTCAGTCCAGAGACTGGTTTGATGCAGCTCTCCATGCTACTGTATCCTGTGCAAGCTTTTTCATCTCCCAGTACCTACTGCAAACTACATCCTCCTGAATCAGCTTAGTGTATTCATCGCTTGGTCTCCCTCTACTTTTTTACCCTCCACGCTGAATTCCAATACTAAATTGGTGATCCCTTGATGCCTCAGAACATGTCCTACCAAACAATCCCTTCTTCTAGCCAAGTTGTGCCACAAATGTCTCTTCTCCCCAATTCTATTCAGTACCTCCTCATTAGTTATGTGATCTACCCATCAAATCTTCAGCATTCTTCTGTAGCACCACATTTCGAAAGCTTCTATTCTCTTCTGGTACAAACTATTTATCGTCCATGTTTCACTTCCATACATGGCTACACTCCATACAAATACTTTCATAAAAGACTTCCTGACACTTAAATCTATACTCGTTGTTAACAAATTTCTCTTCTTCAAAAAACGCATTCCTTGCCATTGCCAGTCTACATTTTATATCCTCTCTACTTCGACCATCATCAGTTATTTTGCTCCCAATATAGCAAAACTCATTTACTACTTTAAGTGTTTCATTTCCTAATCTAATTCCCTCAGCATCGCCCGACTTAATTCGACTACATTCCATTATCCTCGTTTTGTTTTTGTTGATGTTCATCTTATATCCTCCTTTCAAGGCACTGTCCATTCCGTTCAACTGCTCGTGAATCTCAAAGATTTTATTTTTTCTCCATGGATTTTAATACCTACTAGGAATTTTTCTTTTGTTTCCTTTACTGCTTGCTCAATATACAGATTGAATAACATCGGGGATCGGCTACAACCCTGTTTCACTCCCTTCTCAACCACTGCTTCCCTGTCATGTCCCTCGACTCTTATAACTGCAATCATGTTTCTGAACAAGTTGTAAATAGCCTTTCGCTCCCTGTATTTTACCCCTGCCGCCTTCAGAATTTGAAAGAGAGTATTTTAGTTAACATTGTCAAAAGCTTTATCTAAGTCTACAAATGCTAGAAACGTAGGTTTGCCTTTCCTTAATCTATTTTCTAAGATAAGTCGATGGCTCAGTATTGCCTCACGTGTTCCAACACTTCTACGGAATCCAAACTGACCTCCCCCAAGGTCAGCTTCTACTAGTTTTTCCATTCGTCTGTAAAGAATTCGCGTTTTTATTTTGCAGCTGTGACTTATTAAACTGATAGTTCGATAATTTTCACATCTGTCAACATCTGCTTTCTTTGGGATTGGAATTATTATATTCTTCTTGAAGTCTGAGGGTATTTCACCTGTCTCATACATCTTGCTCACCAAATGGTAGAGTTTTGTCAGGGCTGGCTCTCCCAAGGCTGTCAGTTCTAATGGAATGTTGTCTACTCCCCGGGCCTTGTTGCGACTCAGGTCTTTCAGTGCTCAGTCAAACTCTACACGCAGTGTCATATCTCCCATTTCATCTTCATCTACCTCCTCTTCCATTTCCATAATATTGTCCTCATGAACATCGCCCCTGTATAGACCCTCTATATACTCCTTGCACCTTTCTGCTTTCCCCTCTTTGCTTAGAACTGGGTTTCCATCTGAGCTCTTGATATTCAAGCAAGTGGTTCTCTTTTCTCCAAAGGTCTCTTTAATTTTCCTGTAGGCAGTATCTGTCTTACCCCTTGTGATATATGCCTCTGCATCCTTACATTTGTCCTCTAGCCATCCCTCCTTAGCCATTTTGCACTTTCTGTCGATCTCATTTTTGAGACGTTTGTATTCCTTTTTGCCTGGCTCATTTACCGCATTTTTATAATTTCTCCTTTCATCAGTTATATTCAGTATTTCTTCAGTTACCCAAGGATTTCTACTAGCCCTCGTCTTTTTACCTACTTGATCCTCTGCTGCCTTCACTATTTCATCCCTCAAAGCTACCCCCCTGAAATTCTGTACAACCTCTGGTTTAATCGGTTTATCCAGGTCCCATCTCCTTAAATTCCCACCTTTTTGCAGTTTCTTCAGTTTTAATCTACAGTTCAGAACCAATAGATTGTGGTCAGAGTCCGCACCTGCCCCTGGAAATGTTATACAATTTAAAACCTGGTTCCTAAATCTCTGTCTTACCATTATATAACCTATTTGAAACCATCCAGTATCTCCAGGCTTCTTCCATGTATACCACCTTCTTTTATGATTCTTGAACCAAGTGTTAACTATGATTAAGTTATGCTGTGTGCAAAATTCTAACAGGCGGCTTCCTCTTTCATTTCTTACCCCCAATCCATATTCACCTATTACGTTTCCTTCTCTTCCTTTTCCTACTGTCGAATTCCAGTCACTCATGACTATTAAATTTTCGTCTCCCTTAACTATCTGAATAATTTCTTTTATGTCATCATACATTTCATCAACCTCTTCGTCATCTGCAGAGCTAGTTGGCATATAAACTTGTAGTATTGTAGCAGGCGTTGGCTTCTTATCTATCTTGGCCAAAATAATGCGTTCACTATGCTGTTTGTAGTAGCTTACCCGCACTCCTATTTTTTATGCATTATTAAACCTACTCCAGCATGATTTTGTATTTATAACTCTGTATTTACCTGACCAGAAGTCTTGTTCCTCCTGCCATCGAATTTCACTAATTCCCACTATATCTAACATTAACGTATCCATTTCCCTTTTTAAATTTTCTAACCTACCTGACCGATTAAGGGATCTGACATTCCACGCTCCAGCCGGCCGGGGTGGCCGAGCGGTTCTAGGCGCTACATTCTGGAACCGCGCGACCGCTTCGGTCGCAGGTTCGAATCCTGCCTCGGGCATGGATGTGTGTGATGTCCTTAGGTTAGTTAGGTTTAAGTAGGTCTAAGTTCTAGGGGACTGATGACCTCAGAAGTTAAGTCCCATAGTGCTCAGAGCCATTTGAACCATTGAACCATTCCACGCTCCGATCTGTAGAATGCCAGTTTTCTTCCTCCTGATAACGACATCCTCTTGAGTAGTCCCCGCCCAGAGATCCGAATGGGGGACTATTTTACCTCCGAAATATTTTACCCAAGAGGACGCCATCATCATTTAACCATACAGTAAAGTTGTATGCCCTCGGGAAAAATTACGGCTTTAGTTTCCCCTTGCTTTCAGCCGTTCGCAGTACCAGCAGAGCAAAGCCGTTTTGGTTAGTGTTACAAGGCCAGATCAGTCAATCATCCAGCCTGTTGCCCCTGCAACTACTGAAAAGGCTGCTGCCCCTCTTCAGGAACTACGCGTTTGTCTTGCCTCTCAATAGATACTCTTCCGTTGTGGTTGCACCTACGGTACGGCTACCTGTATCGCTGAGGTACGCAAGCCTCCCCACCAATGGCAAGGTCCATGGTTGTTGGGGGTGGATAGAAGCGCTATAAAATGGAAAAAACTCGAAGATAATACCATGGAAAGAGAAGAGAAAGTAAACGAGGAGTAGATGATCGTGCAGGGAGAGGAATTGACAGAGTACTCAAAAACGTACGTTTAGACAAGACATCTGGAGTATTCGTCATCGTTCACTATACAGACTGAATTCGACCGCTCTCTGACTGACTTTGATGTAACACTTCACAAGTTGTCTTGTTTGATTTTGTAGTCGTCTGATAGTACAGCGATCAGTAACTTCATGTCACTTGATATGCATCACTTTGAGAAGCCGTAGCCCAATAGCATACACGTGAAGTTAGCATAAAGCGCAGTAAGACGCCGTGCAGTTTAGAATGGGCCGTGCCTGAGATAACGTGGGCCACAGCCTAGGCCACTCAGTCCAGAGGGGCCACATCTACTGAGTCTCGAGGAAGAAAGTGAACCTCACTAGCAGCCCGTATCGTTGGGTACCACACTTCCTTTCAACCGACTGGTCGTCGCCCTATGTCATTATAGAGAAAGCGACAGCTGTCACATATGCGCCACCTAATACAACTGCATTCAGGAAGTCGCATGGGACGATTAACGTATAATTAGTCACCCAGGTAAAGCTCACAGGAATTTACTGTACAAAAGTTCAGATTCCTTAGTTAATGTGATTTCAAATCTAATGGTGGTCTGACTGACAAAATGTATGTCGGTCTCTGTTAGTTGTTTTTGAGTTACAAAACTTGATCCTATCTACACTCCTGGAAATGGGAAAAGAATATATTGACACCGGTGTGTCAGACCCACCATACTTGCTCCGGACACTGCGAGAGGGCTGTACAAGCAATGATCACACGCACGGCACAGCGGACACACCAGGAACCGCGGTGTTGGCCGTCGAATGGCGCTAGCTGCGCAGCATTTGTGCACCGCCGCCGTCAGTGTCAGCCAGTTTGCCGTGGCATACGGAGCTCCATCGCAGTCTTTAACACTGGTAGCATGCCGCGACAGCGTGGACGTGAACCGTATGTACAGTTGACGGACTTTGAGCGAGGGCGTATAGTGGGCATGCGGGAGGCCGGGTGGACGTACCGCCGAATTGCTCAACACGTGGGGCGTGAGGTCTCCACAGTACATCGATGTTGTCGCCAGTGGTCGGCGGAAGGTGCACGTGCCCGTCGACCTGGGACCGGACCGCAGCGACGCACGGATGCACGCCAAGACCGTAGGATCCTACGCAGTGCCGTAGGGGACCGCACCGCCACTTCCCAGCAAATTAGGGACACTGTTGCTCGTGGGGTATCGGCGAGGACCATTCGCAACCGTCTCCATGAAGCTGGGCTACGGTCCCGCACACCGTTAGGCCGTCTTCCGCTCACGCCCCAACATCGTGCAGCCCGCCTCCAGTGGTGTCGCGACAGGCGTGAATGGAGGGACGAATGGAGACGTGTCGTCTTCAGCGATGAGAGTCGCTTCTGCCTTGGTGCCAATGATGGTCGTATGCGTGTTTGCCGCCGTGCAGGTGAGCGCCACAATCAGGACTGCATACGACCGAGGCACACAGGGCCAACACCCGGCATCATGGTGTGGGGAGCGATCTCCTACACTGGCCGTACACCACTGGTGATCGTCGAGGGGACACTGAATAGTGCACGGTACATCCAAACCGTCATCGAACCCATCGTTCTACCATTCCTAGACCGGCAAGGGAACTTGCTGTTCCAACAGGACAATGCACGTCCGCATGTATCCCGTGCCACCCAACGTGCTCTAGAAGGTGTAAGTCAACTACCCTGGCCAGCAAGATCTCCGGATCTGTCCCCCATTGAGCATGTTTGGGACTGGATGAAGCGTCGTCTCACGAGGTCTGCACGTCCAGCACGAACACTGGTCCAACTGAGGCGCCAGGTGGAAATGGCATGGCAAGCCGTTCCACAGGACTACATCCAGCATCTCTACGATCGTCTCCATGGGAGAATAGCAGCCTGCATTGCTGCGAACTGTGGATATACACTGTACTAGTGCCGACATTGTGCATGCTCTGTTGCCTGTGTCTATGTGCCTGTAGTTCTGTCAGTGTGATCATGTGATGTATCTGACCCCAGGAATGTGTCAATAAAGTTTCCCCTTCCTGGGACAATGAATTCACGGTGTTATTATTTCAATTTCCAGGAGTGTAATTCGCTCGCTAATGACTTATCACAACCTGTCTCTGACCCAGTTATAAATATGGTTGATATCGTATTAGGACCAATAATTTAAGTAGATAACCTACTAAAGAAATCATTTAAATTTTGCATGGCTGTCACCAATACCTGTAAGTGTACTTTCGTCAGATTAAACATAAAGGGTGCTTCGAAGAAGTATCCAATATTTTTACAGAAGTTAGTGTCGGTCCAAACCAGAAGAAAGTCCCCTAAAAATATATCGATAAGCGAAAACCTTTTGAGATATTGGCCATTCTGTGCTACGACAGCCACCAGCCACCTACCTGTTGACTCTACCAGTGGTGGTAATGTTTTACGATTTATTGTAACATAATCTTCAGCCCTTTCTCTCAAAGAACATCTCATGCAAACACACCAGGCAGCACTCGGATTTGATCACATCTAGGAGACACAGGAAATGGCCTTGGCGATACCCTGCGAACACACTGAGGCTCTGGCAAAAAAAAAGGGGGTGCAGGAGACACGATTGCCAGAACTCAACAAGAAAGTTCTCTTGGCCTTTGGCATCTCAATTAATTTTCTATCTTCCTACCTACACGTGGTGTCCCTGTTAAGATGGTCAACTCAGTGGAAGGTTGGGCAACCAACCCTAGTAGGAAACTCTATTGGTGAGTTAACAGGATTTGACGCTGACAGAATTTGGAGGTCAGTGGAAGGCAGCGGGTAAGCACCACTGAAATTGTTCCACTGAGGACCCCACGGCTTTTCTCAGATCTAAATTATCCGGGCCGCTCGGGGTAGCCGCACGGTCTAGGGCGTCTTGTCACGATACGCGCGGCTTCCCCCGTCGGAGGTTCGAGTCCTCCCTCGGGCATGGGTGTGTGTGTGTCGTCGTTAGCTTAAGTTAGTTTAAGTAGTGTATAAGCTTAGGGACCGATGACCTCAGCAGTTTGGTCCCGTAAGATCTTACCACAAATTTCCAACATTTTAATTATCCGGAGCATAAAGTCCTCCAGTCGATAGACTACTCAGAAGAGCGTACAGGACTGAGAGAAGTTATTAGATCAACACTAGAGTGCAAATTATCCCTGCTCACTGTAAGAAAGGTTGCTACATGGAATGTGCGTGGACTACTTCATACGGGGAAACTTATACAGATAGAGAAATGAACGTGGATGAGCTGGATATTGTTGGGCTTACTGAGACTCACTGGAGAGTAAGTGGCCGTATCGTGCTCCAAGGAAGGAACACTGTGTTCTTTTCGGAGAGCAATGATCAAAGCATAATAGTGTCGCAACAGTCAGTCTCAGAAATCTGAACAACTGTGTCACAGACTACGAACCCGTTAATGACAGAATCGTCTGTATAAAATAGAAAGTCATCATCATTCAGACCTATGTCCCTATTGTGGACTAGACAGAGGAGTTCTATGAACAAAGAACAATCAGTAACTGAAGTCTTTACTGCTAAAATTGTAAATGTTACCTAGGACACGCCCTTACAGTCTGTGGTCGTACTTTACAGCCTAGGAGAGGGGAATGAACGAGGCAGGTACTTACTGGATTTTTATGAGGGTAACGACATGGCCGTCTGTAACACTATGTTTCAGTCTCACCGAACACGACTGTACACTTTGATATCACTTGGTGATACTTTTAAAAATGATATTGACTTCATCCTAATGCGCAGACGTTGGAAGACTTTGGTCTTAGACTGTAACACTCTACCTGGAGCTAACAATCTGCTATGTGCTATCCATGAAAACGCGGAATAAGCTCAAATCTAAGAAAATACCGAGCAAAGACGGCTAGGATCCGCCAACAAGCAAGCTCTTTCGGAATCTGGGGAGCTTGTAAGACCAAAACTCTAGAACATCAGTAATGATGAGGAAGTACTTGCATCATAAACATGGGATCGAATGAAGGAGGTTGTTTCCTTGCCATTTCCGACATCAGAATGACCACAAAGCGCAAAATACCCTTGAATATCTCTGTCCACACTGCGGTTAATTGGAGAGAGAAGCAATCTGTAGCAGACTGGTATCCAAACTGCTCAGGATCAAGACTGATATAATAAACTGTGCAGAAAACACAACGGAATTGTAGAAGGGACAGATGACATTTCATTGACGGTGTCTGTGATGAGGTAGAACAACCTTATTATCACAATCACGTATGCGATCTCTTAGGGAAGTTCAACAATATCACCTTGAATTCAACCCTTGTACACGGGTGCCAGACGACGTCAGTAGCAAGCCTATCCTAGATAAGGGGAAACAGTACTGTGAAAAGTTGTATTCTGGAATCAACAACAGTACGGACAATCGAGCTGTTTATCAACTTCCTGTACAGTGGGAGCTATAATCTCTCACAGCGAAACGGGGAAGGCAATTCAACACCTAAAGAATTATCAGTACCTTGGTCGAGATGGTATATCTGGGGAGACGATCAGAGAAGTGTGGCAGGAAGGTGCTGACGTGCTGCATTCAATGTGTAAAGAGTATGGTAAGGATACTGGTCGAAGTGTCTCTTCATCCTACTGCTCAGGAAAGGTTTAATCAGGAACTGCTCCAACTACTGAACTATTGCTCTCATATCCCACGCAAACAAAATATTGTTCTACTTCTTGAACCAGCGTTTGAAGCCGTGCAATCAGCCTAACACATCCACAGAAAAAAATAAGTTTTATTGAATGGAAAGGAACTCGTCAACATATCCTCAGCTGAGAAATCTGCTTCGTCACCAATTGGAAAGTCTTTGACTGTGTTGTCGGGGAAAAGATGTAGCGAGTACTTGCAGGGTTCGTTACCCCATCACACTTGATGGCGCTGATCAGAAGTATACACAATAATCACCTAGCAGTCGTGAAAACAAACGATGGCAAGTCTGATTTCTTCAATGTACCAAGAGGTGTCAGACTGGGTTGTGTCCTTAACCCCCTGCATCCACCTCTCACTCCCGCATATGTACAACATCTATGCCGAACATGTCATTCGAAAAGCTGTTGATAGTTGGACTATAAAAATCTCAGTTGGTGGAACAAATATTAACAATCTGCGATCTGCTGATGATACTGTACCTTTAGACAGCAGCGAAGATGAACTTACTGAGTAGATAACGTTAGCCTATAATATGGCTTAGACATCAGTCTCAGCAAGTCCAAACTCTCGATAAGTGACCGAGAAGCACAGGTCCAACTAATGGGTCGATTAAAGTAACTGAAGGTCGTCCATTCTGTCATCTACCTTGGGTCTACCAAGGGAAGTTGTGAAGATGAGATAATAAGACAGATCGCGGTGGGGCAAGTCGCTATGAAGCAGCTCACTAATACATCTGGCAGAACAGAACGATAACGAATAGCACGAAGTTCCGGCTTGTTGAAACCCTCAGTTAACATGGTTTCGTAACATGGACATCTAAGGCCAGAGACAAGCAGCATATAGATGCATTGCAGCAATGGTGCTGGAGCAGGATGCTGCGTATAAAATGGACCGAAAAAAGGAATGTGCCCATTATTCAGTGACTCAGTATTTCCAGGGTCCTTTCTTCTCGCGTGAATCAAAAATTATAGAGTTCTTTAGCCACATTGTGGGAATAGAGGGAGAAAATCTAAAGAAAATTACCGTAGAAGGAAAGACCGAGGTTACGAGATAGAAGAGGAGAGCAGTGAACAGATGGGTAGACCAGTTCAAGAAGATGTCAAGTCTAATCTTGGCTCTAAAAGAAGCAGGTAACCGTCCAGGATGGAGGCTCTTGGTTCATGGGGTCACGACATTCAGCAGTGATCACAACGACTTGTGATGATGGAATACAGACTTCTGTAATGTGCATACGTTCTCAAAATGTGTGACGTACATCAATGGTAACAAATATACCTATTGCCAGAGTATCGAAAGATTAAATTCTTTGAGTGTTTGCCTCACAGACAGTGAAAGGAATACATCTACAGCTACTTGATCGCATCTGTCAATCCATGGCTGACTATAGGTTTGTGTTAGGTATGCCGTAATCGAAATTACTTCTCCACTTCACCCGTCCACGATCATCATTATGTTCTTGTGGTACTGAGATATAATGCTGGTAAAACATTTAAAAAACACTAACAGGGTGCTTATCTTGTTATACCCTATTTTTATGGTATGGCAGTTGATGATACTCGATGTTTGTTGCTAAACACTCGCTGTAGTATGCACTGCGCACTCATAATACGGACCAGAGATGAAAGACGTATAATTAACGTAGCATGTTTGTGGTACTATGAGAAGCTGCGTCCAAATGACTGAAGGATGGGCCACCAGTCCCATCGCAGAGGTTAGGTATGGGACTAATTCAGAAGGCTATTATGATCAGTCTAATTTCCCAAGGTGTATTGCAACCAAAAGAATGAGCAAGGAAGCGACACACTATGAAACCCTTATAAAGTTGCTTACTGACAATTATTTTGTAAAATGTGAAGCAACTCTATTGCAAAATATCCCACTTCTCACTCCTGAAGTAGTTTAAGGTTCTTGGTGCCTCATTGGCACTTCATATCATGCACATGCGGCAACCATAATTCTTTCAGGTATGACAGACGGTGCAGGATTCCCACTGAGGTTGTAACGCTCAGAACGATGTCCCGCATCCGAAGTTTCAGTAAATTAAAAGCAAAATGTAAACAGATTACTTTTTATAATTTTTTAGAGAACTTAAAATCGTTCTCACTAGCCCAGTCCAGCATACAGCTAACAGTTTGCTCTAGCAGAAGAGCAGTGTCTATGAAACAGGACGAAAAACAAAAATGTTATCCAGATAAATCGAATATCTAACTAGGCTTCTCATACTGCATGGCGTTTTGATTATTGTTATCACAGTTAGATGTGGATCAATGGTCAAGTGGATAATGAAAAACTACAGACCCGAGGACCTTCAGTTCACGGTTGGTCCTGGAAATTTTTCTGTCAATTATCGCTTCTTTCACGTCTAGCAATAATCTGTCTATGCAAAAATGCCAAGTTATATTGCGCTTTGGAGCCGACGTAATGCTGAAGGTTTCCACATAATGCGCTGGGAAAGCTAGTTCAAATGTCTGTAGAAGCAAAAGTACACGAACACCAATAGGACCCTGCCTAGCAAAAGACTGTAGTGTTCAAAGCAACCTTTGGGGTGAGGATAGACAAAAAGAGTAGCTCTCAGAAGGTTACCTTGCAAGGGATCATTATTCAGAGAATAGTCGAAAATGTGTTGCCGATTTCATACCAGAAATAATGTTCAGCGAGGAAAGACGCTAGCAATATGGGGAGACATAGACGATATCATTCCTATAAACGGATGATGTTTTGTTTCCAGACATTAATACACTATCAGAACAAAAGTATCTGGACACCTATTATTGGATATTAGTGTGGGGTGTGAGGACTTTGCTAGAGACATTTTTAATGAGGTGTCTGAATGTCTGTGGAGGAAGGACAGCCCCTTCTTCCTCAAGACCTCAAACCAGAGAGGGCAGAGATGTTGGACGTTTACTCTGGAGAGATGTCTAAGTTGTAACTCATCTCATAAGTATTCCATCGAGTTCAGGTCGGGACTCAGAGAAGGCCAGTCCCTTTCAGGAATGTTACTGCACACAAATCACTTCCTCAACGATGAAATGGGAAATGAGCGTTTAGCGTCATCGGCCGGGAGGCCCCTTAAGGGGCAGGTCCGGCCGCCTTGGTGAAGGTCTTATTACATCCGACGCCACATTGGGCGGCCTGCGCGCCGGATGGAGAGGAAATGATGATGAAGACAACACAACACCCAGTCCCTGAGTTGAGAAAATCCCCGACCTAGTGAGGAATCGAACATGGTCCCGTAGGATGGCAATCCGTCACGCTGACCACTCAGCTATCGGGGCGGATTCCTCAGCGATACTACTTTGTGACAGGGTGCGTTGTAATTTTGATACAGCCACCTTCTCCAAACCGTTCCTCTACTGTACGCAGTACGCAATGCTGTGAAATGTATTCATAATCTTACGCACTTAATAGTTTTCTTATGTGCAGAAGGGGGACCACTACCTAAACACCGAAAATATCGCCACACTACCTCCTACATACTTAGTGGCTGAATGCTGTGAAATGTATTCGTAATCTTACGCATTTAATAGTTTTCTTATGTGGAATAGGCGGACCACTACCTAAACACGAAAAATGACCCCACACTACCTCCTCCATACTTCGTGGCTGGCACTACACATGAAGCCAGGTAACGTTCTCCACACATTCTACAAACCCAAAACCTTCCGTCAGATTGGCACGTGGTATAGCGTGATTCATCTCTCTAAACTGCTCCTTTCTTGTCACCCATTGTTGAGTGGCTTAATTCTTTACACCACCGTGCTGTCACTTATCAGTGACTAAAGAAACATATGGCTTATAAGGAGCTTTTAACGATTATACCTTATTTTTTAACTTTCTACTCACAGTTGACTTCATGTGATTTTTTGCAACCACAATCCGCAGTGCTCGACGGTCTTCGTCCGTTAGTACCTGGGGTCGGCATCGTCGTGGTTTAGCTATGGTTGTTGCTTCGCGTTTCCACATCACAACCTCCTCATCGTCAGTTGACTTACGCAACTGAGGGTTGAGACGTCCCTGATGGATTTGTTCCTCAGGTGACATTCAATGACTAGTCCACTTTCCAAGTCACTGAGCTCTCCTGAGCGACCCAATCTGCTGTTACTGCTTCTCTAACAACAAACCACTCCCTGTCCCTTTTATACTGGCGTGTCCGCCTCCCACGACATCTAGTGGTCTATTCTGCATTACATAAGAATGTCCCGATACTTTTGATAAGATAGTGCGTACCCTTACTCCAGGTCAAAGTAAATATAAATCAGATACTTCTTGTGTAGGAGACTCTTGCGTAGCTTCTTCTAGTAGGATGAGATGGTAACGCATGAAATGGTATTTTCCAAATCCTGAAAAAAATATTTGCTTGATCCTCTACTTTCCAGGATAATCGTTAGTGACTGATTTATCTCTCGCGCAAAATTCTTTGAGTGTTTGCCTCACAGATAGTGAAAGGAATACATCTACAGCTACTTGAAATGATTCGCATTCTAATTCGCTTGCTGAGAGTGTGATTATAGAAGATACTTACCGAAGTATGTTGGGCTCAAATGACAATTTATAATCGTGGTGATGGTGGTTAGAGGGCGAAACAGAGGACTGACATTAATATATTTCTAATTACAGATGGTTGCCATGGTGCCAGTTTCACCCATTCTTGTTGTAAGTGGCGGTGATGATAGTGATATAAGTGAGGTTCGTGAGGCTGGCGAAGCCCTTGTTGGCTATTTTTGGTGCACATTCCAGTGGTGCTTGTACAGACAGTCATCGGAAACGCTACATTAATAATGAAACTGACTGAATATTCTATGGCTGCGACGTACAAAGCGAACTGTTTGTAAGTGGAAAAGATCATAATCGGGGATCATTTGCCACTCTTCGAAACTTCACGAGTGAATACTATGTAGTAACTCTGTGGCGTCTTCCTTGGCAGATTGAACGTTCGTACTTTCGGTGCACTTCGGTCTTCTTTCTCCAGTCCAGTTTGCGAAGCTGAAGACACAGACACAGACAGCAGAAGCATGGGAAGAAGGCAATCATTAAGAAGTACGTGGTATCTATATTCCGAACTCACAGAAGCTGATACCTATTCCTTGTTGAGATGTGAGAAAGCGACTGTTTTGGAATTGAGATGCCACCTTACAGATTTTGGGTGGTACGTCTGTTACACCTCCAGTGCATCTTATGAGTGATATGGGAATTGTGTATGACCTCCTGTTGTGGAATCTTGACCTCGTTAACTTTTCCACATCTCTTCTTTCTACTTTCCTACCAGCTATATGATACTATTGTTAAATGACCACAGACAACTACACTGTCTGATAAAAGTGAAACACCTAGAAGAGAAGGAAGAAAGGAAATGAATCTTCACGTTTGAGAGGGTATGTGATATCATTTCAGTGATCACAAAATCGAGTCAAAGTTATAAAGAATTTGGCAATATAAGCCAATTTATTATTAAAACATTGTAACTCTTCAGGCCTGGATACATGCACGGACTCAGTTTGGAAGGGTCTCATAAAGCCTTTATATCCTCTACTGCGGGAAGCCAATTCACAAATGTCGCAACTGATGCTTGATACCCTGGATACTGATATTGGGACGTAATTAATATCCGAGCTGCTCCCACACATGTTCTGTGGGAGACAGATCTGGGGATCTAGCTGAGCACATGAGTACCTCAGCAGCACTCAGACAATTCACAGACCCATAAAATATGTGGACGAGCATTGTCTTGTTGAAAAATTGCACCATTATACTGTCGCATGAGAGGTAACACATAAGGGCCAAGGATGTCCGTGACGTACCGTTGTGCCGTCAGAGCCCTCTCAATTACTACCAGACGTGACCTGAAGTCATATTCGATAGCACTCCACACAATGTAATCAGAAATAACACCAATGAGCCTCTCCAAAGCATTGCAAGAATGGGAGCTTTCCTCAGGTCGCTGCCACACTTGCCGACGATGACCATCCGCGGTACTGCAGAACTGCGATTCATCGGTGAACACAAAGCGAAGCCAATCATCAGCAGTCCATACTTTCTGTGTCAACTGCAGCCTAACATGGGATTCCCTATCCCGGCTGCTGTTAGTCTACGACTATTGCTGTGGGTTAACACAGAATGTTGCAGCGAGTCCTTTACTTATCCTCGGGTACCAGTTGCAGATCTGAAGCTGTTACGATGACCTTGTAGTGGTCACACGTGGTCGACCAGAACCTTGACGACGTGTATGCCTGCCCTCACGTTGCGGTCAAACATTGGACCGCTGCCGCATCTGAATATCTCACAATTCTGGATATTGCACGATTCGAATAGCTGGCAAAAATGGAGACACACAATGTGGACCCTGCCTGTCCTTCACTATGATCACCCATTATTTGACGGTGTCAACAATAATAAACACGAACAACACTAATATATAGCCGGCCGGAGTGGCCGTGCGGTTCTAGGCGCTACAGTCTGGAGCCGAGCGACCGCTACGGTCGCAGGTTCGAATCCTGCCTCGGGCATGGATGTGTGTGATGTCCTTAGGTTAGTTAGATTTAAGTAGTTCTAGGCGAATTATGACATCAGAAGTTAAGTCGCATACTGCTCAGAGCCATTTTTGAACACTAATATACTCTAGTGGCCGTTCTACCTGTCACAAAGAATCGCAGCTCAAATAATTTACGTACCTACCGATTGTGTCTATGTATACGAAGCTACATCGACATCCGACTATATCTTCAAAATACTTCAAATTTTTGTTTTAAGGCAGTGTTATAACTCAGACATAAAATCCTGTTAAAAAAAAAGAAAAATAAAATAAGCCATGCCAAATTTAAACGGACGCAAATCTCCAAGACCGGCAATCTTTTACAGAAGCTCGAAATTTAGGCGAACTTCCAAGCAAGATGCTTACAATAGAGTCCACGACGAAACTTTGTCTCGAAACCTGGTAGAAAATCCAAAGAGATTCTGGCCGTATGTGAAGTGTACTAGCAGCAAGCATAATCAGTGCCTTCTCTGCGCTACAGCAGTCGAAATACTACCGACGACTGTGATGCCAAAGGAGAGTTACTAAACGCAGCCTCCCGAAATTCCTTCACCACAGAAGACTAAGTAAATATTCAGAATTCGAATCAAGAACAGCTGCCAACATACGTAACGTAGAAGTAGATATCCTCGGAGTAGTGAAACAGCTTAAATCACTAAACAAAATCAAGTCTTTCAGTCCAGACTGCATACCAGTTAGATTTCTTTCAGAGTATGCTGATACAATAGCTCCATATTTAACCATCATATACAACCGTTCGCTCGACGACAGATTCGTACTCAAAGACTGGAAAGTTGCTCAGGTCACACCAATATTCAAGAAAGGTAGTAGGATTAATCCACTAAATTACAGGCCCATATCATTAACGTCGATATGCAGCAGGATTTTGGAACATATATTGTGTTCGAACATTATAAATTATCACGAAGGAAACGGTCTGTTCACACACAGTCAACATGGGCTTAAAAAACATCGTTCCTGTGAAACACAACTAGCTCTTTATTCGCATGAAGTGTTGAGTGCTACTGACAAGTGCATTTCAGATCTATTCCGTATTTCTGGATTTCCAGAAGGCTTTTGACACTTTACCACACAAGCGGCTTGTAGTGAAATTGTGTGCTTATGGAATATCGTCTGAGTTATCTGACTGAATTCGTGATTTCCTGTCAGAGAGGTCACAGTTCGTAATAACTTACGGAAAGTCATCGAGTAAAACAGAGGTGATTTCTGGCTTTCTCCAAGACAGTGTTATAGGCCATTTTCTGTTCCTTGAGCGGTCGTCTTAGGTTGTTTGCGGATGAAGCTGTCGTTTATCGACTAGTAAAGTCATCAGGAGATCAAAACAAATAGCAAAACGATTTAGAAAAGATATCCATATGGTGCAAAAATTGGAAATTTTCCCTAAATAACTAAAAGTGTGAGGTCATTCACGTGAGTGCTAAAAGAAATCCGTTTAACTTCGGTTACACGATAAATCTGCCAAATTTATAGGTCGTAAACTCAACTAAATACCTAGGAATTATAATTACGAACAACTTAAATTGGAAGGAACACTAACAAAAAGTTGTGGGGAAGGCTAAACAAATACTGTGTTTTACTGGAAGGCCACTAAGAAAATGTAACAGATTTACTAAAGTGACTGCCTACATTACACTTGTCCGTCCTCTTTTGTAACACTGCTGTGCGGTGTTGGATCCTTACCAGATAGGATTGACGGAGTGCATCGGGAAAGTTAAAAAAAGGGATGCACGTTTTGTATTATCGCGAAATAGAGGAGAGAGTGTCACGGAAATTATACAAGATTTGGGGTGGACATAATTAAAACAAATGCGTTTTTCGTTGCGGCGGGATTCTCTCACGAAATTTCAATCATCACATTTCTCCTCCGAATGCGAAAATATTTTGTTGACGCTGACATACGTAGGGAGATACGATCATAATAATAAAATGAGGGAAATTAGAGCTCGCAGGAAAAGATATAGGTGTTCGTTTTTTCCGCGTGCCATACGAGATTGGAATAAAAGAAAATTATTTTTTGAATCTGGTTCGATAACCCTCTTACAGGCACTTTAATGTGATTAGCAGAGTATCTATCTAGCTGTAGATGTACATGTCTTTGTGTTACTACGGTGAGACTTCAACAACCTAGCCTTTTTCGCACGTAACGCAACTTTTGTGTTAGCGGTAGTTGTTAGGCTCATACTGCACAGCGTCATCAGTCAGGGGTCATTCTACTACGATGACAGAAGAACACGGCAAGGAAGAGTGGAAAGGGGAATACGTTTCATTACTCCTTTAGAAAGGAGAAAATTAGATTTTGGGGCACTGTCAGTAATGGCGTCCTTTCGAATACTGTGCGGGAACTCCAAGAAACCCTGCAAGGCAATTGTAGAAGAATGGAGGAACCAATTTCGATAACTTTTTAGAGGACTCATCTAGCATTTGTATGTTGCTATATAAAGAAACGACAGAACACATTAGTCCGAAGAGCTTGATGAAGATATGAACCAAATAGGTGACCAACGTTAGCACACACTAATTTCAAACACCAATGAAAATTTTCTGTCTCATCGTGACATCTAAGTTCCATGATTATGTACAGAATATTATACATGATAATAAAAACTATTAATTCAGTCAGTATTTCTTATCGTTACGTTACAATCTGACGCGTATTTGGACGGAACAGGGCTGGATTAGCAGTCCACTGATACTCATTCAACCTTTCAGTGGGTTAACTAACACTTTTCACCTTTTTTCATATCTTGATCTACTTCGAAACTGTGCCCCCTCTGTAATCCACATTTAAATATACACCTATATTCCGCCACGCACCTCACTGCGTGGGTAGGCCTGCTTTTGGAACGAATATCACTTCCCCCTTTCTCTGTTCCATTCTCGGATAGCGCGTGGGGAGAATGACTGTCGATAAGGCTGCGTATGGCCTCTAATTTCCCTGTTTTTGTCGTCGAGGTCATTTCACTAGTCGTGTGTGGGAAGAAGAAATATGTTGCTGACTCTTCGTGGAACGTTGGCTCACGTAATTTGGGCAATAAATCTCTCCGTGACGCGCAACAACTCTCTGGTTGCGCGTTCCCCTGAAGTTTGTTGAGCTTCTCCGTAACGCACTCGTGTTTACTAAATAAACCAGTGACACAACACGTACACTTTTTTTTTAATCGTCTCGACTTAGGGTTTAACGTCCCGTCGACAACGTGGTCATTATTGGTGGAGAACAAGCTCAGTTTAGTTAAGGAAGCTAAAAGAAATCGACTGTGCCCTTTCAAAGGAGTCATCCCAGGGTTTGCTTAAAGGATTTGAGAAAATCACAGAAAACCTGAATCTGGATGGTCGGTTGCGGATCTGAACTGTCGTCCTATCGAATGTGAGTCCAGTGTGGTAACCAGTGCGCCACCTTGCTCGGTTGATCTTCTCGATCTCGTTTATTAATTTTTCGTGGTAAGTGTCTCAGAACAATGAGTAATACTCAAGGATTTACCGAACAATTGTTAGTCAATCCACTTTTTTCCATTTATTTTAGCCTGGACCATTCCATTTTACATGATCAACAGGGTTACTCCAAGGTGTTATACTGTTGTTAATGTTTTCAGTGATTGATCGCCAATTGTGTTATCGAATAGTAATGGATTTAATGCGCAACACTTCATATTTACCTACGTATCAGCTACCAGTTCCGGTACAAATCGTCGTCCCTCTGCACGTCTTTCTCCATTTCACTACATTCCTCTAGTGGTGCAGCTTTGCTAGTGGTCGTTACTGTTTACAGTATGCACGAAGGTGAGTCAACAAATAAGTCACAAACACCAAAATACGGCATATAGTTTTAAATTTCGCTCCTGTACGTATCTAAAAGGTGGCAACGTAGGTCGCGTGGAAGATATCCGATAGAAAGTTTTGCGGCAGGGCTGGTTGCTCTCTCACTATCCTTTAAACAATCTGTGCACCTACCTGGATAGACTTCAGGTTGTCTGACCCTTCACTCTGCAATGGTAGATATTGGTTTAGCCGACAAAAGCAGCATTGACAAAAATCCGACTAAATACCTACCACTCAAAGGCCACATAAATCCAGTCCATGGGCAGCAGCTGAAAGTTAGTTAAGCTATCGAGTGTTCGGGATTCTAGCATGACTCGTTTGAAAAAATGTCCAAAATTTTTTTTAGTTGGGTTATTGTCTCTTGAACAGGAAAAATGGCCATCAAGTCCGTATTTAATATCCCGTCATTAATTATGCAATGTTAATTACTGTCTCAGGAACAAGTTCACACCCAAAAGCAGCCAGCAGATATGTAGTCCGGCCCGATATCTTAAACGTCCTAAACAGTCACTGACCCACGACTATTTACGAGTTAACACAGCCAGTCGTTCAGTAGTCGTAATTTGCACGAAACACGCCAAGCGGAGTTTATGTACGGCTTGAAATGTTCACACGCGAAATCGCCTAAGATAAATCACTCACAAAGCTCATAATTTCTCGCAATACTCAACACTGTAGCCGTTTTTATCAACCACACGGGAACCGATGAAACACGCGGATTTCTTCATTTCTGTACAGATCTGATCAGCGCGATTTAATAAAGGTGTTTACCAGAATACGGCTTCCGAGCGACTACCTCTCGACTCTTAGATCTGAGACAGTAACGAGCGAGGTGACGCAGTGGTTAGCAAGCTGGACTCGCATACGGAGGACGACGGTTAAAACCCGCGTCCGTTCATCCTGATTTATTTTTCCCGTGATTTCTCCAAATCGCTTCAGGCAAATGCCAGGATGATTCCTTTAGAAGGGCACTGCCGACATCCTTTCCAGTCCTTCCCTAATCCGATGGGACCGATGGTCTCGCTGTTTGGCACCCTCCCCCAAATCAACCAACCAACCAATCTGAGGCACAAAGCCCTACTCTGAATTCCTACTGTCTAGTGTGTTAAGCAGCCAATCATATCATCTCGAGCACTACTATACTCGCGATGTTTCTAATGTCAGACAGTCATATTACCAAACGTAATTTAGAGTAGAAATCTCGTAATTACTAAACTTGATAAAATGTAATGAAAACAAAATACGATTCTTTTTCACAAAATAAATTACTAATAAGTTTTATGCTCAACGCCCCTTCTGGCTGCCCTCTACAAAATCAAGCTCACTGGGACATACGTCACAAATTCCCCTACTACACAACAACTTGTAGTGTTCAAATGGTTCAAATGGCTCTGAGCACTATGGGACTCAACTGCTGAGGTCATTAGTCCCCTAGAACTTAGAACTAGTTAAACCTAACTAACCTAAGGACATCACAAACATCCATGCCCGAGGCAGGATTCGAACCTGCGACCGTAGCGGTTTCGCGGTTCCAGACTACAGCGCCTTTAACCGCACGGCCACTTCGGCCGGCTTGTAGTGTTAATAATATATCACATCTTCACTTTACGCATGTCCTTCATTCACTCTCTCAGTCTCTCCAAAACATTCGCACAACCAAAACACAATGAAACAATAATTTTCAAATGTACTGTTAATTACGTCAGAAATCTATGACAATGAGATTAAAGAAAATTCCAGAAAATTAGGTTATATGGATCTATTCTCTTGGTTGTAGTTCCAGTTGATACTATAGATGAACACATTACAGTCCCTACTCGGTTTCACAATGTTCTTGTGTGCTTTAGGTAAAAATTTATATCTCGAAACGTATTGAAGTTATTGATTTAAAATTTTAGCAGTATTGTTCTGTTATCTACAGAATTTGGTACTCTACGTATGAAAAAGATCGATTAATATTTAACACTAATTTTTAAGCTTCATAGAGCGTATGTGAAACGTATTGCACGCAGAATTAATCAAGTACACAGCTCGCCCGGCCCAACAGTCAGCGTTAGCTGTGCCAGTGTGAGAACCAACATCTGCTCGCCTACCAGCTCCACGACAAGCTACGTTTTCAATGCAAGATAGCAATTGATGATAATTTGCTATGTTACAGTTTCTCGCCGACAATATTTATTGATATGCAGTCAGACCAAAGTGGCAGGTGTCCTATGAGTGTGTACCCGACTAGAAAAACGCGATTTTTGTGTGCCAAGGGAATGTCGGTGAAGCACGTCCATAGCGAAATCCGTCCCCTATATGGTTAGAACAGTATCTCTTGGAAGTCTGTATTCAATTGGATACAGTAATTCAGCAACGGACATGCCGCTCTGTTTATCCGGTATGGTCCATTTCCCCGTCTACGTGTATTCCACTACCCCCAGGACACATTGGTCTTGCAGGTTGCAGAATTTTAGGGATCCAAATAAACTTGATATATCCCGACAGGTCACTCGTTAGATGGGAATGCTGCCACAAGAAGTCTATGCTACAGGCTTTTAGCGCCTTGTCGAACGATAGACGTGATGTTTAGGTTAACAAGGGGAGTATGTTGAAAAGAAAAACAAATTTCAGGTCGGTACACCGATTCTAGAGTAGCTGTGGACCCACGATTCTTTAAAGAATCAAACTGTCACGTATAAAACAGCTTCAAAAGTGCCATTACCTGACAAATGAGTTGATGTGTTAATTACTTGATTTTAAGCATGTAAGAGAGAAATAGTGCAGAAAAGTTTAGTCTGGGTACATGCTCGCAATTAGTTACCCAGCTTCAAGGCAAACACACAGTTTCTAAAAATGGTTCAAATGGCTCTGAGTACTATGGGACTTAACTGCTGAGGCCATCAGTCCCCTAGAACATAGAACTACTTAAACCTAACTATCCTAAGGACATCACACACATCCATGCCCGAGGCAGGATTCGAACCTGCAACCGTAGCAGTCTCCAGTTCCAGACTGGAGCGCCTAGAACCGCTCGGCCACTTCGGCCGGTCACAGTTTCTAACTGTATTACTTGTATTAGTGTGATAAACTTTCATCACAAGATTATACCTCTTAATTAGTAGATTGTGATGGAATTTTAAATTTTTAAATTCGGTCAATAATCATGCGAAATTTGAAAGTCATATTTTTTTGCTCCTGGAAGTCTTTGGATAGAGAACCTGCTACAGTGTCTGCGTTTCTGGTCCCGAATAGTCGCTTACTAATATACACTGACGGAAAAAAATCCCAGCACCAAGAAGTAATTAATGTAGAGTAACGAAATGTTGGGAATACATTTGTCTAGGGAACATTGTAACTAATCTGTTTCTACGTGTTATTACGTTATTATTGGGTGTAACTCACTTGGTTACTTCTTACTATTAAACTAAAGCATAGGTAAATGGTCCCTGCTGGCAGTCGTCGTGCGGCATCTGTTAATAAATCGTGTAAGGCAGCCGTGTACTTGTTGCGTACTGTGTTAGTAGCATGAAGCGCCTTTGAGTCAACAAAACGTAGCGCTCGGAACTGTTTCCGAATATTTAAAAAAAAAAAAAAAGATTCAAATGGAAATGCTTATTGACTGTGAAATTAAAGTGAGAAGATTAGGGTCGCCACCGTCTCTAGCCACACAACTAATCAAAGGTTTGGCACAGTCGGAAAATAAATTAATTTGATCACAGACCAATAACTCATAAAAGTGCATACATTGTGATATCGCTCATAGGGGATGCGATGTAATTAATAGTATGGCCCGTGCACAGTTCACGAGAATCAAACATTTAAAATAAAACAGGAAATGTATGAACACTGTGCATAAGATCAGCTCCCAACAACACACCTGAAAATAAGACTTAATCTAAAGCAATTGTTTTAAAATAAAAGGGGATACTAATCACTGGACCTGTGCATTAGGAAACGCGTTGGATGTGCTAACGGGAAAGCTAAGATGGGAGTGGCTTAGATGCAAAAACGTAACCTCGGAATACAAGAGAGAATTGTGGATAAAATCATTTATTCCTAAGACATGGATGTGAGGCATGTACACTATTCCTGATAACATTAATTCCCAAAACATTCAAGAAAAGCATCGATACATTCGCTGTTATAATCTACACCTAAAATCATTGGTGTGAATCATCCATACCACTGCGCTTGCCTCATAACTGATTGCAATAGCCCGTGAAACGCTACACATCTCGCAGTACACCCGCGTACCAACGTGGTTTGTGGAGACGCAATTTCTAGGTATCGTGGCCAAGTTGCAACGATATCACATCACGCAATCATGAACAGTTAACCTTCTTTAAAACACACAGGAGATCGGACAGTTAGTGGTGACGGTAGCCCAACAAACTCTAATGTTCAGCCACGTGGTTGGCTCCCCACGGACGAAAGATACATAAAGCAAGGAAAATTTACGAGAAGGCAAAGCTACTAATGTTTGGAAAAATAAAAGCGTATACAGGCATAGCCGAAGGCAGACAGACATTCATACAGAAGCAAGGGCTCGCTTCTTATATATGCAGCACCTTTGGGTGGCGCTCTTCCGGCGAATCCAAGTCTGCTATAGAAATTTACTAAAAGAAAAATCTTCCAATGTTTTGTATTCCTTGCTGCGACAAGATAAAGCAATCTATCAGAGTAGAAAAGCGAGACCAAAAACTAACAGCTCTCCTCTCGCCAAGTAACAACGAGCCACGCGGTCAGTCTAACTCAGCCTTCTTCGACTGGAGCACAGCTGTGGACGCTTCTCGTACCGGCGGCAGACTGCCTCGCTTTTTCTCTTCCAGCCTCTTCCACGCTTCGCGTCGGCCACAAAACCCAAAGATGCCATTTCCGCCACCAATATAACGCAGGTAGATTTCTCACAAGTAGCGCAAACCTCTTTGCCTAGTTGACCTCTATGAGAGTTGACTATTCTGTACAACTGCTGCTGAATCTGTTGTATGACTATTGCAGACTTTCTGCAGCAGACTACGCCACCGTCTATCAACGTGACACACAACTACATTCATTCAATCACACCACTATGAGAGTTATGAAAAAAGAGAAACAAGGAAAAGAAAGAGAAATGCTAGTGAAAGTGGGCTACCGGACTAATGAAAGGTGGCTACAGGACCCTTTCAATATATTTAAGTAACTATCGTTACAAGATCACAGATAAATATAAGTGCGATGAAAGCCATTGCAAATTTGAAAAGCTGTACGTTTATAACACGTGTAGCCGCCGAATGTTGCATGCAAGCATGCAGACGTATATGCATTGTGTCGTACAAGTGCCGCATGTAGTTTGTGGAATGGAGTTCCATATCTGTTGCACATGGTCGGTCAATACAGAAGGTCAAAGATGGTTATCGGTGATGCTTGAGTTGTCTTCCGATGATGTCCCATATGTGCTCGATTGGAGACGGATGTGGTGATTTAGCAGGCCAAGGCAAGATGTCGACACTCTGTACAGCATGTTGGGTTACAACAGCGATAAGTGGGCGAGCGTTATCCTGATGGAAAACACCCACTCCAGTGCTGTTCAGTTGATCCGGACTCCTTCTAACCAACACCCGACCATCACAGGCACCGCGGAAGAACTGACATTCATCAGAAAAAACAGCAGACCTCTTCTCCGCTCTCCAATGAGTTCTCACTTGACACCACTCAAGCCAGCAGCTGTGGCCGAGCGATTCTAGGCGCTTCAGTCCGGAACCGCGCTGCTGCAACGGACACAAGTTCGAATCCTGCCTCAGGCATGAATGTGTGTGATGTCCTTAGGTAAGTTAGGTTTAAGTAGTTCTAAGTCTAGGGGACTGATGACCCCAGATGTTAAGTCCCATAGTGCTTAGAGCCATTTGAACCTTTTTTTTTTTTTCTTGACACCACTCAAGTCGCAAATGGGGATGGTTTTGGGGTCACCGGAATGCACGCCACAGAGCGTTTGACTCGGAGCTCTCCTTGAAGAAACATGTTTGTAACAGTTCCTTGTTTCACTGTGGTGCCAACTGCTGCTCGAATTGGAGCAGCAGAGGCAATAACGTGGACCACAACCATTTCCTTTCGGTAGTGCCACGTGGCCGTCGGGAGCCAGGTGCTTTTGCGACCGTACGTTCCCGTAACCACCGCAGCCAACAATCAAATACAGTGTCTACGTTCCTGCCAAGTCCTTCTGCAATATCGCGAAAGGAACATCTAGCTTCTCGTGGTGCTATTACACGCCCCTCGTTCAGACTCAATGAGCTTTTGATAATGGCATATTTGTCGTCCTAGAGGCGTTGTTGACAAATGTCAACTCACTCCGTCCAATCTCAAAGGCAACTAATGCTCACACCGTTACAGGGCGTATTTAAAGCAAACCTAATTTACACCTCGTAGTGGAGCTGCTAGCGTCGTTCTTATGCGACTAGAGTGAAATTTGAGTAGATGTCATCTTTCAAATGCAGTAACACGTGTGCCAACTTTTGTTTATCTCGCAAAACTCCTTCTTGTTGTTGGGATTTTTATTCCGTCAGTGTAGATTGTTCCCGGGTTTAAAGTCCTTACCAAGTGTCAGAACAATTGACTTCGAACGGATTCAGAGACTCGCTATTAGTATCCTAACAGCCCGGAATAGCCTATACGAAAGTGTAACAGAAATATGCGAGGAACTTCGACGGAACTGTTGGAAGAAAGACGACGTAGTTCTCACGAAACACTGCTGTGTCATGTTCCAAAACTATAAAAGAGTCTGTTGCAACAGAGTCTGTTTTCTATTTGTGGAACATTGGATCACTGTTGCTGCAACAGGCCAAAATTGAATGGAGTAATGTGTACTGCAGCGAAAATTCATGAAATCTGTATTCGAAGAATAATGTGCGCTCGCTATGCTGCTGTCATCTTGATAGGGATTATGAGAATAAGATAAGAGAGATTAGGCCACGAAGGGTACAGCAGCAGCGCTGCAAAGTTCAAACATGGACAAGCTATCTGCTTTCATTCATTCGAATTTTATTCAGTATTTCTTTTCATCGCTGAAGAGTATATTTGGGAGGAAGTTCCATTCTTGTAGTATTTGTAGTACAGTTGTTGCTGGGCTCGAGACGGACTATGTCCTATACGGGACTTACAAAATTTACTGAATACGTACAGCGGAGCACGCATTTGTGTCTAGTTGTCAGGCTCTGCAGCTGAGAGCTGAGACGTACCTGTAACTCGGTCTGAAGCAAGCCCAGAGACGTGAGCAGCAGGATTGACGAAAGTGAGCGCAAGAGTGCGGGCTGACTTTGTTTGTGCGGTTCCCATGCGCGGCACGGACGCAGCGTGCCCGGGGACCAGCTCCGCGCATTAACATTCCCTCTACACGCTGACATGCGCCCAGCCGTAAGATTCGTTTGCCAGGCACCGCGTACCACCTCGGTCTCGCCTACTTTGCCTCGACGTACTGAATGGAGAGTAACTGAACGTATTCAAAGTACCCTGTCTGCTGCTGCTAGAATTTAACGTCGTATTTAAAACAGGCACGGGGCCTACAGAGAATATATATCGGGAGAAACAGCCGACAGACCGGAAAACTCTGAAATCTATCACTTGTGACTCATTGTCTCGCTCATCAAAGTATAATACAGCAAATACAGCAGTATAGGACATAGTCCGTCTCGAGCCCAGCAACAACTGTACTACAAATACTACAAGAATGGAACTTCCTCCCAAATATACTCTTCAGCGATAAAAAGAAATACTGAATAAAATTGGAATGAATGAAAGCAGATAGCTTGTCCATGTTTGAACTTTGCAGCGCTGCTGCTGTACCCTTCGTGGCCTAATCTCTCTTATCTTATTCTCATAATCCCTATCAAGATGACAGCAGCATAGCGAGCGCACATTATTCTTCGAATACAGATTTCATGAATTTTCGCTGCAGTACACATTACTCCATTCAATTTTGGCCTGTTGCAGCAACAGTGATCCAATGTTCCACAATAATTGAATTTGTGATGTATCTAACAAACGATTAAATATTTACTAAGGATACATCACCAACTCGACCTCATATTTTAAGGAGAAGAAAGCACACTTGTAAGATATCAAACCCAGCAATCGATCCCACGTGAATATTTGGACCGTAATTCTGATAGAGCACAGCAATGACCTTCTGAAAGTAGAGTTTTTAAATTTCCACGTGCACTGGCATTTGTCACTCGCTCCGTGCCATTGAAGCTGCTTAAAATCCGAGCGCGAATTACTATACAGCAGAGTGACAACCAGAGCTCTGCTGTTCGTGGGATATTGAAGGCGAGGGAAGAGGAAGGAAGTGATGGATACTTCTGCTTAACGTGTTTTGAAATCATGTTCAAGAACATTCATGGTTTTCTGCGCTAAAAGTAGTAAGTAATGTGAGTACGTGATATGTCAACTTCACGCACGTACTCGTACATCCAATATTAATACACTACTGGCCATTAAAATTGATACACCACGAAGATGACGTGCTACAGACGCGAAATTTAACCTACAGGAAGAAGATGCTGTGATATGCAAATGATTAGCTTTTCAGAGCATTCACACAAGGTTGGCACCGGTGGAGACACCTACAACGTGCTGACATGAGGAAAGTTTCCAACCGAATTCTCATACACAAACAACAGTTGACCGGCGTTGCCTGGTGAGACGTTCTTGTGATGCCTCGTGTAAGGAGGAGAAATGCGTACCATCACGTTAACGACTTTGATAAAGGTCGGATTGTTGCCTATCGCGATTGCTGTTTATCGTATCGCGACATTGCTGGTCGCGTTGGTCGAGATCCAATGACTGTTAGCAGAATATGGAATCGATGGGTTCGGGAAGGTAATACGGAACGCCGTGCTGGATCCCAACGGCCTCGTATAACTAGCAGTCGAGATGACAGGCATCTTATCCGCATGGCTGTAGTGGATCGTGCAGCAACATCTCGATCCCTGAGTCAACAGATGGGGACGTTTGCAAGACAACAACCATTTGCACGAACAGTTCGACGACGTTTGCAGCAGCATGGACTGTCAGCACGGAGACGATGGTTACGGTTACCCTTGACGCTGCATCACAAACAGTAGCGCCTGCGATGGTGTACTCAACGACGAACCAGGGTGCACGAATGGCAAAACGTCATTTTTTCGTATGAATCCAGGTTCTGTTTACAGCATCATGATGGTCGCATCCGTGTTTGGCGACATCGCGGTGAACGCACATTGGGAGCGTGTATTCGTCATCGCCATACTAGCGTATCACCCGGCGTGATGGTATGGGGTGCCATTGGTTACACGTCTCGGTCACCTCTTGTTCGCATTTTCGGCACTTTTATCAGTGGACGTTACATGTCAGATGTGTTACGACCCGTGGCTCTACCCTTCATTCGATCCCTGCGAAACCCTACATTTCAGCAGGATAATGCACGACCGCGTGTTTCAGGTCCTGTACGGGCCTTCCTGGATACAGAAAATGTTCTACTGCTGCCCTGGGCAGCACATTCTCCAGATCTCTCACCAATTGAAAACGTCTGGTCAATGTCATGTGCAGAATGAGTTGGGGCGTTGTTGTAGAATAGAAACAGCACCTAGCACATCTTACCACAACAGCCTTCCGTAACCTTGTCAGGAGATTTCGGTAATATTCTCCAGTGACTGTTTGCCTCTTACGAGCATAATCTGTTCGGGGCATACCACGGCAGTCGCAAAATACACTCTGCATAACCCTGCCTGACGATTTTCGGCACTGGTAAATCAATATGACTCCACTGCTTGCTTCAGTCATTTGTGTTGGGATCTGAGTGATATACCCAGCATTCGTTCATAGTCTTTGGTCGGTTAAAGGAGTCATCTTGAGTGGCCTGACACAGCTGCAACATTTCCGCAGCTGCCTCGGTCCGGTATGTTTTCCGAATGGGTGTGGGTAGCCAAGTAAGTGCAGACTTTCGTACAATTTTATTGATGATGATAAGAGAAAGGGACGCGGTAAAATACGATTTTTGCATATTGGTTACACCTCTCAAATCGCATCATTGGGGCCACCAAGCATGAGTTTTCTATGAACAGTTTGACCATCCCTCATTCCACTGGGCACAGAAGAGAGATTTGAAATTTATCACTTGCATTTTGCGCTACCAGCATAGTATTACGTAACCTATTCCTAAATCCAAACATGGATTTCCCGATTTTCATTCTGTGCACTGATGATGTCACTTCTCAATCTAATGAGGAAGTAAATACCTACAATTCTCACTATTCATCCGAAGAGAACCCTAAATAGCCACGTCTGCAAGACAACGAGCACTTACTGTGTCTGATGTGGATCCATCCATGGTCATCGGACTTTAAATTTTTAATAGACTGATAGTTGTCGAGATAATAAATTTCTCCAACATTCATTAACAGGTTTTTTATTAATTATTTATTTATATGTTGTTTTTTTTCGCAGAGTAGTAGACGGACTCATCAAAGACAATGTGCATCAACATTGTCCTACATCGAGAGATATTGAGAACGATTTGTTTCGCGACGCGTGCGGTTACTCCCAGGGTATTCAAAGCCGACAAAGGCGGGCTCTAGTAGTGTAATAAAAAGATAGAAGAAGAAGTGTTATTTTCAATCGAGTTTTAAAATGTCAAATATAATTTATTAAGTATTAAAAAAGCAACAAACTTTTTGCAACCCTAAAAATCATATTCCATAACCTATAGACTTTATCTTTCTTTCCTTAATGTTTCTTCAGGTCGCTAGCTCCAGAAGGATGATCGCGATATCTTTCCGTCGGTGCCAAAATTTAAAACAAGAAGCTATCAGTTTTCTGACCTCTGTTCAAAGGTATTAATGTTGTGCCAGTTTCACATTCCAAACGATCTCAGCCTCATAGTTTTTTCATTCAGGATGAAACATATGTTCAGAACCATTTATTACCGAAAACATTCAGACGAAAAAAATCCATATGAAGGGTGAGAGCACGGATTAAATTCAACCTTCGCTTTCGCCACAGTTCTCGTCGTGGAGATTTCCTTGAAATATGTTCCTATATTTGCGATCAAACATACGCCAACATAGGAACTACACCGCTACCCATTAAAATTAAAACTCCAGGAATAATAAAAAACAAAGGAATTTTAGTTGCTTGTATTTTTGTGATAGCACTCACATTTATTTATTTCCTATTTAACTTAACATACAGTAACGCGTTTCAAGCATGTTTTGCTCATCATCAGACGTTTATGGATATAGATGTCACTTAAAGATAAAATGGATTATTCTAAGTTAACCTAGAACTGTGTTGTTCGGTGTTCTAGAGTGGCTATTGGGGTATTTTTGGGGGGAGGGGTCGGGCAGTGGCTAAACAGAAGTCGATGTTCGGTCTTGTCTTCTGATGGCGTAGAGCTGTGTCTCGTTGTTGTGATTGACATCACAGCCTCTCCGGGATGTAAATGGTTTTGCATCAGTTGATTTGATAATCATGTAATCTACTGTTCATATATCCGTTGTCCACTTACGATTTTGACGCCCCAAAGCCTCATCTGCCCCTAAACACTGTTTTTGACGTACTTTCATTGTACTAAACGTTCCTCTTTATATCTAAGTAGTATACCTGAAATACAATATGGCGGGTATGTAGCGTGTGCGTAAGTATTGACAATGGTTTCTCACCGGCGATTTTCGCTATAATGAAAGCCTGGTAGCCGTTTGTTTCACGCTGGCACATGTTAAATCTGTTGCATTAGAACTGGTTTAAGTATATTAGTATAAAAATTTCGAGTTTCTGAATTCAGTTATTTCACTAAGAACTGTATCACAATTTTTTGTATTATGAATGAAAATTACTATTTTATCCATGATATCAATTCTTTCAGTTTTTCCGATTTTGTAAAAAATAAATCGTGGTTGACTTCGATATTCAAAGGTTGGTCCTTATTGTGTGTTGCTACTGCTGGTTTGTTACATTTCTACATTCTATAGCAGTCTGTATGTTCTCTAAATCGAGTTGGGATATTCTGAATGTCTCGCCCATACTAACTTACTGCATTGACACCAAGTAATTTTTTTAATGTCAGATGTGTCAAGATCTCTATCTAGTTGTTTTAAATTGTGAGTAAGCCTCCTACTTAGGTTCAAAAAATGGTTCTAATGGCTCTGAGCACTATGCGACTTAACTTCTGAGGTCATCAGTCGCCTAGAACTTAAAGCTTATTAAACCTAATTAACCTAAGGACATCACACACACCCATGCCCGAGGCAGGATTCGAACCTGCGACCGTAGCGGTCGCTCGGTTCCAGACTGTAGCGCCTAGAACCGCACGGGCACTCCGGCCGGCCTCCTACTTAGGTCGCTGGTGGTGTTGAAACTGATTTTTACAGCTGTGTTTATGAATAACCTAGCAAATTTATCAGAAATTGTACCAATATATAGCATTTTTACATATTTCGCTGCTGGGGTGTTGTACGTTGTGAGTGTAATTTGCTGTTGCTTGTTCAATATCTTTTTTGTCTGTTATGACATTGTATTAATGATTGAAAGGTCATCTCCATTGCTTGTTTCAGTACATTTTATGGTTTCTATTGCTTATTACTGTTCTGTATGTTGAAGTGGAATATGTGAGCTCTGTGTAGCATTGACCTATATGCTATTCTATGTGGCAGGTGCCCACCTCTCCCACCAAATACCCCAACAGCTATTCTAGCTGCAAAACACTGAACCAGACAGTTCTGATTAATTTCGACAAGGGCATTTTATCTTTAAGTAACATTAGTATGGCCCGCCCGGTTGGCCGTGCGGTCTAACGCACAGCTTTCCGGGCGGGAAGGAGTGCCGGTCCCCGGCACGAATCAGCCCGGCGGATTTGTGTCAAGGTCCGGTGAGCCGGCCAGTCTGTGGATGGTTTTTTGGCGGTTTACCACCTGCCTCGGCAAATGCGGGCTGGTTCCCCTTATTCCGCCTCAGTTACACGATGTCGGATTTTGCTGCGCAAACAAGTTCTCCACGTACGCGTACACCACCATTACTATACCACGCAAACATAGGGTCTAACATTCTGCGTGGTGTCTGTTGTTCTATATGGTGTCTCCCTACCACTTTCGCGCAACGACGCTCTGAGCGTGTTTTTTAGGGAATTGACTAGTTTGAACCTGGAACCTGTTGCTGGTAAGGAGACGCCAGACCACACATAACATGTAGAGTTCAGAAGAGTTCAGTGAGACTAGCGATAATATAACCAAATACTTAATGATTTCAGCGTCAGCTCCACTGCACTCCCTGTAAAAGAATCTTAATACTAACTAAATTTAGTGGAAGGGGTTCAAGGCTTTCCTATTTTTAGTTAGCTGGTAAAATAACGTCGATTAAGCAGTTAAGTTTACCATTGGAAATTTTATTCTACTCACAAAACATTGTTTATAAATTGCACTATTGATAAAAGGAAATGTTTTAATACAGGATGGTAAAAACCAACTGCGTTCAACAAAAATGTGGACGAATATTCCCTGAATGGGTTTCCAAGTTCTACAATGGATCGAAGGATGACCTATGCCATATCACATCTATAATCTAGGTTTAAATTAAGTTTCACAAAAGAGAAAACTATCAAAATGGTCTACATTGACCCTCAATTATCTTTAATTACCTATCTAACTTGTCGTAAATTACAGTGGCTGATGTGGCTTCTCAATAACTACATAACAGAAAAATCATCGCGTTTCAGATTTTTATTTCAAGTGGCAAATGTGAACACCATGAGCTTTAATTGACGATCGAGACTAGTATTACGCAAAAAGGTGGTGTAACAGATGAGACTTCTGCAGTTCTGAGTGAAGCTTTATGCGCTGTTATGCGGCATCGCGTGCGTTCATTACCTTATCGGTGTTCGTCAGGGAGCGGCAGGCAGCACAGCTCCGCTCACCTCGCCGTCTCGGAAGCAACTCTCTCCTAACTTCTCCTTACTAATATTTACCGAAGTTGGTTTAAAAAAACTATCTGGCTGTGTTTTCATCTGACCAATCAGGCTCTCAATGTTAACCTTAACCTCCACCTAAAAAAATTCTGTCTATCCAATGGGAAACGTTATACTTTTCGTGGTGGGGCAATCTTTTTAAAGTTTGCAACGTAACAGAGACGCGAAAAAGTCTCACGCTAAAACTTGCAGCTGGTGTGGTCCTTTTAGTGTTATCGTAAGATCTATACTGTTCTTCTGGAGGGCTCTATCTTTTAACATGGGCTGGGGGGTGGTCCTGACGTAACAGAGACGCGAAAAAGTCTCACGCTAAAACTTGCGGCTGGGGTGGCCCTTTTAGTGTTATCGTAAGATCTATACTGTTCTTCTGGAGGGCTCTAGCTTTTAACATGGGCTGGGGGGTGGTCCTAGCGGTTAGCTGGCGACGTGGGTGTCCGTCCCGTATCGTAGGGCCTTCTAGCTTAACACGGTTCTGCTCTCAGCTTCTGTTCTCGTTTCTCTCCTCGACGGTGGGAAGGTATGACATGCATTTAGGCATTCTTGTGTTAGTCTGTGGTATTCCATTTGCTCACTCGTTACTCGTATTACTTTGGTTAATTTAATGTCACAATTTATTCGGAGCTATGTGACATACTACTGGATTTGCTTATTATGTCAGGGTTTTCATGGAAGCTGTTGGATTTGCCTGACACCTTACAAGGGGTTACACTCGTCTGGTGTGAGACTTTCCCTGGGGGGATCCACCGGGGGCCGAACCGCACAATAACCCTGGGTTCGGTGTGAGGCGGCGGAGGGGTGAAGTGGACTGCGGTAGTCGTCGTGGGGTTGCGGACCACTGCGGCTGCGGCGGGGACGGAACCTCTCCGTCGTTTCTAGGTCCCCGGTTAACATAACACATAACATTAGTATGTATAAACGCCTGATTATGGACAAAACAAGTTTGACACTAGTTGCAGTATGTTGAATTAAACATTAAATAATTAATGTGGCTGGTAGCAGAAAAATACAAATAAATATTCCACAGTGTCGCTGTTTCTAAACTTAGCCATCATGGCGGCACTTAATAATGTAATATTGCTGTGAACAGTATAATAAGAACACACGGTTAAAATAGTGCCTGATTTGTGGATATATAACATGCTGATTTTAATATACACAACTGCCGCCTCTAGCAACAACAGTGGTGCTAATCTGCCTGCGTTACGTTAATACACGCTGCTCTGTCTCTGTGCAAGTTCAACAGTCTAAGTAACTGGCGAGCTATGACGTGCCAGTCTCCCGCCAACCAATGGCGAGAGGTTTTCAGTGCTTGAGAGATGTTGAGAATGTGCTGAAAAGAGCAAAAATCGAACGCACTCTCTATAGAGGTAGGTCAGGACAACGAGAAAAAATTGCGGTCTTGCATTATCTTATTGAAGTATATTGTCAAGAACATTTCGGAGATAGGGCACAGTCGCCGGCATTAACACAGCAAATGTAACTGCTACTGTCCAAATGATCAGCCAGGCGATAGTGTTTTGTACTCAGTAGTACCCCATAGCATCACACCAGGTGCCAGTCCCACATAAAAGTCACGAATGAATCTGGCAACGATAGTTCTACACGGATCCTTCGCATATGTGTCCGAGCGGTTCTAGGCGCTTCAGTCCGGAACCGCGCGACTGCTACGGTCGCAGGTTCGAATCCTGCCTCGGGCAAGGATGTGTGTGATGTCCTTAGGTTAGTTAGGTTTAAGTAGTTCTACATTCTATGGGACTGATGACCTCAGATGTGAAGTCCCATAGTGCTCAGAGCCATTTGAACCATTTGAACCTTCGCATACGGGTACGTTTATTGTGACGCTGTATGCAGAGCTGAGAAAAGTCTGAAAAGACGACGTGGCTTCTGTGTCCATAGCTGTCGCTGAGCGCACCACTGTCTGCGGGCCTTTCTCTGCTGCCGTCAAAGAGATCCGCCACAAGTGTCGCTGTGCTAACAGTCCGTGGCGCTCGAGACGTCGCTACACTGCCCATTTGAATACTTGACATGCTGCAGGGAAGCCCATTTCCTGACTCAAGGTTCTTGATGTAGCGGTGAACCCTGCACGGTGGAAAGAACGCTATGTCTGTCACATCGGGCCCTAGTTGCGTGGGACCGTTTAAATAATGCGTGGCGTTAAGGATGGCCTTCCTGAACAATTCGATTCCAGATTCCAATCACAGTCGTTGGATCCTGCGAAGCTGAGTTGCAGTACCGTAAAACGATGAAATACAGTCTCGATAGGCAACATAATGCCTGTGTCGGACTCCGACTCTTGGTCGCACACGTTTCTCCTTCTTAGACTGTGCGTAATTCCATGTTCTCATAAACAACCAACATTCAAATCCCATATCTCAATGAGAAACACGCTGTGTAACCTGTCCTTACACACAGACTGCAGATGGTGTTATTCCTACCTTCTCTGAAAGGTCACCGATGGTGTAAATGAAATTTGTGATGGAACACCAGTAAACAATGTTAATCGCCTTAGGGCCACTGGGCAAATTATATGTTGCCCTCCAGGAGTGTTGTAGCGCTTTTCTCAGTGAACTCGGGAAGCTGTTTAATCAGACGCAAGTGGACGTCGACCATATTAATCGAGACCGAGTAAATAATGACACATGCGCTCTCTATAAATGGCATTGCAAGGAGGAAACTCGACTTCCTTTCTTCTGATATGCGGTTTGGTATCTCAAAGGAATTACTGGTACGTACAGTGTAAGTAATTTAAGGATCCCTCATGTTGGCAGATAGAAAATAGAACTAAATTTTATCACATGCACACTGATGATTAAACGCTTGAAACTAGGTGGACAGAGTAGAAAGTCTGAAAAACATCAGCCAGACCGCAAATGTTTTTTCCACGAGTAGAAAGAACGAATTCAGGGGGAACACTGTAATTCGATATTTCCCCTCCGTTTCGGAAGCAAGGAGAAGGAGTCCTAGAAGAAGGAAGCGACCGCTGCAAGCGATTCACCACCACTGTCTTCAGAATCATTTGTAACACATTTTATCAATACATTATTCGTGTCTTTGACTTTTTTATGAACTGATTTCTTTTTATTGAATCCATTTAGGCGTTTGCATATGATGTTCATAAATATGACAGCATGTATTATTTAATAAAAAAAATTATGTGTATTTAATTGTAAAATCAGCTGTGATCTTATATCAATACATTTAATTTATTTAATTTGCGTGTCCTTTATATCAAGTCAAGTTGTCACTAAGTCTCAAATGCAGAAGTTAACAATTATTTTTCAATAGCAAAACTTTTCATCTAAGCCCATTGTAACTTCTAGTTTGACTTTGTAGATGAAGATTGTGCGACGAATACGCATAAGCATGTGACGGGATAGTTATTATGAGGTGGTCTCTCTCATTTAAGTTACACAGACATGCGTCATGTTTTTCTTCACGCTACCCCAAGTAACAGGCTAGCAACACTGACCGACGTAATATGAAGTACCTATGGAGGTTCTAAATTTGTACCCAACAATACAAGAAGAGTATTAGTTTCTTATTCTGGGGTGTAGGGGGAAATGATATTTCAGAGCATCACCTTTTGACAATGTGCCTTGAATCGCGGAAATATCAAACATTGGAGACAGAGTACAGCAACAAAATTAATGGATCACTTCTTCGAAACTTCGTAACTATCTCCCGTTGCGACACATAAGTTTGAAATTTGGCTCAGAGATGGCTACAACCTTCCGATGTAATGATGCAAAATCGTGGTCCGTTATGACGTCAATCTCGGGCTAGGAGACGCTTCAAACAACAAGGTGTCGACACATGCGAAAAAACTGTCTCATCTCAGAAGTTCACGTAAGCCGTAAGGTGGGTTGATGATATCACTTTGGCAAGAAATTTCACCAAAAATCTGCCCAACGCCACCGTCAACGTATCACACTATGAGAAGGTTTTCACGCCCCTCGTAGCCACATTTCACCACTTCTGTTGACGTCGCTGCGATGGACGTCAGAACAGCGTCACCCATCGTTGACGTCACGCGGTTTCCTTATTGGCGACGGAGGAAAATATTTCAAACACACCGCCACTCAGAATCGACATGAAAAGGCCTCAGAGGATGGTATAAAAGGCGTCAATGAGACCACCCTTTCCATGGGGCGTTGATTCCCACACATTTCAGTCGAAAATGACTCTTTGCAGGCCGGCCGCTGTGGCCGAGCGGTTCTAGGTGCTTCAGTCCGGAACTGCGCGACTGCTACGGTTGCAGGTTCGAATCCTGCCTCGGGAATGGATTCATGTGATGTCCTTAGGTTAGTTAGGTCTAAGTTCTAGGGGACTGATGATGTCAGATGTGAAGTCCCATAGTGATCAGAGCCATTTGGACCATTTTACTCTTTGTAGTGCGATGGGAAATAGAAAGATATTTATTACGACCTTTGACACTGCTGACAGCCTCGGACGTTTCAGCCTTTCTCTAAGAACACTTTGGAGCTTCATCCACAATGGACGTGGTCGCTCTCCTTTGGACTGCAGCGAGACTGCAGTGTTTGTTCTCGTGAACAGGTTGGAACCATTAGGGATTGTTCAAAACCATTCAACTAAAAGTGAACGTGATTTGAAGCAGCAAGATAATTATGCTTTTTTAGCCCTCTTGTTTCCCGCCATCCTGTGGTGTAATCAAGTGGGAGTGCTGCGTTAACAGGTACGTGACTAAAATGGCAATTGGGGCCTCTAAGACCTCCTACTTCGGCAACACCCTCGTTGCCACACACGCTACTTTGTGGACCACGTTAAAATTGTACCTGTCTCAAACTTTAAAATCAGTTCAGCCTGGTGGCTGCTCTAAAGTCTGAAGGTAGGTAAACCTCACCCAAGCGGTGCACAAGGAGTTGCCTAACCCCCAGGCACCAGAGCAGCCGCCAAGATGACTTGATGCAGAAATTTCTGAAAGAATATTTGTAACGTGTCCAACAAAGGTCCGTGAGTGGTGTCGAGGGTGCTGCCGAACTGAGGGGCGGGGGAGGGGGGGGGGGGGTCCTTGGAGGAACCCATTGCCGTTTCATTCACACACACATTATTAATGTTACACTGACGCGTGATCACACCACAGGATGGTGGAAAAAGTGATGTTTGAAAAGGCAGAAGTACCTTTACTGCTTCGGACCATCGGACCACGTTCAAATTTCGTCGAATGGTTTTGAACGATCTCTTTTGGTTCCACCCTGGACACAAGAGCAACAATTGCGGTCGCGCTGCACTTCAAAGGGATGCGATCACATTTAATAGGGATGCAGCAACACAGTGTCCTTAGAGAAGGTTGAATCGTCCGAGGGCTCAGCAGTGTCAGTGGTTATCAATAACGTCTTCTTGTTGCTCATCGTAATGCAAAGTGTCGTTTTCGATTCCGAAATGAGTGGGAATCAACGCCCCAGAAAAAGGGGTTGTCTTATTCACGCTCTTTACGCTACTCGTGCGCGCCTTTTCGTGTCGATTCTGAGTGCTGGCTTTTCAGAAACGTTTTCTTCAGCAACCCATAAGAAAACAGAGTGTCGTGGTTCTGACCTCCATCGCAGAGACGTCAAAAGAAGGGGTGAAATATGCCTGAGAGGGGCTGTGAGGACCTTCTCATTGTGTGATACGTCTACGGTGGCGTTTGGAAGATTTTGGTGAAATTAGCTGCCAGTGTGACATCAGTAACCTATTTCCCACCCCATATGAACTTCCGAACTGTGACCTTCCTCTCGCATTTGTCGACAATTTGCTATTTGGAGCATCGCCAAGTCCAAGGATGCTGTCGCAGGTAGCCACGATTTTGCACCATTACAGAAGAAGATTGTAGGCACCTTTGAACCAAATTTCAGTGTTATGTGTCGCAAGCGAGGCAGTTACGTAGTTTCGAAAGAAGTGATCCTTTAAGCCTGTTCCGCAGTGTAGAGTATTGCTTGTGTGTATGAGCCCCATAATAAACAGAGGTAACGGGGGATGTTGGATGTAAACAAATAAGGATAACACGAATTGTGACGGGTTTGCTTCATCCATGAGAGAGTGTCACTGAAATACTGTAAAACATGACCTGGCAGATAGCTGAACGTAGACATAATCTTTTCCGCTAAAGGGATTTATAAGTTTATTACAACTCTCTTGATACTACTCCCGTTGGGGGAAAACAAGATTAAACTATTAACAGCGCGCTTAGAGAAATTTAAGGAATTTTTCTTTCCACGGTCCATACGCGAATGGGAAGTACCCTCCGTCATGCACTTTCCCTCCACTCTCCAACCCCTCCATGCAGTATTGCCTGATTTAATGCGGGAAAATATAAAATATAGCAGAAAACCTTACTTGTGCAAAGTAAGGAAGAGCTGACAGTTCAACATCAGGCAGAAAAATCTTAAAACATGTCCATTTTGTCACATCATAATAAAGAGAAATGTCCGCGCCCGGTAGCTGAGTGGTCAGCGTGACAGAACGTCAGTCCTAAAGGAACGGGTTCGATTCCCGACTGGGTCGGAGATTTCCTCCGCTCAGGGACTGGTTGTTGTGTTGTCCTAATCATCATCATTTCATCCCCATCGACGCGCAAGTCGCCGAAGTAGCTTCAAATTGAAAGACTTGCATCCGGCGAACGGTCTGCTCGACTGGAGGCCTATTTTTATGAAGAGAAATTCGAATAAACAAGTAGTCCCATGGTTATAATGATGTGAAAATTTCTAGATGGCGACTCTAGCCCACTTCTGCTACTTAAGAGAAGACAGTAAATTCTAAATAAGCCAACTACACTGGGTTGAAACTGCATTGCTGCCGCAGTGCGCATATCTCTTCTCCTCCAGTATGTACCATAGTTTTTCAACTGTTTTTTGCGCTATACCAGTACGCTGCAGAATTGTAATAGGTCTTGGAAGCAACTTCCGGTACTCCAGCACGCTTCATTTGTCACCTGCACGCATATTACCTTCCCATGCATATCAGAGTCAGATGCTGTAAATATTATTTTCCACCATTTCCACAATTCATCGACTTGTTAAATATATCTCTAGAATACCACATCAAAAGTTGCATACCATGTTAGTTCTATTTCACGGATTCGCACCCTTGAGGCGATTATTTTTCGTAGTTTACACTAATTTTCGGAATTTTAATTCATAACAAGTGTTGACAATTCTCTGAGTACGTCCAATCTCCAGTGATCGACTGTAAGCCATGATATTTGCGACGTATTTTCGTTAATTTGAAATTCTTTCACCTAAGTTTTGGTTTTTAATACATGCAAATTGCGGCATTGCTTTAATTACCGCAGTAAGCATAATCATTGAAATTATTCGTCTACAGCTGCAATGCAACAAATTACAATCTATGTATAGTGCGACAGTTCCTTTTTTTACGAGGTTGCAGACTGATTAGTCTAATATTCTTATTGTTTACCGCAATTTTTGTTGTTGCCTCTCATCAATTCCATATCACAATGCACTCCCGTGTTCGCTAGTACGGCACTGCTGAAGTATCATTCAAGCGTCTCCACAACTCTGCCGACAATTTGACATGCATAAGTGGCAACTGCCTCGATTAGCGTTCATTTGTATTTTATAAAAACCTCGCGAACTCCATCCACTAGGAATTAGTTGTATGACCTTGCACAAATCTACTGCCTAAAATCCCGCACATGCAGCACAAAACACAGTCATGTTTATCCCTGCCCCCTCCATAGCACAACCCATTAAAGAATACGTAATCGGTTTTCTATGCTCACCTTCTTCACTTGGAACGGAACTCTTCCAATCCCTTCTATTATTATCATTTACGCAACATCGTTTAGAAAACAGTACATCTGGAATTTAGGCCAGTTCATATGAACACTGTGGAAGCACAGGCAGTCTTTCGAAAACTCTTCTGCAACGGAACTGGAATATATGCTCATCAATAACATTGTTTCAAGCCATTCTAGCGAACAGCTGCCTGCGTGTCAAGGTCATAAATGACTACCAATCCGTAATGGTTCGTCACGCCACTTCTAGGTATCGGTCACAAACTCAACCGAAATCGAAAAACTACAACTTTTATGTCCCATCTCTACAAACTCAAAATTGGCATCTCATAAACTTTGAGAAACGTGATAGTTTAACCTACATTACTACACGATATGCTGGATAAATACCTTGCTCCAGCGTGTCTGAAACAGCATAATTAAATTCATGTAAAAATGCTCTAAAATTTCTCTCATACATGCAGTAATTCCGTGATTCAAGTCCTATTCATGGTACTCTGGGTATACCAGTGCACTTGTCACTTGTTTCCATTTCAATGTCTTGATAATATCATTCATATCATATTATGTCAATATTTGCAATATTGCATGTTATCAGGAGATAGTAGAAAATGAAATTTTCACCGAGCACAGAGAACTACATTGCCAACTTACAGGAAATGATCTCTTTCAATAAATGCTAGACTTCGTGATTATTTTCCGACGTTAAACTCGGAGGCAACAAATGCAAGTGAAATGCACTGAAGTGCCAAAGAAAGTGATACCAGGGTGCGTATTCAAATACAGAGATCTGTAAACAGGTGATGTCGGCAACACCTATATAAGACACAATGTGTCTGGCTCAGTTGTTATATCGGTTACTGCTGCTATAATGGCAGGTTAACAAGATTTAAGTGAGTTTGAACATGGTGTTATAGTCGGTGCACCAGCGATGAGACACAGCATCTCCGAGGTAGTGATGGAGTGGGGATTTTCCTTACGACCATTTCAAGAGGGTACTGTGAATATCAGGAATCCGGTAAATGTCAAATCTCCGACATCGCTGCGGCTGGAAAAAGATCCTGCAAGAACGGGACCAACGACGGTTGAAGAGAAGCGTTCAACGCGACAGAACTGCAACCCTTCCGCAAATCGCTGCGGATTTCAAGCCTGGGCTATCAAAAAAGTGTCAGCGTGCGAACTATTCAACGAAACATAATCGATATGGGAGTCCGAAGCCGAAGGCCCACTCTTGTTCCATAGATGACTGTACGACGCCAACGTGTGCGTCTCGCCAGGGCCCGTCAACACCGACATTGGACTGTTGATGATTGAAAACATATTGTCTGCTCGGACGAGTCTCGTTTCGAATTATATCGAGCGGATGGACGTGTACGGGTACGGAGACAACCTCATGAATTCATGGAAACTGCATGTTAGCAGGGGACTGTTCAAGGGAGGTGGAGGCTCTGTAATGGTGTCAGTTCAGAAATGGCTCTAAGCACTATGGGACTTAACATTTGAGGTCCCCTAGACTTAGAACTACTTAACTCTAACTAACGTAAGGACATCACGCACATCCATGCCCGAACCTGCGACAGTAGCAGCAGCACGGTTCCGGACTCAAGCGCCTAGATCCGCTCGGCCACAGAGGCCGGCAATGGTGTTGGGCGTGTGAACTTGTAGTGATATTGGATGCCTGATACGTCTAGATACGACTCTGACAGGTGACATGTACGTAAGCATCCTGCCTGGTCACCTGCATCCATTCATGACCATTGTGCATTCCGATTGACATGGGCAATTCCAGCAGCACAATGCGACACCCTACACGTCCGGAATTGCTACAGAGTGGCTCCAGGAACATTATTCTAAGTTTAAGCACTTCCGCTGGCCACCAAACGTCCCAGACATGAACATTATTGAGCATGTCTCGGATGCCTTGCAACGTGCTCTTCAGAAGAGATTTTCACTCCCTCGTACTATTACGGATTTATGGACAGCCCTGCAGGATTCATGGTGTCAGTTCCCTCCAGCACTACTTCAGATATTATTCGAATCCATGCCACGTCGTGTTGCGGCACGTCTGCGTGCTCGCGAGGACTACACGATATTAGGCAGGTGTAACAGTTTCTTTGGCTCTTCAGTGTACCGTTTAAACTGAACACCTAAGCAACAACTGATAAATTGCAGAAAGTTGTTAGCAGTGTACTCAGAACGATTGTCAATAAAAAAAACACCAAGTTAGTGGTCAGTGGAGACTTTTGATCAGTTCTGTTGTTTTCCAAGAAAGTGAATCCGCTGTTGGAATGATGCGAAAAAGAGGGGTTGCAGTTCTTGGCAACATTTTGTCGCTTACCGAATACTAAACTCCAGGAACCACTTTCTGACTGCTTCTGGAACAGTACAACAAAATACTTGTTTAAAGAAGTGTAAATGGATCTGAATGAATTGAATATTATCAAACATCAAATTGAACTTAGAGAAGAGAAGCTGCTTCTGAAGAACAAATACATTCGACTGACATTCAAAATTCCACAACGGAAGAAGTGTGTCATATCTGCAGAAGATATCCGATTGAACAAGTTTTGGGAAAGGAAGAAATTGTTCACTGCTAAGATCTAAACTTATTCATTATAGACTCTGTTGAATAATGTTAGATTTTAGTACCTCAATGTGGATGTAAACTATGTACATACATAAATAAATAAATAAGTCGGGTACAGCAACACATTTATTTTACAGAGACCTAAGGAATACTATCCTACAAAAAGCACCCTTTTCACATTTTAAACAATTATTATTCATCTTAAAATTTAAAATATTACGTTTTCTGCATTGTTCTAGGGCAGCTGTCGTGCATTATCAACAATGTTTTAAGTGTAGATAAATTTTAAACTGAATGCGAAAAGTAATGACTTCATGGGATTCTAGTAGTTACCACGTTTTATGAGTTACCTGCTCTCTGGTAATTTCTTAAAGAATTTTAAATAATCTGGGGCAGTGGACGAGTTGTTCCAGCACTTTTCACCTGAATGAGGGCTGGTATACAAGTTATGAAAGGCAAGTATATTTTCCGGTAAGTTTATGGAAATTTTTGATAGTGCGTTATCCGCTTTCTAGATGAGTTGACGATTTCGTTCCCGCACAAAGTTTCGATGCGATGCTTGACATAGCTCGTTTTCTTCAGTTGCTGCGACAATGGTCATGAATGAGATTTTTGTCCCTACTACGAGTAGACAATTAATCAAGATGAGACCACGCCATAAATAACAAGCAAATAACATTTATCTGTGAATTAAATCTTCCATCGATTTCCTCTGTTATCCTATGGGAGATACACGGCAGTTAACTGAGACATTGCAGTACTGTCTGGTATTGTCCTGCAACACGATCTACGTAAGTACGTGGAAGCAGTCAGCGGCAAAGTAATGGCGCAGTTACGCAGCGGCTGGGAGAACGGCTCCTGGTGTGCCGCTAAAGCACCTACGTGAATAGTCCACAGCAAAAAGGGTTCCGCGGGGCAGTGTAGCGCTGGGCACAGAAAGCGGTGGTCAGGATTTGGAAGCTTTCATGGCGTGCTGCGCTCCTTGTCAAACAATGGCGCTTTCGTGTCCGCTGCCAGCCCCGAGAGAATAGTGCGGCCGGCTTGAGGTAACCTGTGCGCATCGCCGTGAAATGAAACGCGGGCCGCTCGCCGCCGGCTACACGCACCGAATTAGGATTGCTGAATTGCTGCTCTGTTAACTTCGACTTGAAATGTCACATCGAGTTGGTTGACGATACTGAAGTACCCTAGCAGCTTAAGTTACATTCTTAAACTCAGTCACCTGCTTGTAAATATAAACCACACTTAATACTTTCTTCAACTGCTTGTAAATATAAACCACACTTAATACTTACTTCAAGATTTCTGATTAATTTATCGGACTTGCTCGTTAGTGTAGTGGGCAACCAGGCGTATTCCTGAGACTAGGATAAGCTACGTAAAAACATTTAAACGTTCTGCCTTTATAACTAGTGCTTCGTCCTTGAATAATACCGCAAACAGTGCGAAGTTTTCTTTTACGCCGGAGACGGAAAAGTTAGATGAAGAACCAACTGTTGTGTTGTTATATAGTTGTCGTTTGACGTATTGACTGTGGCGTGGCAATGAAAGCGCAACTGTTGAGCAGCTACTGACAGTTTATTTTTCCGAACCTATAGCGCGAAGCATACATTGTGTGCTAGTGGTAACCACAAAAGATACAAAGCAGTAGATAAACTTCCCCGTTGTATGCTCCACCAATGTTTAGTTATCCGCTTGTATGAGTCTTGGTTCGTGATGGATACTTTCGAGGTGTTCAGAATCACGTTGCTTACAATTTGGGCACGTACTGCAAGTTGAAATACTATCGGTATACTGTTATGGAATCCAGATGCTCAGCGAAACAAGGAGAATGCACTCATGACTTCATACGCTGAAGAGCCAAAGAAACTGATACACTTGCCTAACATCGCGTAGGGCCCCTGCGAGCACGCAGAAGTGCCGCAACGCGACGTGGCATGGACTCGACTAATGTCTGAAGTAGTGCTGGAGGAAACTGACACCATGAACCCTGCCGGCCTGTTCATAAATCCGAAAGAGCACGAGAGGGTGGAGATCTCTTCCGAACAGCGCATTGCAAGGCATCCCAGATATGCTCAATAATGTTCGTTTCTGGGGAGTTTGGCGGCCAGTGGAAGTGTTCCTGGAGCCGCTCTGTAGCAATTGTGGACGTGTGGGGTGTCCCATTGTCCCGCTGGAATTGTCTAAATCCATCGGAACGCACAACAGACATGAATGGATACAGGTGATGAGACAGGATGCTTACGTACGTGGCATCCGTCAGAGTAGTAGCTAGACGCATCGGGGGTTCCATATCACTCCAACTGCACACGCCCCACACCATTACGGAGCCTGCAACAGCTTGAAGAGTCCCCTGCTAACGTGCAGGGATCATGGATTCAAGAGGTTCTCTCCATACCCGTACACGTCCATCAACTCGATATAATCTGAAACGAGACTCGTGCAACCAGGCAACATGTTTCCAGTCATCAACAGTCCAATGTCGCTGTTGACGGGCCCAGGCGAAGCGTAAAGCTTCATGTCGTGCAGTCGTCGAGGGTATAGGAAAGGGCCTTCGGCTCCGAAAGCCCATATCGATTATATATCGTTGAATGGTTCGCACGCTGACACTTGTTGATGACCCAGGGCTGAAATCTGCAGCAATTTGCGGAAGAGTTGCACTTCTGTCACGTTGAATGATTCTCTTCAGTTGTCGTTCCCTCCGTTCTTGCAGGATTTTTTTTGCGGCCGCTGCGATGTCGGAGATTTGATGTTTTACCGGATTCCTGATATTCACGGTAATCTCGTGAAATGGCCGTACGGGGAAATCCCCACTTCATCGCTACCTTGGAAATGTTGCGTCCCATCGCTCGTGCACCGGCTATAGCACTACATTCAGACTCAATTAAATATTGATAATCTGCCATTGTAGCAACGGTAACCGATCTAACAACTGCGCCAGACAGTTGTTGTTTTGTACAGGCCTTTGCGACCGCAGCGCCGTATTCTGCCGGTTTACATACGCATGCCTATACCAGTTTCTTTGGTGCTTTGCTGTAAATAGCTGTCTTAGGTAAGTTTAGACGTATGCGCAGGTTTCCTCTTAGGACATCTTGGTTCAAATGGCTCTGAGCGCTATGGGACTTAACAACTATGGTCATCAGTCCCCTAGAACTTAGAACTACTTAAACCTAACTAACCTAAGGACATCACACACATCCATGCCCGAGCAGGATTCGAACCTGCGACCGTAGCAGTCGCGCGGTTCCGGACTGAGCGCCTAGAACCGCGAGACCACCGCGACCGGCTTAGGGCATCTTGTTATACGATACAATAGTTACTTTACCTAGTAAAAAGTATGTTTTAATCTTTTTAATAGGCTTGTAACTAACAGACTCCGCGAAGGTTTTACTAACTTTCACATCTGCATATGGGCTTAGCAAGCCACTGTACACTGCGTGGCCTCATTCTTAGTGACATTTTGCCGCCGGAGAATGTGTCGACATGTACTGATATCAATCGTTAAACATATCAACAAGAAACGGTCATTGGGATGGGCCTATAGTGGATAATCAAACACTTTTTACGTTTCAGAGGTTATAGTGCCACTTACTACTGTAGCTGTCTTGAGAATAACGAGTGTTATCCACGGTTTGATTTAACCGACTGAATGTCGCAGTCATTATTAGAATATTTTTGTGCGTTCGTGTGTCCGCTTGACGCGCGCGCTCGTGACTGTCTCTCTCTCTCTCTCTCTCTCTCTCTCTCTCTCTCTCTCTCTGTGTGTGTGTGTGTGTGTGTGTGTGTGTGTGTGTGTGTGTGTGTGTGAGTACGCGCTATGGATGACAGTTATCGCTAAAACAACCGGTTTTCGATGATATTCTTTGTTTTTGTTTCCAGTTTAACCAGAATGTTAAAAAGTTCAAAACGACCGATTTCTGGAACAAAGGAATTTCAGTTTTTGTTACTGTGATTTCCAGTAATAAACATAGACTTCGAACAAAGACTGAAAAATTCTAGTGAAGGTGAAGGGATAGGACATCTTGATCGATATGGGGTTGAAACTTTGGGGGTTGGGGTTGTTTGGGGAAGGAGGCCAGACAGCGAGGTCATCAGTCTCATCGGATTAGGGAAGGACGGGGAAGGAAGTCGGCCGTGCCCTTTCAAAGGAACCATGCCGGCATTTGCCTGGAGCCATTTAGGGAAATCACGGAAAACTTAAATCAGGATGGCCGGACGCCGGATTGAACCGTCGTCCTCCCGAATGCGAGTCCAGTGTGCTAGAAACTTTGGGAGAATTGTTATTAAAATAGTACTGAGCATGTTTCCCATTTTCTGTAACAACCCAATACTTCAAAGCAGTTGGAATGTTACGAAGAAACATTACTCGTTTTTAAAAAGAATTTTAGTTGAAAATCAGATTTTAGCAGCGCTGGTATGGCAAACTTATGTGTCGGTTATTACTCGATTAACAGTAAAATATGAAAAAATGTTGTAACTGAGATGAAACAATTACCGAAAACTACCGGTTACTCTGATGTAAAATACCGGTATCCTTTTCAATCGGTAGGTTTTTCCCATCCTTAGTACGCACTACTGTCGTGACAGCAGTCTTCTGATAATCGTAATAATGGAAGTAGACAAATTTTTTCTTTTTTGCTCTGGGCTTCACCTTCCATAAACGAGAGGCTCATTGGTGACAAAGTACTGTTACCTGTGATGAAAGCATAGGTGTACCAGCGTAGGTGTACCCATGTTTTATTTATTACAAAATTCTCACACGTTTCAAGCAGTCACCATCTGTGCTTCTTCTAAACGGAAGATTTACTACTGGCGAACGCAGCTGACAATATGGTGCCTTTAGCAATCAGTATACATCTTGAATTTGTTTGGTAGTCATTCTGTTCATGAGATATCATGTTTCCCTGGGCGCTGCAACGATTTCGAGACTATCGTGCAGCCGAGGTGGACGGGAAAGTTCACAAACCAGAAACTAAATAGATCCCCAAACCTTTGTGTCGGCCTCTCTTACAGTCCTCATCGAGGCACAGAAGGGCACTGACCCAATATCCGGTCCTAGGATTCCGACTACAAACATGGCTGCTTGTCATTTGTTCCCAATTCCCAAAAGAATGCCCCCTCCCCCTACCGCACAACTTAAGTACAACTCTAGTTTACCTTTTTTATGGACAAAGAAGACACGTGATGGTTTCCTGTATCACCTTTACATCTACATCTACATACATACTCCGCAGTCCACCATACGGTGCGTGGCGGAGGGTAACTTGTACCACAACTAGCATCTTCTCTCCCTGTTCCACTCCCAAATAGAACGAGGCAAAAATGACTGCCTATATGCCTCTGTTCAAGCCCTAATCTTTCTTATCTTATCTTTGTGGTCTTTCCGCGAAATGTAAGTTGGCGGCAGTAAAATTGTACTGCAGTCAGCCTCAAATGCTGGTTCTCTAAAATTCCTCATTAGCGATTCACGAAAAGAATGCCTCCTTTCCTCCAGAGACTCCCACCCGAGTTCCTGAAGCATTTCCGTAACACTCGCGTGATGATCAAACCTACCAGTAATAAATCTAGTAGCCCGCCTCTGAATTGCTTCTATGTCCTCCCTCAATTCAACCTGATTGGGATCCCAAACGCTCGAGCAGTACTCAAGAATAGGTCGTATTAGTGTTTTATAAGCGGTCTCCTTTACAGATGAACCACATCTTCGCAAAATTCTACCAATGAACCGAAGACGACTATCTGCCTTCCCCACAACTGCCATTACATGCTTGTCCCTCTTCATATCGCTCTGCAATGTTACGCCCAAATATTTAAACGACATGACTGTGTCAAGCGCTACACTACTAATGGAGTATTTAAACATTACGGGATTCTTTTTCCCATTCATCTGCATTAATTTACATTTATCTGTATTCGGAGTTAGCTACCATTCTTTATACCAATCACAAATCCTGTCCAAGTCATCTTGTATCCTCCTACAGTCACTCAACGACGACACCTTCCCGTACACCACAGCATCATCAGCAAACAGCCACACACTGCTATCCACCCTATCCCAAAGATCATTTATGTAGATAGAAAACAACAGCGCTCCTACCACACTTCCCTGGGGCACTTCAGATGATACCCTCACCTCCGATGAACACTCGCCCTTGAGGACAACGTACTGGGTTCTATTACTTAAGATGTCTTCGAGACACTCACATACTTGGGAACCAAACGCTTTCTGGAAGTCAAGGAATATGGCATCCGTCTGATACCCTTCATCCATGGTTCGCAAGATATCTTGCGAAAAAAGGGCGAGTTGCGTTTCGCAGGAGCGATGCTTTCTAAAGCCGTGCTGATGCATGGACAGCAACTTCTCTGTCTCAAGGAAATTCATTATATTCGAACTGAGAATATGTTCGAGAATCCAGCAACAAACAGATGTTAAGGATATTGGTCTGTAATTTTGAGGATCCGTCCTTCTACCCTTCTTATATACAGGCTTCACCTGAGCATTTATTCGACAGGTCAGTTGTACTAGACACTGAATAACACGACTCTACTATACTGTGGGTGTTTACATTTATACACACATGGTCTTCAATGCATCTGTTTAGAAGGAAGAGAAAAAGTGAAAACTCAAACTCGATCAGCGTTTATCTTCAGTTACTGGATCGTCTCAAACTACACTCATGGAAATTGAAATAAGAACACCGTGAATTCATTGTCCCAGGAAGGGGAAACTTTATTGACACATTCCTGGGGTCAGATACATCACATGATCACACTGACAGAACCACAGGCACATAGACACAGGCAACAGAGCATGCACAATGTCGGCACTAGTACAGTGTATATCCACCTTTCACAGCAATGCAGGCTGCTATTCTCCCATGGAGACGATCGTAGAGATGCTGGATGTAGTCCTGTGGAACGGCTTGCCATGCCATTTCCACCTGGCGCCTCAGTTGGACCAGCGTTCGTGCTGAACGTGCAGACCGCGTGAGACGACGCTTCATCCAGTCCCAAACATGCTCAATGGGGGACAGATCCGGAGATCTTGCTGGCCAGGGTAGTTGACTTACACCTTCTAGAGCACGTTGGGTGGCACGGGATACATGCGGACGTGCATTGTCCTGTTGGAACAGCAAGTTCCCTTGCCGGTCTAGGAATGGTAGAACGATGGGTGCGATGACGGTTTGGATGTACCGTGCACTATTCAGTGTCCCCTCGACGATCACCAGTGGTGTACGGCCAGTGTAGGAGATCGCTCCCCACACCATGATGCCGGGTGTTGGCCCTGTGTGCCTCGGTCGTATGCAGTCCTGATTGTGGCGATCACCTGCACGGCGCCAAACACGCATACGACCATCATTGGCGCCAAGGCAGAAGCGACTCTCATCGCTGAAGACGACACGTCTCCATTCGTCCCTCCATTCACGCCTGTCGCGACACCACTGGAGGCGGGCTGCACGATGTTGGGGCGTGAGCGGAAGATGGCCTAACGGTGTGCGGGACCGTAGCTCAGCTTCATGGAGACGGTTGCGAATGGTCCTCGCCGATACCCCAGGAGCAACAGTGTCCCTAATTTGCTGGGAAGTGGCGGTGCGGTCCCCTAATGCACTGCGTAGGATCCTACAGTCTTGGCGTGCATCCGTGCGTCGCTGCGGTCCGGTCCCAGGTCGACGGGCACGTGCACCTTCCGCCGACCACTGGCGACAACATCGATGTACTGTGGAGACCTCACGCCCCACGTGTTGAGCAATTCGGCGGTACGTCCACCCGGCCTCCCGCATGCCCACTATACGCCCTCGCTCAAAGTCCGTCAACTGCACATACGGTTCACGTCCACGCTGTCGCGGCGTGCTACCAGTGTTAAAGACTGCGACGGAGCTCCGTATGCCACGGCAAATTGGCTGACACTGACAGCGGCGGTGCACAAATGCTGCGCAGCTAGCGCCATTCGACGGCCAACACCTTGGTTCCTGGTGCGTCCGCTGTGCCGTGCGTGTGATCATTGCTTGTACAGCCCTCTCGCAGTGTCCGGAGCAAGTATGGTGGGTCTGACACACCGGTGTCAATGTGTTCTTTTTTCCATTTCCAGGAGTGTATATAGGGTGCAAAGCAGCACAACACGCATTCACAGAATTACAAATCCTGCTGTCCTGTTGACACGGTTCCTCATTAACATGTCAAACTGAGAAAAAACAACACCGTCTTGGTTATACTGGCCAATTACAGAATGCTTTTGCGTTGATCTAGTCGAATGCATAGCAGGCACACGATTAATATGTGTCAAATGTCTTTTTACTAAAAGCTCTTTCGTTCTCTGACTTAATTTTTGCATATTAAAAGTGGAAACTAATGTAAAACTAAAAAAACTTTCGACTGAAAATAAAGGAATATCCTTTTCAAATTGATCATTTTACGTATATCTTTTGTGTGTGGTTTCCTGTTTAGAAATTATGCCTAACGCTGCTAACATTCATTTACAATCTAAACCACCTTTTATTCGCAGCCGTACAATAGATTTCTTGGAGAATAACGTCCATGAGTTTAAATGATCTACCACAGACGAAGAAGGAAGTCAAAATACCTCAATTCACATAGCTTCTTTCTGACGCAACAAAATACACTCCTGGAAATTGAAATAAGAATACCGTGAATTCATTGTCCCAGGAAGGGGAAACTTTATTGACACATTCCTGGGGTGAGATACATCACATGATCGCACTGACAGAACCACAGGCACATAGACACAGGCAACAGAGCATGCACAATGTCGGCACTAGTACAGTGTATATCCACCTTTCGCAGCAATGCAGGGTGCTATTCTCCCATGGAGACGATCGTAGAGACGCTGGATGTAAACCTGTGGAACGGCTTGCCATGCCATTTCCACCTGGCGCCTCAGTTGGACCAGCGTTCGTGCTGGACGTGCAGACCGCGTGAGACGACGCTTCATCCAGTCCCAAACATGCTCAATGGGGGACAGATCCGGAGATCTTGCTGGCAGGGTAGTTGACTTACACCTTCTAGAGCACATTGGGTGGCACGGGATACATGCGGACGTGCATTGTCCTGTTGGAACAGCAAGTTCCCTTGCCGGTCTAGGAATGGTAGAACGATGGGTTCGATGACGGTTTGGATGTACCGTGCACTATTCAGTGTCCCCTCGACGATCACCAGTGGTGTACGGCCAGTGTAGGAGATCGCTCCCCACACCATGATGCCGGGTGTTGGCCCTGTGTGCCTCGGTCGTATGCAGTCCTGATTGTGGCGCTCACCTGCACGGCGCCAAACACGCATACGACCATCATTGGCACCAAGACAGAAGCGACTCTCATCGCTGAAGACGACACGTCTCCATTCGTCCCTCCATTCACGCCTGTCGCGACACCACTGGAGGCGGGCTGCACGATGTTGGGGCGTGAGCGGAAGACGGCCTAACGGTGTGCGGGACCGTAGCCCAGCTTCATGGAGACGGTTGCGAATGGTCCTCGCCGATACCCCAGGAGCAACAGTGTCCCTAATTTGCTGGGAAGTGGCGGTGCGGTCCCCTAATGCACTGCGTAGGATCCTACGGTCTTGGCGTGCATCCGTGCGTCGCTGCGTTCCGGTCCCAGGTCGACGGGCACGTGCACCTTCCGCCGACCACTGGCGACAACATCGATGTACTGTGGAGACCTCACGCCCCACGTGTTGAGCAATTCGGCGGTACGTCCACCCGGCCTCCCGCATGCCCACTATATGCCCTCGCTCAAAGTCCGTCAACTGCAATACGATTCACGTCCACGCTGTTGCGGCATGCTACCAGTGTTAAAGACTGCGATGGAGCTCCGTATGCCACGGCAAACTGGCTGACACTGACGGCGGCGGTGCACAAATGCTGCGCAGCTAGCGCCATTCGACGACCAACACCGCGGTTCCTGGTGTGTCCGCTGTGCCGTGCGTGTGATCATTGCTTGTACATACCTCTCGCAGTGTCCGGAGCAAGTATGGTGGGTCTGACACACCGGTGTCAATGTGTTCTTTTTTCCATTTCCAGGAGTGTATTTTAATTAATCTGTATGTATTACGAAAGTGGATGTATGTGTGTATATATGTTCCACATATCTTCCCAAGCCACTGGATCGACTTCAGTCACACTTGGTACACATAGCACCGTTAGACATTTTGACTGTTGCCTGCTCGCAATGTAACTTCACCTAAGTAATCTTTATGTTGTAACGTTTTCATCTTTGTTGATGTTTCTGTAAAACATATTTTTCTATGTATTTTAAAGGGTTGTTAAAATTTAATTTTGATGAAGACTTCCTTGTTGTTGTGGTTGTCGTCTTCAGTCCAGAGACTGGTTTGATGCAGCTCTCCATGCTACTCTATCCTGTGCAAGCTTCTTCATCTCCCATTACCTACTGCAACCTACATCCTTCTGAATCTGTTTAGTGTATTCATCTCTTGATCTCCCTCTACAATTTTTACCCTCAACGCTGCCCTCCAATACTAAATTGGTGATCCACTGATGCCTCAGAATATGCCCTACCGACCGATCCCTTCTTCTAGTCAAGTTGTGCCACAAATTTCTCTTCTCTCCAATTCTGTTCAATACCTCCTCATTAGTTATGTGACCTACCCATCTAATCTTCAGCATTCTTCTGTAGCACCACATTTCGAAAGCTTCTATTCTCTTCTTGTCCAAACTATTTATCGTCCATGTTTCACTTCCATACATGGCTACACTCCATACAAATACTTTCAGAAACGACTTCCTGACTATACTCGATGTTATCAAATTTCTCTTCTTCAAAAACGCTTTCCTTGCCATTGGTTCAAACGGTTCAAATGGCTCTGAGCACTATGGGACTTAACATCTATGGTCATCAGTCCCCTAGAACTTAGAACTACTTAAACCTAACTAACCTAAGTACAGCACAAAACTCCCAGTCATCACGAGGCAGAGAAAATCCCTGACCCCGCCGGGAATCGAACCCGGGAACCCGGGCGTGGGAAGCGAGAACGCTACCGCACGACCACGAGCTGCGGACCCTTGCCATTGCCAGTCTACATTTTATATCCTCTCTACTTCGACCATCATCAGTTATTTTGCTCCCAATATAGCAAAACTCATTTACTACTTTAAGTGTCTCATTTCCTAATCTAATTCCCTCAGCATCGCCCGACTTAATTCAACTACATTCCATTATCCTCGTTTTGCTTTTGTTGATGTTCATCTTATATCCTCCTTTCAAGACACTGTCCATTCCATTCAGCTGCTCTTCCAAGTCCTTTGCTGTCTCTGACAGAATGATAATGTCATCGGTGAACCCCAAAGATTTTATTTCTTCTCCATGGATTTTAATTCCAACTTCGAATTTTTCTTTTGTTTCCTTTACTGCTTGCTCAATATACAGATTGAATAACATCGAGGATAGGCTACAACCCTGTCTCACTCCCTTCCCAACCACTGCTTCCCTTTCATGGTCCTCGACTCTTATAAGTGCCATCTGGTTTCTGTACAAATTGTAAATAGCCTTTCGCTACCTGTATTTTACCCCTGCCACCTTTTCTCTAAGTCTACAAATGCTATAAACGTAGGTTTGCCTTTCCTTAATCTATTTTCTAAGAGATGTCGTAGGGTCTGTATTGCCTCACGTGTTCCAACATTTCTATGGAATCCAAACTGATCTTCCCCGATGTCGGCATCTATCAGTTTTCCATTCGTCAGTAGAGAATTCGTGTTAGTATTTTGAAACTGTGGCTTTTTAAACTGATAGTTCGGTAATTTTCACATCTGTCAACACCTGCTTTCTTTGGGATTGGAATTATTATAGTCTTCTTGAAGTCTGAGGGTATTTCGACTGTCTCATACATCTTCCTCACCAGATGGTAGAGTTTTGTTAGGCCTGACTCTCCCAATGCTGTCAGTAGTTCTAATGGAATGTTGTCTACTACCGGGGCCTTGTTTCGACTTAGGTCTTTCAGTGCTCTGTCAAACTCTCCACGTAGTATCATATCTCATATTTCATCTTCATCTACATTCTCTTCCATTTCTATAGAATTGTCCTCAAGAACATCGCACTTGTATAGATCCTCTACATACTCCTTCCATCTTTCTGCTTTCCCTCGTTTGTTTAGAACTGGGTTTCCATCTTAGCAATTGATATTCATGCAAGCGGTTCTCTTTTTTCCAAAGGTCTCTTTAATTTTCCTGTAGGCAGTATCTATCTTACGCCTAGTGATATACGCCTTTACATCCTTACATTTGTCCTCTAGCCTTGCCTGCTTAGCCATTTTGCTCTTCCTGTCGATCTCATTCTTGAGACGTTTGTGTTCCTTTTTGCCTGCTTCATTTACTGCATTTTTATATTTTCTCCTTTCATCAATTAAATTCAGTATTTCTTCTGTTACCCAAGGATTTCTATTAGGCCTCGTCTTTTTACTTACTTGATCCTCTGCTAACTTCACTATTTCGTCTCTCAAAGGTACCCGTTCTTCTTCTACTGTATTTATTTCCCCAATTTCTGTCAATCGTTCCCTAATACTCTGCCTGAAGCTCTCTACAACCTCTGGTTCTTTCAGTTTATCCAGGTCCCATCTCCTCAAATTCCCACCTTTTTGCAGTTTCTTCAGTTGTAATCTACAGTTCAGAACCAATAGATTGTGTTCAGAGTCCACATCTGCCCCTGGAAATGTCTTACAATTGAAAACCTGGTTCCTGAATCTCTGTCTTGCCATTATATAATCTGTCTGATACCTTCTAGTATCTCCTGGCTTTTTCCATGGATACAGCCTTCTTTCATGATTCTTGAACCAAGTGTTAGCTATTTTTAAGTTATACTCTGTGCAAAATTCTAGCAGGCAGCTTCCTCTTTCCTTTCTCCCCCGAATCCATATTCACCTACTATGTTTCCTTCTCTCCCCTTTCCTACTATCTAATTCCAGGCACCCATGACTATTAAATTTTCGTCTCCCTTCACTATCTGAATAATTTCTTTTATCTCATCATACATTTCATCAGCCTCTTCGTCATCTGCGGAGATAGTTGTCATATAAACATGTACTACTGTGGTAAGCATGGGCTTCGTATCTATCTTGGCCACAAAATGTATTTCCAACCGATTGGCAGTGGTATTTTTCCGTTGATATTCTGCTATGCTTCATTCAATATTTTCTTAAATATTATTATGGTAAATTTTGCTTTTTACAATTTTATCACAGGTGTTCTCATGTCATCCCTCTCAACGAATTTATCATCCACATGAACAGCACGCGTACATGGACTCCATTTTTATTTTGAAGTTTTAAATCATACGGCAACTGTATGTTTATTCTAAATTAACAATCTGAAGAATGTCATATGATTTAATAGTAATATCGTCTCTGTGACGCTTGACGCATATGTCCGTTTACGTGTAACCAGGTAGTAGCGAGCCATTGTGTCAAAGGAAGCTAGCTCAGCTGACGTGGGCAGCGTAGGACAGTTTCAGATGGTGACACGATGTTTTGCACACGTGTCAAATGGTTCAAATGACTCTGAGCACTATGGGACTTAACATCTGAGGTCATCAGTCCCCTAGAACTTCGAATTGCTTAAACCTAGCTAACCTAAGGACATCACACACATCCATACCCGAGACAGGATTCGAACCTGCACACGTGTCACTTGTCTGTGTAAGGGTATGTTCGTTCATAAGAAAACTTGTGCTCTACAGATTACCTAAGTCCCTTATCCCAAAAAAAAAATAAAGCTATGAAAACAGCCGTTCAGAATGTAGAAATCTAGTATGTACGTTTACTTGCCGTCGGCTAACGTTCACTTGTATGTAAAGAAACGTCAGCTAGCCAGTTTATGTCTTCATTACCGGTCGGAAGGAATTTTTTAAACTGTAGTAAGTTGTCTCATCACCGTGTAGACATCATCCCAATTAGTGGGTTCCAGTGGTAATGAATAATTTGTACGGTGGCAGATATGGAATGCACGGATCATTAGCTGATATGAAGCTCAGTAATAGTTCTGTCAAATTAAACCTCAATACATGTTTGTATGATAATTATCAATAATGAAACTTAAACACTTTAAAATGATAGCCCATAGCATAAACGTATTTCCATGAAACGATCCCATTCAACCATTTGCAATGTTTTAAACGGATAGCGTTGCCTTCTCAGACGTATACTGTGAATTAGTGGACTTGTAAATCAGTCTTATTTACAGGTGGTTTTCTTGCGGTAGTTTAATGTAGAATCCCACACGTTTTTGATGTTGTGTCAAGACGAAATCGAACGACAACCCTCAAATATTTTTAAAACTCCTTCTTCACGTATACCATAATTACTTTCTCCAAGTGGGAACATCCACATAAATTACACTGTGTATTGCATAATACGCAACAATGGCCATTTCCAAGCTCTTAATCTTTCAATTGTAACACTGTTCATGTACAAACTGTACTGCTAAGGATTAACAAATATACTAAAACATGAATCAATTATATTGTAATATTTGTTGCGTCAGTATACTGGGTGCACGGTAATGAAGAGTGAAATCTGAAGTAGGTGGCAGTATATGACAACAGAAGGGGACATTTTCCGGAAAATGAGGTAATCACATTGTGGTACTCCTTATTCCAGCGAAACGTAGTGTGTAGTTAAAAATCCAAGATGACGGAAATAGCGCCATTGCGTCAATGCAAAATTGAAAACTCTTTTCATCCTTATGTCGAGGTAGATCAGTTGTGTGCTTTATACCCCTCCCTCTCACCTTTTTACAGCTAGTAAGAGTGTAGTATTAGCAAATGGCACCAGCTATGTTATAAAAATTACGTAACGTCAACTTGAAACTGTCATTATTGCATTAAAAACAAAGATATGCATTATTTGTGGCATAAGATGGTGTCATTTTACACTAATTATGTCCTCATCCATACTTCTCACGTAATATTAAAGTGAAGTTAATGTTGAAGTTATGCATTATTTACCTGCTGAGGCATCATGTCACGGACTGCGCGGCTCTTCCCGCCGGAGGTTCCAGTCCTCCCTCGGGCATGGGTGTGTGTCTTGTTCTTAGCATTCGTTAGTTTAAGTAGTGTGTAAGTCTAGGGACCGGTGACCTAAGCAGTTTGGTCATTTAGGATTTCACACACATTTGAACATTTGAACATTACCTGCTGATACGTATCTCTGGGTTAATACTGAATGAAGATTAAAAATATGCGTAATACATATAGGCACGCCCACACACACACACACACACACACACACACACACACACACACACACACATCTCTCTATTTAATATATCAACTACCGGTACATTTTGTAATCATTTCTGCCCCCCCACCCTTCCTCTCTCTCTCTTTATCTCTATGATTCCATTTCCCACAACATTAAAAAAAAAATTACCTACACTTCTTTGGTGTCATGCTCAGAAAACGAATAAGTACTCTCATCATACAACTTTTCGTCAGTCACTCTCGGACGTGCACAAGGTACACATGTCAGTGCAGTGTACTCTTGCTGCTGCGAGGCCGATAAAGCTCAGTGCAGAGAGAGGTGTCTCCACACGTCTCCGCTATCCTGATAAGGTGCAGTGTAGCTGAAAGACATGACACCGTATAGGAATAAGTAAAATAAGTGAAAGAGAAAGAATACACAGCATATAAAATTTATTATAAAACAGATTGTTTTGTCTTACAATGTTAATTACATATTGTTCATGTATCTACATTTTTATAATATTCACATTACATATTTTAGTATTTTACAATAAAATGAAATTACGATGGATCACTAAATTTTTTCATCATAAAAATATGTTATTCACCTAATGTCTTCAAATGGTCCATTACAGCTGATTTGCACCTATAAAATAACAATATGAACCCAACCATGAAATAACAATATGAACCATTTGTCTAGTTGTAGTCAACATTCGTATGCATTAAACTTTTCGAATATTTAATTTCCTGCTAAAACGAATCACGTGGGAATATTTGATAAAACAATGCAAACGTATTTAATAACGTATACGGCACTCAGTACTCTGAGCATGAGTGGATGGTTATAAAAAGAGCAGAAGAGGAACAGGAAGGAAAAAAGTTTCAAGTGGCTCCATTGCGTGTGTCGAAATATTATAAACGCGAGAAGCATGTAATCTCTTAAGGATTCCTGTGGCATACAGAGAAATTTACCATTTCCACCATATTAAAAACCTTTCAAGACTAGTACACAATAACATCGCTGCTCACACTAGATCCATTACGGTATGCGGAAGATGTTTATGCTACTTCCATTCTAAAGAGAAGTTAGCAGCGCATTTAGTTTAATGTTCACAATTTTTCAAGCAGTCAGAAGTACAACCCTCTAGGCAGAGAAACAGTTCATTAGATTCGAGTTTTGCAACCAACAATTAAATTTACCATTTGTCGTTTATGCTGACATCGATTGATTACCGCAACCAGGTGTTGGTAATGAAATTCATGCATGTAAACCGTGTAGTATTTCATTCTATGTGCACAGCAGCTATAGTGATGAATATTCTGAGTTTCGGCTGTACTGAGGTGCAGATTGCATAAAGTGGTTTAGTAATCAGTTGTTTCAGACTGCTGAACGGTGCCTCTCACGATAACTGTAGTGTAAATTATAAAGCTAATTTTATGCTGTCTGTTGAGTTTCTCAATCTAACAAATTATGACGAACATTCCATAATCATGAATATCTGCGAGACAGTCAAAGAAACAGCTAAAATGAACCCAGGCTATGTTTATGCAATTGCAGAGTACAACGCATTCGCTAAACCTACGGCTGTGGAATATCGTAACGACGTAAAATTTTGCTTTACAGATTCCTTCATCTTTCTGGCACGCTCTTAGGAAAAACTGGTCTCATATTTAAAGGCAGAAGAGTTACACATAACAAGAGGGCATTTCCCCATTAACGTGTAGTTTAAATTAATCAACAAGAGAGACTCCTCTCCTTACGAGAACGTATGTGACGAATCCGTTTTGATTGAGAAAAAGTTGCCACCGATTGAGGTCTTCAAAAGCTTGCTAAGCGCTAAGCCATCGCTGAAAGAAAAGGCTTACCAAGGACCATGCCAAGTATAGAGATTATCTGGATGAAAGACCTTTGGGAGATTACTAAGAATTGTATTTAAAAATCGACGTCTTACTTCTGGCCTATGTGTTTCAAAACTTCCGCACACTCTGCCTTAAAACATACGAACTATATGCCACATATTATGTGACTTCAGCTGATTTGGCGTGGGACGCGTTGCTGAAAACCACTAACGAAAAATTACGACATATTACCGATAGTGAGCAACTGCAATTTGTTGAGGGCGGCACCAGAGTTGGTAATGTTCACTGCTCCCATAGACATACAGTTGCAAACAAGTACAGGAGTGATTGTGATGAAAATGAGTCATATATAATTTACCTCGATGTTATTTGAAGCAATAATCATTGTTCTTTGAATCAACATCTGTGAGAGCTTTTACGTCTGCAGTTACTTTTGGTAATTATCTGTGTTCCTGCAAAAAAAAAGTGATTTGCATTAACGTTAACGCAATGTTGTGTGATTTCTTTTAAGGAGACATGCTCGTGAAAATGACCAAAAATTTGAAAAAAATTTTCTTCGTCTATAGAAAAGAGCATTTCATGCTGATTTCAAAAATGTATAGGTTATGGGCTTTATCATTTTCCATTTGTTCTAAAATTTAAGTTGAACGTAATTTTGCACAGGGGCCACTCCCATCTGTCAGTTTGAAGTGCGTCAGAATATGTGATGCATTATTTTGTTCTTCCGTTTTTTTTTTTCGTCGTTGGTTACGGATCGCTAACACATGTGTATTCTAGTTTGCATAGCATATTCCCAATTCCCAGGAAACGCCCATTTCCCACAAACACCAGGCATGACGAAACAAGTAGACCTTAGGAAACTAGGAGATTTGTTTAGAAGTGTAAACCGTCATTTGACTGTGTATTATTATATTTATCTTTTGTACTATGCAGATTTTGGCCTTTATGCCACTATCTAGCACAATTCTGAAGGTTGTAAGACCATTATTAAGTCATATTTTTCGTTGTCATTTGACAAATATGACTTAATAATGTTATTGCATGACTGTGGCTCAACGCCATCGGAAGCTTTTTACAAACTAAGAGACTTGTTTTCCGGAGAGAAAAGAAAAATGCGAACTGAGACTTGTTCCTAAACGTTTTTGTTAGGGCTTATCTCCCGACTGCAAGAGCCTCCAGCTTCTGTCTCTCTCTGTCTCTCTCTCTCTCTCTCTCTCTCTCTCTCTCTCACACACACTAAATTTAAAACAAAAACTGGTTTCAACCAATTTTTATAGCATTAACATTTATTTGTGTATACGAACCTCAATGAAATCCAATGCCCACACACAGACTTCCAGAGTGAGACTGCATGAAGCTACCATGCAATTTCCTATCTCTTGTTTTTGTTGTCGCCCTCTTGCGTTCAAGAGATAATCCACTCTTTTCATGCATATTATACTTTAAGGCAGCAGTGCTTGTCTCTTACGAGCGATGGTGATGTGATCCTACAGCAGTGATTGCAGCTTTGCGAGAAATATAATGTAACTCGCACTCCGCCTTAAAGATATGGATCAACAGAGGAATCATTGCTTTGTGAGATATCTCATAATCTTTTTAATCAACGTGTATTATTGTCGATTGCTTTTGACTGGATCATGTTATAGCAACACTGTAAAAATAGAATGTATGGAAATTTCTGTTCCACAATTTGCAGGTAAAAGAAGCAGAGATTCATCTCACAAAACGTCGTTTTTCTTTCGGCTTCAGAACTGTAAAAACATCGTGTGAAGGTCTATTTAAGCATTCAATACCAAGTTTCTAAGGGAAGAAGGGAAGGAAGGAAGCAAGACGGTGTTCAATGTCCCGTCGACAAAGAAGTCATTACAGACGGAGCACAAGCTCGGATTGTGTCAAGTATGGGGAAGGAGATCGGTTGTGCCCTTTCAAAGGAACCATCCCGGCATTTGCCTGGAGCGATTTAGGAAAAACAATGAAAACTTGAATCTGGATGGCCGGACGCGGGTTTGAACCGTCATCCACCTGGCTCGGTTGCAAATGATAGTTGTTTTCGATGTCGATCTTGTAGTCATTGAACTTAACTGATTGGATGTTGTTTTCAACAGACAGTTGCAGTTGGAACTCTGATTTTAGATAGTTCCAACGCTTTTCAGGCCTCCCTAACTCAGCGAAATCTGGTGAAGTACCGGGAATCAAACCCAGGTCCTTCTGAATTGAAGGCAATGATGCTAACCATTCAGCTACAAGTTTGGTCGACTTTATTGTGTATATAAAAACATGATAACACGCCCCCCCCCCATCTGACTGTCTCTCTGTTCTACAAATGCATACTTTAATAAGGGGAAAAAGTCGTAACATGAATGAAAGGCTGTAACGAGTGAAGAGGATAGAGTTTTTACACCGCGTAGCAGTAACGTTGATAACAGTTCCCGGTGCACTTTAGATCAGACCTTACGCACACAAAGAACCAGACCCTATTGGAGGATAAAGGTTCTTTTTACCTTCATTCTGAACTTGACAAAATCTTGCGTACAGTGAACATTAATGATAATAATAATAATAATACCTCCATGTGATGGGAGGGGGTTAAGGCACATATACTCTCCAACATATTAGTGATTAGTGATATATGCATCTGATGTAGGAGTTCTGGCACATAGATCGTATTTCTCATGTACGATATCTTGCAAAAGCTGGTAGATTCTGTCTAGTTCGATTTCCCAAGGAGTCATTTTAATTTCTTTAAAAAAACATTGTCAGAACGGGATTTCCCTGAGATAATTTGAAAGAAGAGTGAACATATTTTTTTATTTTTTCTGTAGTCTTTAAGCATCAGGCATTACTTGATCTTTAATATCATTCTGACACGATGGGAATGTCACTCACTAGAGGGGAAAACTGTATATTAGAGTGTTCTATAATATTTTGAAACCAGATGGATGTCAGTTACAGGAGGGTAAATATATTAGAATGTTGTTGCCTAGAGGCATTATGCATTATGGGTTATACATTAAGCGTCAGGCACTGCTGGGTCTTAAATAGTATTCTGATATCAGATGGATGTCAGGTACTGGAAGGAGAGAAACTGGAGCCTCTCTGTAATGTATTGTAATGTTGTTGCTTGGAGGTGTTTTGCATAAGCCGTTACTCTAGATTTAAAACTGTAGGCAGACAGGGTAGTTTACAACCTTTCCTCGGTCATGATTGGAAGATGTAGTTTTACAACAGCCTACTTTTGTATGTTCTTATTAAGGGAAAATGAAATTAGTGCAACATACACTATGTGAACAAAAGTTTCCGGATACCTGGTTGAAAATGACTTGCTAGTTTGTGGCGCCCTCCATCGGTAATTCTGGAATTTAAATTGGTATTGGCCATCCTTAGCCTTGATGAGAGCTTCCACTCTAGCAAGCATACTTTCAATCTGGTGCTGGAAGGTTTCTTGGGGAACGGCAGCAAATTCTTCACGGAGTGCTGCACTGAGGAGAGGTATCGATGTCCGTCGGTGAGGTCTGGCACGAAGTCGGCGTTTCAGGACATCCCAAGGTGTTCTATAGGATTCAGCTCAGGCTTCTTTGCAGGCCAGTCCATTACAGGGATGTTATTACCGTGTAACCACTCCGCCATAGGCAGTGCATTATTAACAGGTGCTCGATCGTGTTGAAAGATGCAGTCGCCATCCCCGAATTGCTCTTCAACAGTCGGAATCAAGAACGTGCTTGAGACATCAAAGTAGGCTTGTGCTGTGATAGTGCCACGCAAAACAACAGAGGGTGCAAGACCCTTCCATGAAAAACACGACCACTTCATAACACCACCGCCTCCGAATTTACTATTGGCACTACACACGCTGACAGATGACGTTCACCGAGCATTCGCCATACCACTCCCTGCCATTGGATCACCACATTGTGTAGCGTGATTCGTCACTGCACACAACGTTTTTCCACTGTTCAATCGACCAATGTTTACGCTCCTTACACCAAGAGAGGCGTCGTTTGGCATTCACCGGCGTGATGTGTCACTTATGAGCAGAAATCCAAGTTTTTTCACCTCCCACCTAACTGTCACAATACTTGCAGTGGATCCTGATGCAGTTTTGGAATTCCTGTGTGATGGTCGGGATAGACGTCTGCCTATTACACATTACGACTCTCTTCAACTGTCGGCGGTCTCTGTCAGTCAACAGACGAGGCCGGCCTGCACGCTTTTGTGCTGTACGTGTCCCTTCACGTTTGCACTTCACTATCACATCGGAAACAGTGAACCTAAGGATGTTTAGGAGTGTGGAAATCTCGCGTACAAACGTATAACACAAGTGACACCCAATCACCTGACCACATTCGAAGTCCGGGAGTTCCGCGGAGCGCCTCATTCTGCCCTCTCACGATGTTTAACGACTACCGTGGTCGCTGATATGGAGTACCTGGCAGTAGGTGGCAGCACAATGCACCTAATATGAAAAACGTGTGTTTTTGGGGGTATCCAGGTACTTTTGATCACATCGTGCATAATCAGCAATCAATGATGCTCCGTGATCCGTGACGGTCTGTGACGAATGCAAGAGTTTTTAAATTCTCTAATAACTCAGTTTAGCTACTTCCACCACACTGGAATTTTGCACACTTTGTTTGGCTGGAGATAAGGAGTACTGCACTATATGATTGGTTGGAGATGGAGGGAGGGAGGTTTTTTTTTTTTTAGTTTTAGTTTTCCACTGACGCAGTTGGACTATTTCCGACATCTTGGAATTTTTTAATAGTGTTGAGGTTGGGTGAAGATAAGGAACGTGGGTAGTTTCCCACTGATAAGGATGATTACTGATGATTTCATTTATTCAGTGCCATCGATGAAGTCATGCGTGATCTTTAATAAAGGGCAAATGCCGATTTCGAAGTCAGGTAGTTGATCTGTAATGATTCTAGCTCCACCAGGGTTGCTATAGCACTACTGTTGGCACAGAAAATACAAATTTCCGAGGCATGCGTATATATTCATTTGCAGTGTCCTCAGAACACTAAAGATGCAAGCTTGACACACCACCTGTGAGATCATCTAGCCAGCCTTGGTCGAATTTGTCTTAACCTTCAATGACGATTCTACATAAGTCGTGAAGAGTACATAGTCCATGTTAACGTCTAAAAACAGCTCGTTTCAATCTATCCAGAACATGTTCTATTGGATTTATGTACGAGGAACCGGAAGGCGATCCGAGAACGCTGAAGGAACGTGTTCACGAGAACAGCACGGTGAGCACAGGAGTAAGCGTCCATAAAGAACAAATTTTCACCAAAATGTTGGCGACATGGTACCCACTATTGGTTGCAGAATCTCATTCCTGTACTGTTGACCACGGAGATTTTCCTCAACAACGACGGGTGTACGATGGTTGCATGTAATGCCACCCCACAATATCACTCCACCTAGTTGCACATATGGGACATAGTGTTGGAGGTCTTTGATACTAGAGGGTTGCCTCCAACACATTGTCTGTGATTATCAAGGTACAAACTGAACCGAGTTTCGTCCGTAAATATCACCTGTCACAAATCCTGGGGCATCCCTTCTGCATTATTTCTTTCCCAACTGTAACGAAGTCCATGATGTTGTGACGTTCGACGTGCTGATTGACATCGCCATCGGGAATGGACATTCTCATCATGCAATCGTCTCTTAACAGTTTGATGCGAAACATGACCATCTATAGACACTTCGAACGCCGAATTCAGGTTCAAATGGTTCTGAGTACTATGCGACTTAACTTCTGAGGTCATCAGTCGCTTAGAACTTGGAACTAATTAAACCTAACTAACCTAAGGACACCACACACATCCATGCCCGAGGCAGGATTCGAACCTGCGACCGTAGCGCCTAGAGCCGCACGGCCACTCCGGCCGGCCCGAATACAGGTCTGGAGCAGTCAGACCACGGTTTCTTTAACTCAAAAGTCGTAGATATCGAACGTTCTTTACACCTGTCGAAAGCGAATGGCCTGTGCGGTGTAATTGCGAATACGGACTATCATCAGCTATAAAATGCAACGATGACACTGAAAATTTATGCCGAACCGGGACTCGAACACGGATTTCCCACTTATCTCAAGTGGTCGACTTACTATTTAGCCATCCGAGCAAGACCCACGACCAGTCCCAAATTTCATTGTCGTCACTGCATTCTACAGCTGATTGTCGTCCATATTCGCAATTACGAAGACATTTAATGTATTTCATAAGTGATGCAGACGGAGCAGTGGCTGTTCCTTTTGACATAGATGCATGTCCGAAGGATATTTGCATCGCAGTTCAGAATAATACAGACATTGCCATATCGTATACATCACTTTCATTCCGGTGCACGCTTGGAGCTATCTGCATGATTAATAAGCTTTCTGCACCAAATCTGATGATGCGGAGCTGATAAGTGATCGCGTTTGTCCTTTCAGAATGCGAGTCTAGTGTGACAACCACTGTGCCACCTCAGAGATACAGACTCGGCTTGTCCTCCCTATCTTGGACCATATTGGGGCATTGGTATTATCATACATTAGTAGCAAAACGTGCTGGTGCCGCATCATGTGCGCTCCACATTTTCCAGTCTTCGCGTCTGGGGATCATTCTCACCCAAAACTGGAAGATTCTGCAGCGAAAACCTGTGGTATCGTCATCCACCAAGTTTTCAAGTTTTCTTGCAATCAAGTGTGGCTCAACTAGACGATCATGTAATATCCCTGACTATACATTCAGTGAGAAATGTTGCTGATGTGGTGACTCATGAATAGCATATACAGGGGATAGGCAAAATAATGTGAACACCTGTACTTACTTGGGAGTGGTTTATTAATAAGGGGTAGGACCCCCATTTTCCCTTAATACAGCTGCGATTCTTCTTGTGATACCTGCATATAATGATTTTATAGTCTCCAGTGGAATGTTATGCCACTCTTCGATCGTTCTGATCCTGTGGTGACGAGGGGAGCGAAAATCTGCTCCATTACCGCCCACAAGGTACTGTGCTGGGCACGGATGACGCTACAGTTAGCCGGCCGGAGTGGCCGTGCGGATCTAGGCGCTACAGTCTGGAGCCGAGTGACCGCTCCAGTCGCAGGTTCGAATCCTGCCTCGGGCATGGATGTGTGTGATGTCCTTAGGTTAGTTAGATTTAATTAGTTCTAAGTTCTAGGCGACTGATGACCTCAGAAGTTAAGTCGTTTAGTGCTCAGAGCCATTTGAACCATTTTTGACGCTGCAGTTCATTTGCATGCTCATTATACAACGATTGTACTGTTCTGGATGCCTGAGTGGGTGCATTACAGTTCTGTAATATTTACTTAAAAATGTCGTGTGACTAGGGCCTCCCGTCGGGTAGACCGTTCGCCGGGTGCAAGTCTTTCGATTTGACGCCACTTCGGTGACTTGCGGGTCGATGGGGACAAAATGATGATTATTAGGACAACACAACACCCAATCCCTGTGCGGAGAAAATCTCCGACCAGCCGGGAATGGAACCCGGGCCCTTAGGACTGACATTCTGTCGCGCTGACCACTCAGCTACCGGTGGCGGACTGAAATATGGACTCACTGTTGGGGAACAACATTTGATTCGTGGAGTGCATCTGCTCACCTAAAATGTTCGCATAATCGTTGGCTGTAATAGGGTCTTTGAGACTAACGATGGAACCAGCAGAATACCATGATATGGCTGCCCCCACCATCACACTTCTACCTCTAAGATTAACCGTTGGGATCAAGGAATCAGGATTGTAGGCTTCTTTTAGCATTCTCCAGGCGTAAACCAGGCCCGGTGTTGTGAATAACAAAAACATTGACTCGTCGGACCATATGAGATGTTTCCACTGATCAGCCGTCCAGTATTTATGCTCCTGAAACGTGTTTTACGCTTCTTTGCGTTGGTTGTCTTCACTAAGGGTTTCGGTGTAGCAGGTCTTGCGTGAATATTCGCTTTATGAAGTTCCCGGCAGACAGGGTCGATAGATGCGGGGTCTCGAAGATAACTATTGAGCTCCGCAGTCACTTTAGTTTTGTGTTGGTTTGACACAATTCGTGTTAGCGTACGACGAACTCTTTCATTGAGATTTGATTTGCGCCCACTGTTACGTTTACACGGTGACGTCCTTCCATTTTTTGTGTATGCTGTCATGACTGTTGAAACAGTTGCCCTTGAAACATTTAGTAAATTGGCTGTCTTGGTTAGTGATGCTCCAGCTAATCGGGACCCCATAATCTGCCCTCTTTGGAACTCTGTTAGGTCTTCCATTGCACGTCGACCTCGGCCTATGAATGTAAATACGAAGCCAGCACCACTCGTAAACAACTTGCAGTGATCCCTAGTCCGTATTGAGCAATCACAGTCCAGCGCAACACATGTCTTACCTGCATTGTTGACCGTCAAACACAACCATCCCATTACTGCCATTGTTCACATTATCTTGCCTACCCCCTGTAGTTTCAAGTGGTATGTAAAACCAAGTAGACTTATCGGAATAGTTTACATTTCACATGTATTTTTACTAAGAAGGACAATATTTCATAGTAGCCAGTAACAGCTCATAACCACACATTCACAATTATAAACTAACAGCTCCTTTGCACAAAAGTCTATACTTGTATTTTCTTGCCTCCGTTATCGTACCCTTTCAGCTGCGTCACATTTCGCATTTAACATTACCTCTTGCAGTGGAGTGTGTATGTGCGACACAAATAAATATGTGCATGTTGGCTGAGTAAATGTGACTAAATTGTTTGTGTGCCTGTGTGTGTGTGTGTGTGTGTGTGTGTGTGTGTGTGTGTGTGTGTGTGTGTGTGTAAGTGTGTGTGTATGGATAGAGAGGGTAGAGGAACCAACTAGCTTCCCTAGTAACACACGCAGTTTCGCTTTGTGATCATTTTGTTTCATGAACAGTTACCTTAACCTCATAATTATGATTCATGCCATAAATAAGCAAACGAAATTCGCTGATATAATGTACTAATTGAGATGAATGTCGACAAATAATAATGAGAATTGCTTTCTGAAACTGGTTTCTATCTGAGAAAAGAAGTATTTTCATAAAATAGTTATTTAGGTGCTTTTTTCACCTTCTTACTTGATTAATACAGAGATTTCGAAACAACGAGTAAGATTATTTTGAATTATTTTTCCTCCACTTTTTGGCTTTACCTTTAACATTATGGGTCGTGCATTTCGCTCTATAATAAACATTTTCCTTTCATGAGATTCTGCAGGTATTTCTGAAGATGGATACAATTTTTTTCTTTATTTTTTTCCGAAACGTCAACCTAACGTAAGTCAAAGGAGTGGGGGCGGATATGTATGAATTGCGTTGTTTTCTGTGTAAATTTGTCTTGTAGTGGAGTTTGTTTATAACCACATACTGGTCGATATTCTTAATCAAAGGCTGTTGACGGTAAATAGTGAGTCGAATGCTGGGGAAGGACGGGGGGGGATTCGATCTGATATGTAGGACTTCTCTCTATTTTAAAGAGAGACACAGCGAATTTTATTGTACGAGCGGGTCGTTTATTCATTTAATTACATTTTCAAAGAGTTTTCGTGGCAACAAAAATGTGGGAATGATGCCGAAGCTACGCATAAGAGTACATCTGGAAGTATTCCAGTCTTCGTTATCTATTAACTCACTGCGAATTTTATCTCCTTTTGACCCACTCATGATGGCACTAATAGGTAAACGATTTGAGACGCTGACGATTCAGATTCCCCAACAAATTAAAGAATTTAAAACAAAATTCACATTTATTTTTCATCGACCAAATAAGACTGTTTCTGGTGGTCTTCTACTTGTTATTTACCAGAAATGTTATACTCTACTATGAGATAAATCTGTGCTCTCCTGCGACGTGTAGTGTAATACATACAGCGTTTTCTTTCTTGGAAGTTGTACCAGGTCCGCATCGAATCCGCGCACATAATAAACCGATGCCTGGTTTCGTACACGAACATACCGAACTCAGAATTATCTGACATTTTGCTACTCTGTAACGTAGTGTACGCTGTAATGAACATCTGTTAAAAAGTTAAAATTGTGCGCCACCCTAATTTCATATATTCGGCTACAGAGAAGAAAAATGTCGTTACAGAATAGCCCTGAGACAGTGGTTAAGCCGAACTCTCTGCTGAATTCTTTCCCACAGAGGTGATAGCTTTGCAGCGTAATAGGGAAGTCTCTTTGTAGCACGAAATTTCTGAAGGAAAGGAACTTCTTTGTTGAAACTGTGATTCGCTCATCGAACAGGCTCGGAAATAGCAATGGGTAGCACACTCCTCGTAAACACATTTACACCTACCTTATACCACTAATAGTCATTTCCTTCCTTTCTCCAATCACTAATGAAGCGATGGAGAAATGACTGTCTATATGCCTCGGCATGAACCCTAATTACTCTTATCTTTTGTTCCTGATCCATACGAGTAATTTATGTTGGCGTCAGTAGAATAGTTGTACAGTCAGCTGCAAATGGCGGTTCTCTAAATTTTCTCAATGGTGTTTCGCGAAAAGAACGCCGTCTTCTCTCCAGCGATTCACATTTGAATTCAAGAAGTATCTCCGTATATTCCCGCGTTGATCCAATCTACTGCTAACAAATACAGCAGCACGATTCTGAATTGCTTCGATGTCTTTCTTTAATCCGATCCGGCGGATACTCAAAAACTCTAACAGTACGCAAGAATGGGTCGTACTAGTGTTCTGTACGCTGTCTCCTTTATAGATGAGCTACACTTTCCTAAAATTTTCCCAGAAAATCTAAGTCAACCACTGGCCTACACTGCTACCGCTCTTAGGTGCTCGTTCCATTTCATATCGCTTTGCAAATTTGCACCTAAATATTTAACAGACATGACTGTGTCAAGCAGCATATCACTAATATTGTCCCAGAAGAAGCTGAGTGATGTCATTCTTCATCATTTCCTTACCTCGTCGAGAATTATTCGACGTTCCGTTGCAGACACACGTATGCTCCCTGGCTTATTGATTGATGATCTCCAGTGCTAATCCGGTGCTTCACCTTCGATTTGTCTAATTTGTTCTTCACCTGGGGACTGAAGCATTCAGAGAACTCTTGAAGAATGGCATGTAGCTTATTCTGGTGTTCCTTAGTTGGATCAGGTGATGGTCGAGCTAGAGGATCTTGTCTCCTAGTGGTAGCGCCAATGTCACCCACAGACTCGGCATGGGTGGTTTCTATGACGCTCAGCTGTTCGGCAATTAACGGCTCAGCGTTTGCTACGCACGCGGATCTTGAAAGGATCTGCGGTTCTCGGCGACAGTTAATTATCCACAATTCACCGAATCCGTTCTTAAACGAGACGACAGAGGCTGGGATGACCAAGTTATTCTTCAGTGGTATGCTCCTCATGCATTCCACTACAAGATCCATGGGTTTATGCATGGCATGACGCATGACAGTTACCTTTCTAGCGCTGACTGCGGGAATGATCACTTCATCCAGCACACATAGCCTCCACACACTCGGATGCGCATCTTCCTGTCCACAGTATCTCATCTCGTCTAGCATAATCTTCGAGCGACCACAATCTATAATAGCCTGAGTAGCTTTCAAAAAATCCCAACCGAGAATGACGTCATAACTACACACTTGTAAGACGATGAATTCTAAGGGCTGTGTATAGCCACTTATACCCACACGAATGACACATCTTCCTGTAGTTTTTTCATATTTCCCATTAGCCACCTTCAGCACAGATGTTTTGCTGTCGACGAATTCAATTTTCTGCAACTGGCGACAGTACTTCTCCGAAATGACTGAATATGATACTCCAGAGTCCACAAGAGCTTGGGCTGGTGGCTGAATAATGTCATGTAGAAGAAGGTGTAATTAGATGAATGACGAACACTAACGTCACTCAACGAAGGTTTATTCAGCATTTGCACATACCAGACTGCGGAGCGAACTGCCTCCGGCTAGAACACATACGGTATATATACAGGTACAAAGCATTCCAGTACAATCATTCTTGACATTTATGGATACATCTAGAATGTACTCGAACCGAATATACATATTAAAATTTTACAGTGTAGGAGAGTTTTGAACTTACGACCCTCCATGCAACAATCTGGTATTACAACCACTACTCAGCATCTTCTGCGACATTGCTCCATGCCTAAGAGCATCGTCTCGGTGTTACGTCCTAGTCCAGGAAGGAGTCATCGGTCCTGCATACTCCGATTCCCGATGACTGATGTTCGCCCTGGTGGTGATCATCCTAGAACTTCCTTTGCCTCTACGCTCTTCGTCATCTTTCCGCTTGTTGCCTGTCGCTGGAGCTTCGAATTTGCCCTAGGTTGCAGGATCCTTATAGGGCTTCATTCGAAGGACATGGACCGTATCTTTGATCTTTCATCGTCTTGTGTCGGGGTCGAAATTTTCAGCTTCATAAGTAAAATCAGACAACTGTTTTACAATCCTATAAGCTCCAAAGTAGCGCCTGAGGAGCTTCGCAGAGAGACCAACCTTCCCAACAAGAGTGAAGATCCAGGCGAGGTGTGTGGCCTGAGCTCCCAGTTGGTACAAATCGACGGCGCAGAAAGATACGTATATAGCTTCTTTTCTGTGTTTACTTCGTAGATTCTTACTTAAATTGCGTGTGAGTTTCGTATAGGAGATGTAATTTCGAGTTTTATTTACTGTAATCGTAAATTCAGGCAGATTGTAGCGCAGTCGTTAGGCATTAGCACAGGTTAGTTCGTACATTCTTTGCGTGTTTCGCTTGTGTTATCTACGCACGGACTCGTGTTTCAGTAACTGTTGTTCAACATCGATTAGAATGGACAGGGACTGTGATTGCTGTGTTCGGATGAGGGCTGAGTTGGCATCCCTTCGCTCACAGCTGCAGGCGGCGCTGACTTCGGTCCAATGGGCACCACTGTGGGGAGCTGGACTTGGATATCACGGGGATGTCAACCTCGTCCCATCTGTCCCCAGATCAGTCTGCCGCTGTGGTTGCCCAGGTTGCTGCCTGCAGTGGGGCTGAGCCCTCGCCTGTGGCTGATTGGGAGATCGTTCCAAGGCGTGGCAGGTAGCGAAAGACGTCCCCGGAGGCTGATCGGAAAGCCTCCCCGGTGTGTCTGACAAACAGATTTCAGGTACTGTCTCTGGCTGAGCCAGATGCAGCTGCCTGCCCTGTTTCAGAGTATGATTCTCAGCCTTCAAAGTCCGGGCAATCGCAGAGGGTGGGCTTATTGGTAGTTGGGAGCTCCAATTTTATGCGCGTAATGGGGCCCCTTAGGGATATGGCGGCTAAGGAGGGGAAGAAATCCAGTGAGCACTGTGTGTGCATTCCGGGTGGAGTCATTCCTGATGTGGAAAGGGTCCTTCTGGATACCATGAAGAGCGCAGGGTGCAGCCAGCTGCAGGTGGTGGCACATGTCGGCACTAATGACGTGTGTCGCTTTGGATCTGAGGAAATTCTCTCTGGATTCCAGCGGCTATCTGATTTGGTGAAAGCTGCCGGTCTTGCTTACGAGATGAAGGCAGAGCTCACCATCTGCAGCAGAACCGACTGTGGACCTTTGGTGCAGAGCCAGGTGGAGGGTCTGAATCAGAGGCTCAGACGGTTTTGCGACAGTGTTGGCTGCAGACTCCATGACTTGTGCCATAGGGTGGTGGGGTTTCGGGTTCCGCTGAATAGGTCAGGAGTTCACTACACTCAGCTGGTAGCTACACGGGTAGCGGAGGCTGTGTGGCGTGGACTGGTCGGTTTTTTAGGTTAGAAGGCCTCGGGAAAGTACGGGGTGGGCTGCAATCTCAAAGGGTGCATGGCAAATACAGGACATGCTTGGATCAAGGAACAGTCGGAATCGTAGCTGTAAATTGTTGTAGTTGTGCTGGGACAGTCCCTGAGCTTCAAGCGCTAATAGAAAGCACAGAAGCTGAAATCGTTATAGGTACAGAAAGCTGGCTAAAGCCTGAAATAAATTCTGCAGAAATTTTTATGAAGGCTCAGACGGCGTTCAGGAAAGATAGATTAGACAGAAATGGTGGTGGAGTGTTTGTGTCTGTCAGTAGTGGTTTATCTTGTAGTGAAGTCGAAGTAGATACTCCGTGCGAATTGGTATAGGTGGAGGTTATACTTAACAGCCGAACTAAGTTAATAATTGGCTCCTTCTACCGAACCCCAGACTCCGATGATATAGTTGCTGAACAGTTCAGAGAAAATTTGAGTCTCGTAACAAATAAATACCCCACTCATACGGTTATAGTTGGTGGGGACTTCAACCATCCCTCGATATGTTGGCAAAAGTACTTGTTCAAAACCGGTGGTAGGCAGAAAACATCTTCCGAGATTGTGCTAAATGCTCTCTCCGAAAATTATTTCGAGCAGTTAGTCCACGAACCCATGCGAATTGTAAATGGTAGCGAAAACACACTTGACCTCTTAGCCACAAACAATCCAGAGCTAATAGAGAGCATCATGACTGATACAGGGATTAGTGATCAGAAGGTCGTTGTAGCTAGGCTCAATACCGTTTCTTCCAAATCCACCAGAAACAAACGCAAAATAATTTTATTTAAAAAAGCGGATAAAGTGTCACTAGAAGCCTTCCAAAGAGACAATCTCCATTCCTTCCGAACTGACTATGCAAATGTAGACGAGATGTGGCTCAGATTCAAAGATATAGTAGCAACAGCGATTGAGAGATTCGTACCTCATAAATTGGTAAGAGATGGAACTGATCCCCCATGGTACACAAAACAGGTCCGAACCCTGTTGCAGAGGCAACGGAAAAAGCGTGCGAAGTTCAGAAGAACGCGAAATCCTGAAGATTGGCTAAAATTTACAGACGCTCGAAATTTGGCACGGACTTCAATGTGAGATGCCTTAATAGGTTCCACAATGAAACATTGTCTTGAAATTTGGTAGAAAATCCGAAGAAATTCTGGTCGTATGTAAAGTACACAAGCGGCAAGACGCAGTCAATACCTTCGCTGCGCAGTGCCGATGGTACAGTTACCGACGACTGTGCCGCTAAAGCGGAGTTATTGAACGCAGTTTTCCGAAATTCCTTCACCAGGGAAGATGAATGGAATATTCCAGAATTTGAAACACGAACAGCTGCTAGCATGAGTTTCTTAGAAGTAGATACCTTAGGGGTTGCGAAGCAACTCAAATCGCTTGATACGGGCAAGTCTTCAGGTCCAAATTGTATACCGATTAGGTTCCTTTCAGATTACGCTGATACAATAGCTCCCTACTTAGCAACCATACACAACCGCTCGCTCACCGATAGATCTGTACCTACAGATTGGATAATTGCGCAGGTCGCACCAGTGTTTAAGAAGGGTAGTAGGAGTAATTCATCGAACTACAGACCTATATCATTGACGTCGGTTTGCAGTAGGGTTTTGGAGCATATATTGTATTCAAACATTATGAATCACCTCGAAGGGAACGATCTGTTGATACGTATTCAGCATGGTTTCAGAAAACATCGTTCATGTGCAACGCAGCTAGCTCTTTATTCGCACGAAGTAATGGCCGCTATCGACACGGGATCTCAAGTTGATTCCGTATTTCTAGATTTCCGGGAAGCTTTTGACACCGTTCCTCGCAAGCGACTTCTAATCAAGCTGCGAACCTATGGGGTATCTTCTCAGTTGTGTGACTGGATTCGTGATTTCCTGTCAGGAAGGTCACAGTTGGTAGTAATAGACGGCAAATCATCGAGTAAAGCTGAAGTGATATCAGGTGTTCCCCAGGGAAGCGTCCTGGGACCTCTGCTGTTCCTGATCTATATAAATGACCTGGGTGACAATCTGAGCAGTTCTCTTAGGTTGTTCGCAGATGATGCTGTAATTTACCGTCTATTAAGGTCATCCGAAGACCAGTATCAGTTGCAAAGCGATTTAGAAAAGATCGCTGTATGGTGTTGCAGGTGGCAGTTGACGCTAAATAACGAAAAGTGTGAGGTGATCCACATGAGTTCCAAAAGAAATCCGTTGGAATTCGATTACTCGATAAATAGTACAATTCTCAAGCCTGTCAATTCAACTAAGTACCTGGGTGTTAAAATTACGAACAACTTCAGTTGGAAAGACCACATAAATAATATTGTGGGGAAGGCGAGCTAAAGGTTGCGTTTCATTGGCAGGACACTTAGAAGATGCAACAAGTCCACTAAAGAGACAGTTTACACTGCACTCGTTCGTCCTCTGTTGGAATATTGCTGCGCGGTGTGGGATCCTTACCAGGTGGGACTGACGGAGGACATCGAAAGGGTGCAAAAACAGACAGCTCGTTTTGTATTATCACGTAATGGGGGAGAGAATGTGGCAGATATGATACGCGAGTTGGGATGGAAGTCATTAAAGCAAAGAGGGTTTTCGACGCGGAGAGATCTATTTACGAAATTTCATTCACCAACTTTCTCTTCCGAATGCGAAAATATTTTCTTGAGCCCAACCTACATAGGTAGGAATGATCATCAAAATAAAATAAGAGAAATCAGAGCTCGAACAGAAAGGATTAGGTGGTCGTTTTTCCCGCGCGCTGTTCGGGAGTGGAATGGTAGAGAGATAGTATGATTGTGGTTCGATGAACCCTCTGCCAAATACTTAAATGTGAAATGCAGAGTAATCATGTAAATGTAGATGTAGATCAGGCTGGTAGACAACAGGGCGGTGGCTCGCGTTATAGCTTCGCCTGATTATCTGACACGCTATGTCTTTACAAAAGCCGTGAAAACAGCCGAAGCATTCGAGTTAGTCAAATTAATCGTGGAAGACATTGTATTAAAACACGGTGCCCGAAGGTTGTTAATTACGGATCGAGAGTAAGTTTTTCAATCGAATCTTGAGACAGAGATAACTAGTCGGTGCAACATTACTCATCACGTGAGGAGTGCCTACCATCCGCAAACTAATGGGCTTACTGGACGCCTTAATTAGACCTTGGCCGTTGTTGCTATCAATGTTCGTCAATGTTGAGCAGAGCAAATGGGATGAGGTGCTACCTTTTGTGACGATTGCCTACAACACCGCCAAACAAGGCACCACAGGATTTACGCCATTTTTCCTGGTGCATGGACGTGAGGCGACTACGACGATGGACACTGTTTTTCTGTTACATCCTGATGACGTGGACGACGACAACATCGGCCACGTGTTAACCAGAGCTGATGAAGCTCGGACATTAGCTTGACTCCGCACGCTGCAGGCTCAAGAAAACAATCGCCGAAGGTATGACGCGAGCCACCGCCCTCTTGTCTACCAGCCTGGTGACCTCGTCGGGATCTTCACTCCTGTTCGGAAGGTTAGTCTCTCTGAGAAGCTCCTCAGGCGCTACTTTGTACCTTATTATGTTGTAAGCCAGTTGTCTGACGTTACTTATGAAGTTGAAAATTTCGACCCCGTCAAAAGACGACGAAAAATCAGAGATACGGGCCACGTCCTTCGAATGAAGCCCTATGAGGATCCTGCAACCTAGGGTGAATTCAAAGCTCCAGCGACAGGCAACATACGGAAAGGTGACGAAGAAGGTAGGGACAAAGGAAGTTCTAAGACGACCACCGCTAGAGCGAACATCAGTCATTGGGAGTCCGAGTATGCAGGACCTATGACTCCTTCCCGGACTAGGAGGACGTAACACCGAGTCGCTGTTCTCTTAAGGAGGGAGCAATGTCGCAAAAGAATCTGAGTAGCACAGTCACCTTGGTGTAGTGGTTTGATACTAGTGTTTTGCGTGGAATTGCGAGTTCAAAACTTATCTGATCTGTAACAGTCTAATATCATAAACACTACACCACAGTGACTTTGACAGTCAGCTTCTTCTGCGACAATGTTCTAATCGAACATTACGGGATTGTTTTCCCTACTAGTTATCATTAAGTTTCATTTTTCTACATTTAGAGCACGCTGTCATTCGTCACACCAAACAGAAGTTCTATCACACTTTTGTGAGGCATTCCTAACGATAAGCTTGTGTCTGATGAAGACTCGGCGTTAAAGATTACGTCCTTAAGACGTCTTCGAGCCACTCACGTGTCTCGTCATCTATTCCGTATTGCTGGACGTTTGTTAACAGTCTGCAGTGGGGCGCCATGTTGAAAGCTCCCCAGAAGACTACGAATACGGAATCTGTCTGCTGCCCTTCATCCATGGTTCTCAGGATATCACATAAGAATAGGGCAAGCTGATGCTTTGTAGACGGAAGGGATAGGGACTCGAGTTCGACTCTGGAGGAGAGTTTTAATAGTTCAAACAGTTACGTACATGGAATGAGGTTCAAGTGACTTGCAGAGATGGCGCACACAACTCTACTTTCCTTAAGATGGCTTCAGGGAGATTATTTGACAAGCGCGTAGGTGCAAAAAAAGTTACATGTATCCATATGATGCACTGTTCAGTCTCCTCTCAGCTTCCGTTTCTACACTTACTCGGAGATTAGCTTCCCATAAAATTGACCACCAATAAAAAGTTATATTCACAAATAGAAAACGTTAAACTTAAGTTGCTGAGAGCTTGTAAATACTGAAGTTGCGTAGTGGGCACGTAAATAATGCCAACAAGTGGTGTGGTCGGCAGCTGCGAGCAGCGGGCAGTACGGAGTGTTTATAGGGCGTCGCCTCTGGCCAGCTGTCGCGCCGCTTGCCAACTAATTACACTTTGGAAGGAACTTCTGGGGAGCCGGCTGCTATGGCTATTAAGTAGCAGAGGTCTAGCGTGTTACAGGTTACGATAGTGCGCCACATATACTCCGTTTACCGAAGTTCAGCTTATAATCCTAAATCCGAAATCGAGCGTCTCCGGGTAAGAGGTTGTCCAATTGTGTGAAAGGAGTACTGCTCGCCCAGAAGGTAGCCTGGCGGAATCGTGTCGACAGCAACCATCACCGTCACCGCAATGTGCACGATCACAGTAGGAGACGAAGCGTTCACAAATTACTCAAATGCTCAAATGTGTATGGATTTGTAAGGGACCAAATTGCTTAGGTCATCGGTCCCTAGACTTACACACTACTTAAACTAACTTAAACTATACTTATGCTAAGAGCAACTCACACACCCATGCCCGAGGGAGGACTCGAACCTCCGGTGGGAGGGGCCGCGCAGTCCTTGACATGACGCCTCAACCCACGCGGCCACTATGAGCGACCGCAAATTACTAATGACCATACTGTGTGCCAGTGCCCCTGTCATAACTTCGAAGCTCAAATCAAAATGGACAATGTTGGAAGCTGAAGATATGAATCAAAAGTTCTACCGCGGCCGGGACTCGAAACCGGGTCTCCTTGCTGATTATCCAGAAATGCTGACCACTACACCATCGTAGCACTATGGTTATCATTCTCGTAGATAAGGATGAGACTTAAATGTCTCGCGGAAAATTTAACCAAAATGGATAACTTTTAATATTGACCCACAAATCATTGGCCTTTAGTTCAACCAATGTAAAAACTCATTGAAATGCAGAAACTGGCGTAACAATCTTTCTACGAAGTTATTGCTTCATATTTTTATTTATCATTTGTTTAGCTGTCAATTCTATTTAATTCAGTTTTGTTCATCCTGTTCCCCAACTTCGGTTCAGGAAGCTTCCCTCAGTGGGAAGGCCATCAACAGAGCGCAGCTACAGTGCCAGTGCCAAAGTCACCTTCCTTCTCGTCGGTAAACTGGCGTTGCCTCACACAGAAGAATACGAAAGAAAATGTTTCGTAGCGTACTGCCCCATATCTGAAGGAAGAAAGGTTACATTTAAACGCCTTGTTGCCAAAGGCGGTCATTTCAAAGGAGGAAGATAATGAGTTAATGCGCTACGGTCGCAGGTTCGAATCCTGCCTCGGGCATGGATGTTTGTGATGCCCTTAGGTTAGTTAGGTTTAACTAATTCTAAGTTCTAGGGGACTAATGACCTCAGCAGTTGAGTCCCATAGTGCTCAGAGCCATTTGAACCATAATGAGTTAATGTCCCGTTTGCAAGGTCATAAACAGAGACGGACCATAACTTTTGTAGGAAAATGATGTGGAAAGAATTCAGATGTGTTTTTTACAACGGAGCTATATCAATATTTACGTTAAATGATTTAGGCAAAACATCAAAAACCTAAATTTGTATACACGGATGGGTATATGAACCCAGCTACTCCACAATTTTTATCAATGAAAAGGGATCACAGAAAATCCACAATTAATGTATTTACCACCCACTTCAACAAGAAATGTGGAAGGATATGAACAAATTTTACAGTTTTGTGTACTGGGTACAGTAGAGGAACAGTTCATAGACGATGAGTGTTTGCCTCGATATGACAATTCACCCTGTCATAAAGCAGCATCTTTGAGGCAATGGTTTTGGACAATAACATTCCTGAAATAGATTGGTCCGACCAGAGATCTGACCTGAACCCAATGGAACAGCTATGGGATGAGTTAGAACGTCGACTATGCTCCAACATGAATATTTTCTCTGGCTTCGCGTCTTGAGGAAAAAGACGTAAGACCATAAGAAGAGATTTGTTTGCTTACAACTCAGCCACACTGACCTGTGAAAGCCTGCAGGAATAGCGGTGCTTATGTCTCCACGCAGCACTAATCTTGGACTATTTATATAGGCAACTTTTTTTGTGAGAGCGTATAATCTGATAGGGTAATAGAATGTTTGTCCTCTCAACCCGTGTTTGGTGCCTCATAATGAGCCACCTACAGTCTGCTGTACTATATCTCACTCTGAATTTTTTGAACATGCGTTCCGTCTGTTCGTCGGATATTCTTTATGCTAATGAAGTAAAATACGCAATTCTAGTTGGAAACTTTGACAATACTAGGAGAAAGACAGGTGAGGCACTGATTTACTTCATTCTACTTCTATTTGCGTGTAGCATATTTGAATTAGGTCGTTTGGGATCCTTCTGAGTCCGCAGGTTAAAGTGTCCATTTTCTATTAAACTTATTTGAGGTAAGATTTTTCTAGATGTTTCAAGCATTTATTTATTACATTAGAAAACTTCGACTTCGCTCATTATATCGACACAAACCTTCTTTCAGTGCCTGATCGTTATAAAACTGCGTACATCCCTGTAGGAACTGTGAACTGTCGTCGCCATTCTGACGCACCTCCACACTGGTCACAGAATTCGCAGCAGCTCGTCTTGTGTGTACCCTCCGATCAGAGATTCCTACAAATGGAACGGGTGATGCATGGCCTTGGCGCCACATCACCCTGCCTCCAGTATCGTTTCGTCTAGATGACTTGCCAGGATCGTGAAATTGGCTGGGGACATCGACATCGACTGTCCAGGCTGTGGTTGGGCTCTCCTCCGAAGATTTTCATATTTTTGTTTTTATTTTATTCGTATAATTCCGTTGGACCAAACTGAGGAGCAAATCTCCATGATCATGGAACGAGTCAACATTAAATTAACACAAAAAGAATTATAACCGATAAAGTAAAATATACACGAATCTTACTCATATACAGACGATAAGCTGCGAGTATGTACAGGGTGTGAGTACAAATCTGGAAACATCACAAACACAATACATTGCCGGCCGGTGTGGCCAAGCGGTTGTAGGCGCTACAGTCCGGAACCGCGCGGCCACTACTGTCGCAGGTTCGAATCCTGCCTCGGACAGGGATGTGTGTGATGTCCTTAGATTACTTAGGTTTAAGTAGTTCTAAGTTCTAGGGGACTGATGACCTCAGATGTTAAGTCCCATAGTGCTCAGAGCCATTTGAACCATAACACATTACAGTGCCTAATACGGCATTCTAAATAGGTTCCAGTCGTCTAGAAATGGGTAAATATAGACCCTGTATGGTTTTCAAGGCCATCTTACACCATTCTTCTTTCAAAATAGTGACAAGTTCAGGTAACGATGATGGAGGTGGGTAGCGTCAAAAGCAGACCACAAAGGCTCAATGATAGTGAGCTCTGGTGCCTATGGTGGCCAGGGAAGATGCGACAATTCATCCTAGTGCTCACAAAACTAGTCCCTGGACGGTGCAAGCCGTATGAATAGGGGCCCTGTCGTCTTGCAAAACAATGTCACCACTGATGTATCTGATCATTAAAATTTTTTAAGCATAATTCCCATGGAATACCACGGTACTGCTGCTCAAATCGTCACCGAACCCTTCGACACCACGTTTTCCTCTTACGGGAATTTGTATCACTGATGAATGGTTTTGGAATTCCAGCACGCTCTACAGTTCCCTTCGTGCTGTTTTGGTGCTGACAGGGTTTGCTAGTGCGAAATTCAGTTCTGTAGCCACTTTTGCAGCTGTCGTCCTCTTTGTTTTTGTCATAATCCTCGTCAATAACCGTCAGTCACGATGCTTAACACACAATTTCGTCCAAGTTGTGACTTAGCGGATGATGATTTTCCTCTTACCCTTTATGCGGTATACATCTTCGATACAATGCCTCCTGAAACACCCAACACTTAAGCTGCCTTGGTTACGGATGCACTCACCATTCGAGCACCAACATTTTATTCACGTTTGAATTCACTTAGTTCCAGCAAAATTCACACACAACTAAACGGAACACTGTTCTGACCATGATTGATACTTGCAACGTGTTGAGGACATTGCACAGGTGCCCTTCCTGGAAAAAATACAACAGCGCAACCGGCAGGCGTGGCTACCATCTGCATCTATGTTCAGGCATGCATTTCTCGCGGCGTTTCCATAAATTTGGTTAACCCCTGCTTAGTATAATCAGCAATATGACACAGGAATTACGTTAAGTTTCTTCAGGAAGTCTCCAACTGAATAGAAGGAGGGAGCCACGAGGAAATTTCTCATTTTAGACTTGAAAGTTCGAATTTTTTGATTATTGCGTTATATTATTGAAAATGGATGTAGCAGTATACTGTACGCGTTGGGCACAAGAGTGAAGGAGGTGTGATCGAAATGCCGATTGAATCTCTTCCTAGTATTAACTGAGTGAAAGCTGCTGATTCTTGGGAATACACATATACTGTTAACAACAAACGTCATTAAAGAAAATAAGTACTGAGAATTCCCAGATTCCTGACAGGGGTCGAAAATAGGTCCGCGAACTTACGCCAATATTGCTCGTACTGCCTGTTTCTGAGCCAAAAATACCCTTTTTGAATAGGAAGAATTAGCCCAGTATATAATGCCGTATGTGATTGTCGAACAGAAATAAGCAAGCAGACTACTTTTCGTGTTGGACTAACAATTACTGCAGATACTGTCATTCTTATATCAGTCTACACTGCAATACTACATGACGTAGCTAGTAAACTTTTCTTAAAATCTTGATAAGAGGCATCGTCTGGTGTCGTCACTAGAAGCCAAGTAACCTTCTCTCACTCCAACGCCTGCTAAGCAACCAACAGTTTGTTGCAGTCAGAAAAGCCTTTCGTTCAGATGTTTTTTGGCTGCAACAAACTTTTGGTTGCTTGGCAGGCGTTGGATCTAGGGAATGTTACTTGGCTTCTAGTGACAATACCAGACAGTGGGTAGCCACAGACATTTTACCGGTACGTAAATGCTATTATAGGCAAAACTCCATGGCTGAGAGTGTGGTTCACAACGGAACTCATCGTTATTGTCAGTCAATCTCTGAGCTTAACACGGGCCACAACGGCGATTCCATGAAAGACCACTCAACCGAATCATTTCCAAGTGATATTCCATCTGCCTATGGCGAGTGAAATTAGTCCTAGCTGTCGCGTTATTTCAGTAAAACAGATTATTTCGGTTTTAATGTGCGATCATAAATCAGTGGCTCACCATGAAAATTAGAAATCTGACGCTTGGTATGTATGGGTGGATAATTTAATCCCCATGTTCGGCCAGTTAGTGATTTTGGTAGTTTTACTCTATTGGCGGCTTTCTTTTAGGTGATTAGTAGATTAGAAGCGGGTCATTCCGACCCGTGGGAAATTCATAAGTAGCGACACGTACTTACTGAGTCTAAAGTGAAAGCTGGACAGCAGATCACTGAGATGGGAAAATAGTTTTGATGGATTTGCTAGTACTGTCGTGTCCGAAAGGGAACAAAAATTTTATTGGGCTTCCAGTAAACACACACTCTTAGCACGCGGACGCAATGCGAAATGTACCAACGGACCTCAGCAGTATAAAATAACATTTTGAAAACGTCAGACTTAAGCATGGTGACATTTAAAGGTGCACTATAAGCCATAAACAAGAAACACGATTGGGGAAAAAGCGACAAAACGTAAAAATATACATTATCGTAATAGGTCCTGTCATTTTTACCGTACAACCACTACGGTAGGTCGCGGGAAGCTAGATAGGAGAAACGATGTTACTGTTTACTGATGTTAAATGATGCTGTCTAGGTTGATTGTAGTTCACTGAAGGGATCAACCGAAAGTCGCACGCACAACCAATAATACCAACTCCGATCACCCCCTCCGTTCCCTCTCTACTCACCAATGTGGCGAATCCGCCGAAGATGATTGAAGTTTTTTATGTACAGACCCCTTTCAGTAGTCTCACCAGTATAGTACTGAGCTCACTAATATGAACACAACACTACAATTTCATTTTCAAGAACTCCATTGACAGCCCCGCCAGCGGAAGGCGAGAGGAATGCTTCTGCGCTCTGTAGGATGTAAGATCTTTAACTCGTAGTAAAAGTTACATTAGCAAAGAATGCATCGTAAATACGTATGTTACTGTATTTTATAACAGCCATATTGAAGACCTCACCACTCTTTACATTTTATTCAAAACAGAGCTTCATGTTCTTAAACTGATTTGTAGAGTAATTTTTGTTTACACTTTAGTCGCAGTAAATAGGGACACTTTCGTTAAATTTTTATTCGGTGCAGAGTAACTAAATTGGATCTAGCATCCTAGAAACTATAAAAATTTTAGGATCATAGTAAGAGTTTTATTTTTTCATAGTGGCCATATCGGTACACGTTGTTGCTTGTAAACGTAGCGTCGTTTGTGGGCTTAATTTTTTTAAATGGGCTCTTTTATTTACTTGGTAATCTATTATAGCATTTTTGTGGAATTGTTGTTGTCTGCTTGATTGGCCGTAAGATTGTTATCTCCAGGATTTTGTGTGATGGTTGAGATTATTCTTTCCCATCAGGGTGACTGTAGTGGCGTGAGCACTGGAGAAGTAAATGAAACTGTTCCGTGGTAATGTGCGATACGCAGTAGAGACAGGAGAGGTAGACTGCTGCCTTCTAGGATTAACTGGATAAACCTAGAAAAGATCTGGGATCTTAAGAAACGACAATGAGAAAAAGTGGTTGGAAGTGCCAACAGGTAATTGAACTCTTTTCAGAGAGCTTCGTTGTAAATGTGCAAGGTAAGTTTGACTTATTGCTTCTGTTAGAAACAGACGAGCCAACGGTAGATGTAAGTGTTGACGGGGCTCGGAAAACTTCTAGAAAGCTTTTAAAAATCCCAGAGAAATTACTGTCAGGTAGTTATTGTGCTAGATATGTGGGCCAACTGTTGTAGGAAAAACAAAGGTCGCAGTATCAGGTCGTTGACCGGTGAGGCGATAGAGGATATAGGGTAAGAGTTTCCTCAGAGGACGACAACTCGGTGGTAGTGGGCGGGTTGGGCAGTGTCATGAACACCTCCTAACAATCTCTCTAATTCTATCTGCACAATATTTTCGCGAGATATGCGGGGCAGGAAGAAATGTATCGCTTGACTTTTCTAGGAATGTACGCGTTCGGAGTTTTAATAACTAATTACACAATGATGCACAACATGTTTTTTGTATCATCTGCCAGTGGATCTGGATAAGCATTTCCATGATGTTTTCACGCTTATTAAATGAACCTGCGCTTAACTGAGCTGTTAATAATAGGGATCCTAAGTATTCCATCAAGTGTCACCTGATGAAGACAGCGTCGGTATCGAGACATGCTGGTGTGGAGTTTATATCTCTTTTGAGCCGTCATATTCGGCCCTATTTGAATTCCTTTGCCAAGAGAATTAATTTTCAGATGGAAAGGCTGCTTCTGTTGGCTCCAGATTCAGATATTGGTGAGATTATGGTTGATTCTGTAAGTAGATGGAAAATACGCTAGGTATAGCCTTCACATCAACAGAGAAAAGAAGGAAACACTTGATAAGTTAAATGTAAAACCTTAAGGTGGAAAGCACGGTCATCTGTGGCAAAATACCAATGATTGCAGGTGTCAGAGCAGCATTTATTTTGAACAAATAACCAAACGCTCAATTCTAGTATACTGTTTTTCAGTGAGTGCTAAATGCTGAGTACCGTACTACACCACAAACCCAGATAATACAACCCATCTCTTTAAACATCTAGTGATCACTATTACAGGTACGTTGAGTATTGCACGATGTAGTTTAGCAACTTACTTCTGTAGAATATCTACGGAGATGGAAGAAGGTGAATCATTCATCTAAATCTGACACACATTTAGAAATAGGAATAATAATCAACTTTCCTCAGTGCAGCAGTGTGAATTATGTGTTAGAGAAGTAGAGTTTCACAACGTATCATTCGTTGCAGTAACCGCAGGAACTCCACCATAGCCAGTCCCAAGCAGGGTTGAAAAACGAGGGGGGGGGGGGGGGGAGGGGGACGAGTAACGCCTTCTTGGCTCCGGATGATAGCAGATAGCACCCTGTAGAAGGCCCTGCCCCTTGCCTAGCTTTATATTCGGAGAGAACTGACAGCATCAACGGCGGATGAAGAAAACCATCTCACCGGTGAAGAAGTCGAAGAGTCCTCGCTGTTACCGGATTCTAATACAGACAAGACAGTTCTCGCAGTGAGCCATACTCGGTCAGCGTCCGTTCTACGCGTTAAGTGCTGCTGTAAAAAATCCTCTAGGACTTGCAAACTTTAATTGTAAGTGTTCAACTGGGAAAATGTCATTGCTTCTGCAAAGCAAATTTCAAACAGTTATGCGTGATGGAAAAGTTCAAAGGAACGACTACTCCATGTGGCAGCCGTATAGGTAAATCCATTGTTGCCATAGGCAGCGCAATTGAGGCTAAGGATTTTGAACACCCCGAAACACAGTGCAAAAATTTATCGCACCGTCTTAAATACCTTAAAAGCAATCCAAGAAAAAAACCTAGCTAAGGAGCTCAGAATGTCAACATCATATTAAAAGTTGGTAAATTGAAGGAACTAAATAAAATGACGGAAGAAGGAAAAAATCTAAATCCTCGCAATGTAAGAAGCAAGATTCACAGATGACAACGTTCTAGAGTCTGAAACTACAGATTCTTCAAAGAGAAGTCCAGAGAAAGGACAATAAAGAACACACCTCGGCATTCTGTGTGCGTAGAACAATAATAAACGCCATCACTAAGTTCCACCACATATTTGGAAGCTTATCACTTTTAGTAGTTAAATGAACAAAGAGGGTTTATACACTAATCAACCGTCATACCCCAATCAACGCAGGCAATAGAAAAATATCGCCAAAAAGTTGGAGCATTTTTGGAACAGTTGGAATATGAAATAAATAAAGTCCCCAATAAAAATATAAAAATACTGTTGGGTGATTTTAACACGCAAATACAAAAATAAAAATCATTTGGAAGATTTTGGGTGACTATCCTATCCACAAAGGAGAAACAGAAATAGTATAAAACACGTAGAGCTCTACAAGGCTTTTAGCTTTAAGTTATTGTCGACCTACTTCAAAAAACTTCCCAAAAACAGAAGACACAGATATCAGAAAATCCAGAACTTGGAGAATTTCAAATAGTCGTTGTGGCTATATCCAAACCATATCAAAGAAATTATCAATGCCAAAGTGAAAAAGGGAATTAACATGGTGCCAGATCATTATCTATGGAAAATAAAACGTTGCCAAGTTCGTATACGCTGCAGAAGCTTCGCTTGAAAGCCCCTACACATCCTCCGTACAGTCCCGATCCTCCTCATGCGCTTTCCATATTTTTGGAGCCTTGAAGAAAGACATTTGTGGCCGTCGATTTGCTTCGGCCGAATCATTTTACGCCTGGGTACAATCATGGCTACCACAGACATTTTTCCGTGAAGGCATTGACCATCTTGCCACACAGTGGGATAAATGTATTTACAGTTATGGTGATTACTTTTGAAATAATAAACAGTTTCTTTACTTTTATCCCATTTATCTTATTTTCATTTGACTGCCCAATATATATATCTGAACACCGATGTACACTTACTTATGACTATTTTCGAGAAATTCCGGTGTGTATGCAGAGCTTTTGCGCATACACTCCGATTCCTCCTTTATATAACATAGCACCTGGGCTTTCTTGCGATGCCAGGTTGAAAAGGACACCTTTCAGCCTCGAACTGTTGACTGATGTCGATATGCTGTACTATCTCGAATGCTCGATTCACGGGGGACTGCCAGTGTGCAAAAAGATTCGACGATTTGAGTTACATCCTCTACCTGGGTGTAAACAAGTTGTATGGACATGCCACGCAAGAGTGTCTGCAAATTGGAGAGTTTCGGTCGCTGTCTGATAAGGAAATAGCCGGATTTGGTTAACTTTCGGATGTGGTTCAAAAAAGTCAAATGTGTGTGAAATCTCACGGGACTTAACTGCCAAGGTCGTCAGTCCCTAAGCTTACACACTACTTAACCTAAATTATCCTAAGGACAAACACACACACCCATGCCCGACGGATCACTTGAACCTCCGCTGGGACCAGCCGCACAGTCGGATGTGGTGATTCTAGTGATGGATACGGTACATCGTGGAGGTAGCACTGACATATCCTGATAGTTTGTGTGACGCACTATAAACCAGCCGATATGGCCCAGCGGTTCTAGGCGCTAGAGTACAGAACTGCGCTGCTGCTACGGTCGCAGGTTCGAATCCTGTTTCGGGTATGGATGTGTGTGTGATGACCTTAGGTTAGTTAGGTTTGTCCCACATGACGGTTCCATCACTAAGCTAATGACGACGCTGGGGTTAAACAGAGAAATGTAACGCGTTATAGAAACCTCCAGCAGTATCTCAGTTTGGGAATGGAACTGATTAGAGCCACTTGCACTGTCTTCTTGAAGCACTCATGTTGACTGCAGGAGTAAATTGATGTTAATACCAAACGGTGGACTCTCGTGAGGCGTGACTTTAAGAAAGATTCTTTTACGTTAATGAATAACACAATTTTCGGCAAAACAATGAAGAATTTGGGAAGGGGCTTTATGGCGCAAGGGATTATAATTATCATCAGGTCAAATTTTCAACTGGGCACTATCTTCAAAGAAGGATGTATCGCTCTGGAAATGGCTAACCTTACGGTAGTGTTCATGAAACCGTCTGTATCGGTATGTGTATATTAGACCTATCAAAACTCCATATGTACCAGTTTCATTTTGAGCATATGAAAACTCACTTCAAATGGATGCAGACACTTTAATCACTTGGATGAAGGGATATGTTCCATATGAAGTAATAAGGTGCCAGCACGATAGATTTGATTCGTCTGGATATGTGGCGTATGATCGTTATGGTACAATTCCTCAAAACAATAATATTATCGGTCTGATAAAAGACGAGGCAAATGTGTCGCAGATCGTAGGGTTTTTAGGCCTCAGATCAAGAGTTGCCACCCAAAGGCGGGCGAAGGGTGTGCATGCAACGCGTGGACTGAATGGCTCTAATGATAGGCAGTTACCAGGAATGCCTGCTCACGGGTTATGATACCAGCAAGCACATGGTGTACCAGGTGAACTTTCGATAGTGGAGTCATGTGCTACACACTGTATCGGACCTGAAAGTCGATCTGTTGTGTCGTGACGGCAAACGGCTCATTTGTGACAACGACATCATGACCATACCGTTCTGATACTATTCTCTTAGGTGATAGAGAGATAGGATGCAGTTATTTTCTGTATACAGAGTGAAATTGCTTATGTGTATGTGGAACAGTTGTATGAACCGATTGTTATAATGTAAATAAGTGTGTATATATGGGTGTGTGTATGGAGTGACTGACATCATGTACTCGCATAAGTGATATATGTGCACTGTGTACACATCTGAGGACGTGTGTGTCTGTGTGTTTGTGTTTGTGTATTATACTACTTTTGTCACCCGCTGCTAGCCATTAAAGTCTCTAGTTTTTACTGAAACAGTTTTTCATACTAGGTCTACCTTTCTGCTGACACCGATAAAAACAATTCAAATGACATTGAAAAGATTTGTTCCATTGTAACAAAGAATGACAGTCGTAAAGACTTTCATGGGAAACATACTGATCTGTATATTTTCATGCTACTAGTCATTATTACTGTGAAAAGAAAAGTATCTCTGTATTAGTTTCTGGTGATTATCATTATTGAAATAGCTCTCTGGAAAAAAAAGTGCTACCAAAGAGTATTTTAGGCTGTACCCAAGAACCATAGTAAGAAAAAGTATTGCGAGTAAATATAGAAAAGTATGCTGCTCTATTTCCTTGTTATTATTTACGAAACCAGATGTTCAGTCCTCATTCCCACTCACACTGGTAGCTGTGGTGCACATAAAAAGTGACAATATCACCATCATAGTTGACCAATAAATAATGGTGATAAGTGTGATAGATAATAAGTAATTATGGACATATTTTTATGTGAGATGAAGAGGCTAAGCCAAGTGGCTGACTTGTAGAGAACAATGACCCCTTGTCTTAGGAGGCAGAATATTGACCTATGGCCTTGAAACACACCTGTCTCAGGAATTTGAGCAAGGACACTGACCCACAACCTTGAACGAGGACAAATGTCTCAGTACTTCGACCAAAGGAGGATTCTGACCCACGACCTTGAAAGAGAACTGTCTCAGCTTGGTGACCAAGGAGGACATCGACCTTTTTAAGGGAGCTGGCAATAATATAACATTGAACCATAACCTTAAGAGAGATGTGGAAACAATACAGACTGCACTCGTGTGCCCATAGATACACTACTATTTTAATATGCGAATTTATCTTGATTCCTTTCCCTAAAAGGTGTTAAACATTTCATAATTCGGTTCCATGTTTGTTGTATCTCTCAACAACAGATAAAACACACGTCGCTGTTGAAAGAACTCTGATGGATTTGCACTTGCAAACGGCCCGTCCGAAATTGTAAAACTTGCTGTTCATTGTCTTAATTTGAACGCCATACCTGACACAGTGGATCGCCCTCACACTTCTCTGGCTTGTTTTGATAGCTGACGTGCCGCCCAAGGAGATGACGGTATCCGCGTTTGTTTTAGTTCCAGCTGCGTGCTCGGTCTGTAAGCAAACTGAACCATCTCATACACAACCCGGCCGGCATGAAATACCTCTTTACTTGCTCACAAACTGCAGAATTTTGCTCTCCCGCAGCCATGACTCTCAACGCAGCGTCCGCCCTGACTTTCTTGCTGCATTAGTTGGTGGTGCGCAGACATTTGACATTGTCGCTTGCAATGCACTTCGTTCTATTAAAAGACGATAGTTCAACTGTACAATGCGTTATAATGACATATTCATAAAATTTCGCATAAAATTTTGAAAATCGTAGCGTAAATGGTTTTGAAAGCATCAGTGTGGAAGAAAAATTTGCATGTCTAATATCATATGTAAAGCTAGTAGTCGCAGAATCACAACGTTCGTATAGTTCTCTACAAAAAATAAACAAGCTTGATGAGTGCTTCGAAAACGTGCTCTAATTTCAAATGACGGTCTGTTAATTATCATGAAGCTGATTTCGTTGGTACCACTATTTTTGTTTTTTTGATGCCGGTATTTGTGGCAGAATAATTAATAGGCAGCGACAGATACAATACAGTCTTTTACGGAATTGTGTGGTTTTCTAAAGATTTCTCTTTCGGATGGTGCATGTTTCAGGATATGACTATCCAGTAAGTATACGTACAACTAGTTGACAACTTTTCTGATAGCTATAGTCCTTTACAGGGAGGCCAAAATAAAAGAGGTCCCATGTCTTACAAACATCACAGAGGCAATTCACTGGTTTATTGTAAATACAGAGAACAGAGAAGTAAATCATTATTATCAAAAACAACGTACTGCTCAATCAATAGAACAATATTTCACACGAGGTGCTGAAAATGTTCACGGTATACTTTGATACACAACTCAGCATGTATGAACATGTTTCTGGAAACTTTTGCCAATTAATTTGGCTTGATTTTCACAACCTCACGGCGAACGTTTCTTTGAAACTCGTCAGTTGTATGCGGGTTGTTACTGTTGACTTTACCCTTACAATTGCACCACAACTAAAAATCATAGGTAGATTTATTGGGTGATCTGAGAGGCCACAAACCTGCAGAAAGTGTACATTCTTCTCCAAAAGCTTCATGGATGTACGATATTGAAATCCGTGTAGTCTGCACCTTAGTGCCACATTACTGGAAAAAACTTATACTCTCGTTCTTCCTCCGTTAGCTTCCCTATGAATGGTTGCAACAATATCGTTACATACACTTGAGAGTTCACGGTGTTTGGGCCTATAATGAGTGGGCCTGAAACGCACACCAAACCCCTACTTTCAGATTATGCAGGAGCACGTCAAAGCGTTTCCTGGGATCGTCTGCTGACCAACAGCATGAGTTTTGAGAGTCCACGTATCGGCTAAGATGAAACCACGCCTCTTCAGAGTCGTAGTAAATATTCGGATCCAGTTAACCATCAGCGAAGTGCGTGAGTAACCATTCGTAGTAGTGTTGTCGTTGTGAATAATCCGTTGGTTTCACTGCTTGTATAACTATTACTCTGGTTGCTCGCACATATAACAGCTTCAACATGTTCTGGCATGACGTTAGTTTGATGTTTATTTGGGAGGATAAACGTCTAGTTGATTTCCGTAGTCTCGTGAAAACATCCAACTATTTTCCGGCGAAAAAATGTTCTTTACACCGTTCCCGTTCGGGGCTAGCGACTGAACCGCAAGTCTCTAGAGGAACGGAAGGTACCAAATGATTGTAAAAGAGGACAGGTAGTCCCAGTCTTCAAGAAGGGTCGTCGAGTAGATGCGCAAAACTATAGACCTATATCTCTGACGTCGATCTGTTGTAGAATTTTAGAACATGTTTTTTGCTCGAGTATCATGTCGTTTTTGGAAACCCAGAATCTACTATGTAGGAATCAACATGGGTTCCGGAAACAGCGATCGTGTGAGACCCAACTCGCTTTATTTGGTCATGAGACCCAGAAAATATTAGATACAGGCTCCCAGGTAGATGCTATTTTTCTTGATTTCCGGAAGGCGTTCGATACAGTTCCGCACTGTCGCCTGATAAAGTAAGAGCCTACGGAATATCAGACCGGCTGTGTGGCTGGATTGAAGAGTTTTTAGCAAACAGAACACAGCATGATGTTATCAATGGATAGACGTCTACAGACGTTAAAGTAACCTCTGGCGTGCCACAGGGGAGTGTTATGGGACCATTGCTTTTCACAATATATATACATGACCTAGTAGATAGTGTCGGAAGTTCCATGCGGCTTTTCGCGGATGACGCTGTAGTATACAGAGAAGTTGCAGCATTAGAAAATTGTAGCGAAATGCAGGAAGATCTGCAGCGGATAGGCACTTGGTGCAGGGAGTGGCAACTGACCCTTAACATAGACAAATGTAATGTATTGCGAATACATAGAAAGATGGATCCTTTATTGTATGATTATATGATAGCGGAACAAACTCTGGTAGCAGTTACTTCTGTAAATATCTGGGAGTATGCGTGCGGAACGATTTGAAGTGGAATGATCATATAAAATTAATTGTTGGTAAGGCGGGTACCAGGTTGAGATTCATTGGGAGAGTCCTTAGAAAATGTAGTCCATCAACAAAGGAGGTGGCTTACAAAACACTCGTTCGACCTATACTTGAGTATTGCTCATCAGTGTGGGATCCGTACCAGACCGGGTTGACGGAGGAGATAGAGAAGATCCAAAGAAGAGCGGCGCGTTTCGTCACAGGGTTATTTGGTAACCGTGATAGCGTTACGGAGATGTTTAACAAACTCAAGTGGCAGACTCTGCAAGAGAGGCGCTCTGCATCGCGGTGTAGCTTGCTGTCCAGGTTTCGATAGGGTGCGTTTCTGGATGAGGTATCGAATATATTGCTTCCCCCTACTTGTACCTCCCGAGGAGATCACGAATGTAAGATTAGAGAGATTAGAGCGCGCACGGAGGCTTTCAGACAGTCGTTCTTCCCGCGAACCATACGCGACTGGAACAGGAAAGGGAGGTAATGACAGTGGCACGTAAAGTGCCCTCCGCCACACACCGTTGGGTGGCTTGCGGAGTATAAGTGTAGATGTAGATGTAGAACCTGTTTCTCTAAATTTAGTGATCCATTTCTGCACAACACTTTTTGCAGGAACAGCTGTCTCTGGGTATTTTATCGTGAATCTTACATCCAACGTTTTAAACGATTTACATCCAAAAAACGATTCAATAATAAACAGTCTTTGTTCGACTGAGAAAAGCATTCTGCAGAATTGTATTACAACAAGGTTCAAACTGACTACAGAAAACGCAATACAAATCACTAAATCGCCACTCAACATCACTGACCGCGGTCGAGCGCGGACCTAGCGTTAAGAAATAAGAATACTCCGATGGCTTGAAATAGCCCATTCAGTATAAAAATGGTTCAAATGGCTCTGAGCACTATGGGACTTAACATCTATGGTCATCAGTCCCCTAGAACTTAGAACTACTTAAACCTAACGAACCTAAGGACATCACACAACACCCAGCCATCACGAGGCAGAGAAAATCCCAGACCCCTTCGGGAATCGAATCCGGGAACCCGGGCGTGGGAACATTCTGTATAACAAGGGGCTTCTTTTATCTTTGCTACAACGTAGTTTTAATATTCAATACTAAGTTATTACATAACTCTGAAAGTGAGCTTGTAGTAGCATCAAAACTCGTACTCACTCTAATGCACGATCCAGTAACATTAATGTGACCAACGCCTACATTCGACGTCAACGTGCAATAACCACTCACAGACGGACAGACGGCATATAGCAGCAGTAGCAGCGGAGGGTACGTAATGCGTATCTGTGGGATGCGGTTAACAGTGCAGTCGTTGGCGTAAAGAGGAAAAAGAGCGATTTATGTTCAAATGTTCAAATGTGTGTGAATTCCTAAGGGACCAAACTGCTAAGGTCATCGGTCCCTGGACTTACACACTACTTAAACTAACTTACGCTAAGGACAACACACACATCCATGCCCGAGGGAGGACTCGAACATCCGGTGGGAGGGCCCGCGCAATTCGTGACATGGTGCCTCTAACCGCGCGGCCACTCCGCGTGGAGAGCGATTTATCTAACGTACAAACATGATAATTGCTTATCGGGCGAAAGCTGGAAGCATTTCGGAAACGGCTAAGTTTGCAAACTGTTTGTGTGCCGCTGTGGTTAAAGTATACCATGCATGGCAAAATGTTGCCATCCAGGCACGTGTGGTACACCACGAGTCATAGATGACAGGGGTGAACGACAACTGCGGAGATGTGAACGGTCGCTGCGAAGTTATGTACGGGCGAATGCACGTATAGCTGTTGAGAAATCGACCGCCCAGATGAACCAAGGGACTACCAACAGTGTCTCCTCAACGATCGTTCAGCGAACGTTGCTGCGTATAGGTATCTGCAGCAGGCGCCTGACTCATGCAGCCATGATGACAGCTGTTCGTCCTCGACGAATGCTGGGATTTGCAACTGACACCGGAACTGGATGTTCACTGAGTGGCGACAGGTGGCCTTTTCAGATGAATTCGGTTTTATGCTCCACCGGACAGATGGCTACCGGAGTGTAAGGCGTGAAACATTTGAAAACGAACAAGGAAGAAGCGTTGTGGGCTGGGGAATGTTTTCGTGGCATTCCCTGGGTGATGTCGTCATTCTGGAAGGCACAATGGATCAACACAAATATGCATCTATTCTTGGGGACTATGTCCACCCCTACAAGCAGTTTGTTTGGTCGGCACAATGGCATCTATCAGCAGGACAACACAATTTGTCACAGCTCGTAATAAACGTGCATGATTGTAGGACCACCAGGATGAGTTTACCGTACTTCGCTGGTCACCAGACTCCCCGGATTTACACACAATCAAGAATCTGTGGGACCACCTGAACTGGACTGTTCGCGCCGTGGATCCTCAACCGAGAAACCTACCGCAGCTCGCCACAGCACTAGAGTCGGCACGGCTACGCATCGCTGTCGGTACCTACCGGAAATTCATTGTTTCTCTTCTTGCCAATCTCGCGATGCAAAATGTGTTTATTCAGGCTTTTGACAGGTGGCCACGTTAATGTGACTGGACAATGTATTATTCGGGAAACTCGCACTGCAGTTGTGGGCGACGTTCCGATCGGGATACCTGAAGCGAAAAATGCCTGTCTGTTCACGTCGATAACTATAATGAATGTTTTTGTGATTTTATGTTGTGGTTTTATAGTTGTATGTGAATATATAATACGCGGAAGAGATACGTAGAAACTCCATGCCTGCCACAGGCCCAATCCCATAGAAAAATGCAGATGAAATCACCAACCTAAGCGTCAATATCTCGGGTATGGATCACCGTCAACACTATCGTACGTCCTCACTGAATGGAACGTTGCGCGGATAATTGGGATTTAACTTAGGAAAATGATGCGTAGTACGGTGATCAGTACTCTTATGTTACTAAGTCTCGTGGATTTGCTATACAAATATTAGTGACACATATTCCTTCCACAATCAAGTGCAAGAAGTATGATCAGGGATTCACACAGTATATTCGCGTCTGGCGGGATTCGCATCCCAGTTCCAGCACTCATATTAACTTTTTTTGTGGTTTCTGTAAATTGTTTAAGGCTAATTCCGGGACAGGTCGTTCAAACAAAGTGACACGCCGACTTTCTTCCCATTCCTTGTTCAGTCAACTGGTACAAATGGCTCTAAGCACTGTGGGACTTAACATCTGAGGCCATCAGTCCCCTAGACTTAGAACTACTTAAACCTAACGACATGACACACATCCATGCCCGAGGCAAGATTCGAACCTGCGACCGTAGGAGCAGCGCGATTCCGGGCTGAAGCGCCTAGAACCGCTAGGCCACAGCGGCCGGCCCTTGTTCAATCCAAACTCTAATCCACATGTAATAATTTCGTGCCCAATGCCATGGGGATTTCAGCCTGTATTCCTGGATAGAGTATGGTGTTCCTCTTTCACTCAAAAATGCAGAAAGTGCTGGAGTTTACTACCTTCGCCATCAGAAGAAATCAAGACGCTTTTTATGGTACCAGATCAATCTGTAACTCTCATTTGTCACAAAGACACTACGATATTCCTTGAAAGTGCCATGTCTTTATTGCCAACTCATTTAAACTAAATATGTCTGCCATGTACCGACAGGTGTGTTTCTTAACTTACTGAATTTCCTTAGAGATTAAATCAGTCACAATTCCAATTACAAGTGTAACAACATTTGCAGCGGAGACCTCTCCACTCGTAATATGTTTGACTTCCGTGCAAAAATCTCTTTTACAATCCCGTTCCTAATTTTAGTAAAATATTTCTACAACATGTGTTCAAAAGATTTATGTTCCATTACATTAGGCTTTACTAACATGTATTCTCGCAGTATACGCAGCTGTTACTTGATCACGATAAACAAAAATTTATCACGCGGTAACATCGCGGGAATTACAACTGAAAGAAGACACACTGCCCCATCTGTTGTGCACGGATCGTTAGGTGAGCGGCGGGGGAACGATTCCTGGCGTGTGGAGATAGCAGAGTCGGGATGGTACTGCCTGCAGGCCGGAACAGACGTCTGCTATAAGGTTAATGAATGCGGCAGCGCTAGTGCGCGCAGAAAATAGGTAGCGAACTAATTTGACGTGATCGCTGGGTACAAACGGAAACACTAGCATCATAGTGCTGCCTAATGTCACATGTTTCGCTGTGGATAGTCTGGTTCGTAGAAATTCAAAAAAGTCAATTCATTCGCTCGCTCAGGAAATGAGTGATTAAAGTAGAAATAGTTTGCCGTTGCCTTGTACAGGAGGTGTGTGAAATGAGTTGCAAGTGTCAATCATGCTCCGAATATTTTTCTGTGTACTTGTGAGTGCATTATGCCGTAGTTAAATGAATTCTAACCTAGTAAAATTATTGGTACTCGTTTAGTACGTGCTTCCGTATCCATCATAGCCGAATCGTGAGATGTTTCGAGAGACACCGTATCGAAGATTTACTCCACATACAGGTTAAGCGAAAAACATCATCCGCTAAGTCACAACTCGGACGAAAATGTATGTTGATTGATCAGGACAGACGGTCGTTACCGAGCGAGGTGGCGCAGTGGCTAGCACACTGGACTCGCATTCGGGAGGACGACGGTTCAATCCGGCGTCCAGCCATACTGATTTAGGTTTTCCGTGATTTCCCTAAATCGATCCAGGAAAATGCCGGTATGGTTTCTTTGAAAAGGTATGACCGACTTCCGTCCCCGTCCTTCCCTAATCCGATGAGACCGATGACCTCGCTGTTTGGTCTCCTCCCCCAGATAACACAACCCCCAACAGACGGTCGTTATAGAGGCTTGTGATGAAATATGAGAAAACAGAAGCTGCAAAAGTCACATAAGAAGTGAATGCCTCACTCGCGAACCATGTCAGCACCAAAACAACACGAAGGGTGCTCCAGAAAGAGGAAACTGCAGTGGTATTCCTGAACTACTTATCAGGGATGCAAATGCCCGTAACAGGAAAACGTAGTGCGGATGGGCTTAGTGATTTCGGTAGCCATATCGTGGTATTCCATGAGCCCCCGTGGTTGATCTGCAAGGCCTCATTACTACCAAGGATTATGTGACAATTTTGGCTAGTCGGGTCCATCCCACGGTATGAAGTTTGACCCGGAATGGTGATGCTGTGTTCCAAGACGACACAGCTCACATCGTCCAGGACTGATTTAGTGAGCATGAAGATAAATTTTCGCATCTCCCCTGGCCACCACAGTCACCAGATATCAATACTATCGAGCCTTTGTTGTCTACTCTGGAGTAGGGTACGTGATCGGTATCCACCTCCATCATCGCTACCTTAACTTTCCACTATTTTGCAGGAAGAATGGTACAAGAATCCCTTTAAAACCATGCAGGACTTGTATTTAGCCATTTGGAGACGACTGGAACCGGATTTGAAGGCCATCTGTTTTCCTACGCCATATTAGGCACAGTAATATGTTGTGTTTTTGGTGTTTCCATATTTTTGTCCAACCCCTAAATCTTTATGAAGTGACAAGCGTTCCGTGTGGATGACTGATGAATGAACGTAAAGCACATTATTCGTATGGATGATGGGAAGAGATAACTTAAAACCCGGTGGTGGCACTTAGCGTACTCCTCTCGTATACCACCAAGGGGACCTCCGAGTTTAACCTCCCCTTCCGACGAACGGATCGCCATCAACACTGCCACATACCCTCACTCCATTACACACTGGAGGGAGGTTTGAAATTCAGTCCAGGACAAATTTCTATATCTGGCAATCATGTACTCTAAGTCATCACTATGGCTCCACTTGACAGATAAATAATAACAATGATATGTTCTTCCACTACCAAGATTTGAACTGGCTACCTCCGAGTCGAGTGACACAAGATTTTTAAAACTATAGACCTCAATTTAAACCGTATGTATTAACAACTACTTTTGTTACTGATCGCTCTGAACAAAGACACACACAGACGGTAAAACTCCGTATCTCATTTCATGGTTTCTGAGGTAAAGTTTTGTATTCTTTGACTTCTGTTTTAAGGCTTGTGTGCATAAAAAACTGTCTGTAGCCACTGACGCATGAAGACTCAACGAAAACACATTGTTTTGATGCAATGAAGCGCCAAAGAAACTGACATAGGCATGCGTATTCAAATACAGAGATATGTAAACAGGCAGAAGACGGCGCTGCGGTCGGCAACGCCTGTATAAGACAGAAAGTGTCTGGCAGCAGGGAACTGTTCAAGCTAGTGGAGGCTCTGCAATGGTGTGGGGCGTGTGCAGTTGGAGTGATGTGGGAGCCCTGATACATATAGACACGACGTGACATGTAACACGTACGAAAGCATCCTCTCTGATCACCTGCATCCATTCATGTTCATTTGCATCCAGATGGACATGGGCAATTCCAGCAGAACAATGGGACACCCCACACGACCAGAATTGCTACAAAGTGGCTCCAGGAATACTCTTCAGAGTTTAAAAACTTCCGCTGGCCACCAAACCCTCCAGACATGACCATTATTGAGTATATCTGGGATCTCTCGGAAAGTGCTGTTCAGAAGAGACCTCCACCCCCTCGTACTCTGAAGGTTTTATTGACAGCTGTGCAGGATTCATGGTGTCGGTTCCCTCCAGCACTACTTCAGACATTATTCGAGTGCATGCCACGTCATGTTGCGGCACTTCTGCGTGCTCACTAGGAACTTACTCGACATTAGGAAGGTGTACCAGTTTCTTTGGCTCTTCAGCGTAGTACTAATGAAATGGTGGTCCTGTCATTTCTTTTGTCCATTGTTGATGGGGGATTAATATATCAACACGGGACTGATATTTCGCAAAAGTTATGGTAAATGTTTGTTGATTTAAAATAGGACAAAAATACATGGTAAGCGTTATGACAGAAATGGAACATGATGTGATGACAGTACAAATATGAAACGAACAGTTAACAACCCCTTGTGGCGCCTGGTTCGAAAAGACTAAGGTTTGTCTGTTTGAACTACACTCCTGGAAATTGAAATAAGAACACCGTGAATTCATTGTCCCAGGAAGGGGAAACTTTATTGACACATTCCTGGGGTCAGATACATCACATGATCACACTGACAGAACCACAGGCACATAGACACAGGCAACAGAGCATGCACAATGTCAGCACTAGTACAGTGTATATCCACCTTTCGCAGCAATGCAGGCTGCTATTCTCCCATGGAGACGATCGTAGAGATGCTGGATGTAGTCCTGTGGAACGGATTGCCATGCCATTTCCACCTGGCGCCTCAGTTGGACCAGCGTTCGTGCTGGACGTGCAGACCGCGTGAGACGACGCTTCATCCAGTCCCAAACATGCTCAATGGGGGACAGATCCGGAGATCTTGCTGGCCAGGGTAGTTGACTTACACCTTCTAGAGCACGTTGGGTGGCACGGGATACATGCGGACGTGCATTGTCCTGTTGGAACAGCAAGTTCCCTTGCCGGTCTAGGAATGGTAGAACGATGGGTTCGATGACGGTTTGGATGTACCGTGCACTATTCAGTGTCCCCTCGACGATCACCAGTGGTGTACGGCCAGTGTAGGAGATCGCTCCCCACACCATGATGCCGGGTGTTGGCCCTGTGTGCCTCAGTCGTATGCAGTCCTGATTGTGGCGCTCACCTGTACGGCGCCAAACACGCATACGACCATCATTGGCACCAAGGCACAAGCGACTCTCATCGCTGAAGACGACACGTCTCCATTCGTCCCTCCATTCACGCCTGTCGCGACACCACTGGAGGCGGGCTGCACGATGTTGGGGCGTGAGCGGAAGACGGCCTAACGGTGTGCGGGACCGTAGCCCAGCTTCATGGAGACAGTTGCGAATGGTCCTCGCCGATACCCCAGGAGCAACAGTGTCCCTAATTTGCTGGGAAGTGGCGGTGCGGTCCCCTACGGCACTGCGTAGGATCCTACGGTCTTGGCGTGCATCCGTGCGTCGCTGCGGTCCGGTCCCAGGTCGACGGGCACGTGCACCTTCCGCCGACCACTGGCGACAACATCGATGTACTGTGGAGACCTCACACCCCACGTGTTGAGCAATTCGGCGGTACGTCCACCCGGCCTCCCGCATGCCCACTATACGCCCTCGCTCAAAGTCCGTCAACTGCACATACGGTTCACGTCCACGCTGTCGTGGCATGCTACCAGTGTTAAAGACGGCGATGGAGCTCCGTATGCCACGGCAAACTGGCTGACACTGACGGCGGCGGTGCACAAATGCTGCGCAGCTAGCGCCATTCGACGGCCAACACCGCGGTTCCTGGTGTGCCCGCTGTGCCGTGCGTGTGATCATTGCTTGTACAGCCCTCTCGCAGTGTCCGGAGCAAGTATGGTGGGTCTGACACACCGGTGTCAATGTGTTCTTTTTTCCATTTCCAGGAGTGTATGTGATCTGGCTCAGAATATGGATAACGCAATCTGAAATTTTCTAACATTGAATAGACCTTGACGGATTTATTGTACGCAGATGTTATACTACGATGGTGCAGCTGAGAACAAGCGGCGAGATTGTGATCTTATTTGCCATAATAAGCCGGAGCAGCAATACAATACCCCTTTTCTCGATGTGCAGCGCTGTCTCAGCTGACGGTCATGTTTCAAGCGTCTGCAGAGCAGCGTTGTGCGGCGCCTGTGGTTCCGTAACGCGGGCACGAAATGCGCAAAGTCGCGGCTGGCGATCTGTTAGACGGATCCCAATTACTGTCTGACGAAGCCCTGACATTTCGGTGAATACCAAAGTGTGACACAGCCGTTCGACGGTCATACCATGGGCCAATTTGATTCACTTATAAGGCAATGCGCACAAGGAGATCGAACGTCAGATCGGCAGACCTGTCACAAATAAGACGACATCGGCACAGTGAGTTGTCCAAGACGACTGAGGTCTAAACTATCGGTACAGCTGAGTCCTCACCACAGGCTTTCCCAGTCAAGACCAGAGCTTGTGCAAAGTCACGTCCAGGACAAGTGTCTCCTGTGGAACCCACTCACAACAAAAGTCAAGACCAGAATACTCTCCAGATAGGAGTGTGAATCAGAATACCCACACCATCCCAGAGTCTGAATCGGAAGCCACAGTCCAGCCCGATGTCTCAATCGGAATACCAGGTTTCTCCTACTCTCCTCCCCTCACTTCCATCAAACCTTGGTAAACTCCACAAAAACACTCCTGCAACTATCGCCGCAAAGGTTTCGTGCCAGTCACAAAACTCCACGAGCTCCCTGTCCCCCCTCCAACTCATCTGCTCTATTCATTGGCCAATATAAATCGAAGTTAACAATATTCTTCTCTTTTCAGGAGTAGCGGCCAGTCCATGACTCAAAAATTCCTGCGTAGAGAAGAGCTTGGCGCTGTGCCCCCGACTTACTTTTTTCCTCGGCCACTTTTGACAGTGTATTATTTTGAGTTTCCGCACGGCTCTAAAGTGAACAATACATTTGTCATTGAAGATCATTGACTACCTGTACGGCCTGGACGTTACTGTGTGTCGTACCAGGGACCGCGACTAAACTAAGAGAATGCTTTTGTATCCGAACATAGGCCATTTCCGAGCCACCATAAATTTAACGTTCGTTCTAAAATTGTTTTGAAGAGCAGAGGCTTCCTAAAAAAACTCTACGGGCCGAGGGATGACACTACATGATGGCTCCTTCAGCAGTATCTGGTCCACGGTGAAAATGGCAACTCACGAAATTTTATGGTTGCCAATCCTGTTCACAAAAGGCACTTAAGACACTGTCGTAATGCGTTTGCTGGGCGATCTAGACATCTCTTGCGCCCTGTTATGGCAACAGGCTCCTAACACGTAGGTCGAGGTAGGCCCTTTTTCCGCCTCTTCGACCAAACGCACTTTCTGCACACTGTGGGAGAAACTCTTGGGTCCAGAATTCAGACCTCAGTAAGTGCTTCAAGATGTTCCTTTCCTTAATAGCTGCACGTGGCTTTCGAGCCCCAAATGTCCACTGCAATATTTACTGTTAAATGACAAAACTGCTTGCTTGTTCTCAACTCCACAAAAATACTATTTGAAGGAGAGCAACCATAGGGATCCCACATACATCAACAATGTACATGCCTCCATCAATGCCTGCTCATGCTGATAACTTCCTGTCGCTTCAGAAACATGATGTCTTGGGCAAAAATTCAACTTTAAATTGTACCCTTGAATATGAAGAATAGTGAGAGAGTGACTCTTCCTCCCTCAAGTTTACGACTGATCAAAATTATAATTTATGGAAGAAGATTTTAAGATTATAGCAGGAAGAAAGGGGCCAAAATTTTTCTTTTTCATTGAAGCAAGACTAAAAGAGATGGTTGGAGTACAAAAACAATGTAAATAACTGAGAGACTACAAAATCAGAAGTCTTGGTTTTGATGACCAGACGTACCTAAGTTTTCTCAGCCACTTATTGTTTTTTTTTTTTTTTCACCTATCACAGTGTTTAAAGGCAGCTTCATCCGATTTACGAAGCATTCTTCATAGTTTAAAATATCTGCCAGGAGGCCCCAACCGGGGAGCTTTTGACGCGTGTCGGTGATGATGAGATGATGATAATGAGGACAACAAAACACCCAGTCCACGGGCGGAGAAAATAGCCACCCTGACTACGATCGAACCCAGGCCCACTGCATGGTAGGCAAACACGTTACTACTTTTTTTTTTAAATTTTGTTCGGTATTGTTCGTTGCGTTTGGGCTGGGCAGACGTCACGACACATCCATTCAAGTTGGTCGTTGATTCCTTTACTCACTTCGTTTTTTTTTTTTTTTTTAGTTACAGATGGCAAGCAGCCCTCTGACCGCTGAGCTACCGTGCCGGTAGTCAGCTAAGCACGCATACACAATTCCACTACGTTCCAGTTATTAATGTTTTAAAGGTTACTAGTTTTTCATGAAAGGTGCATACCGAGATCTTATTGTCAAAGCTAAGGCAGCATGTTTGCTCTAAAAATATAAGAAAAACTGTCACAGATATTTAACGAAGCCCTTTTGCCAGTACTAACTAACATGCAGTGGAGATAAGGCACACAGAACTTTTAACTTTATTTATGTTGCTGCAAAGTGGTGAAACCCAGTGTAATACAGCAAAGAACAAGTAATTGAAGTGCCGGGCGATGTGGGCGAGCGGTTCTAGGCGCTACAGTCTGGAACCGCGCGACCCCTACGGTAGCAGGTTCGAATCCTGCCTCGGGCATGGATGTATGTGATGTCTTTAGGTTAGTTAGCTTTAAGTAGTTCTAAATTCTAGGCTACTGATGACCTCAGAAGTTAAGTCCCATAGTGCTCAGAGCCATTTGAAGCAAGTAATTGAGGTAAAGTGATAGTCGATTTGTTTACACCTGCTCAAGACTCCTCTAAGAAGATATGGTAATACATTTTTTAGAATAATATTCTTCGGTTAGAGAGTGAGTATGAAGCTTTATGGCGTATAAATAACTATTTATGCATATATTATTTTTGCTGATGCTTTGAAATTGTTGGGTATGATTATTTTTTTGTATGTTAAAGTTTCTTCTCGTCACCTATCCGGTACACTATTGGGTAGTTCATTAGCTTCTTGTCGATAATCCTTGCTCGCCAGCAAATTGCTTTTTTTAGGGAGATGCACCACCAAAGGCAATATCCCTATACGGTGGCGTAAATGTCTGTCACTTTCATCCAAGTAGTATCACTGTTTACAAAATCTGTATTTATTTTCTGTTACATCAAACAGTTACATTAAGCCCTCTAATTTAGTAAAGACGTTATGATTACAGTACCAACCCTGTCTGTATTCTACAAGATGCAGAAAGGAAATGAAGTTCAAGTCTCGATCTGATCTTTGCCATCTGAAATGCAGACAGTATCCTAAATCACTCACCTTCTTTGATGACAAGGTGCGACCTGCGGGAGTGTTTTGACGGGAATAAAGAAACGCAGCAAGGCTAACGAAATTGGATACGTGATCTCTACTGCGTGTCGCCTCCGAGTCGGAACAAATCGGCACAAACAGCATGTGTCGTGTCGTTATATGTCACCGACTAGCTCCGCATCAAGAATAAAGAAATGAGAAACGTATTCGTTGCTCCATGCCGCTACCGGAAAGTACCAACTTGGCACGAGTCGGGAGTGAACAACGATCGCCGTTCCGTTACTTGTTACCTACTCGGCCTAATAGCAGGAACTGCTGCACTACAAATAGCCAGTCACGAATTTGACTGCGGGAAAGACTACATGAGACTAACGGAATGTTTTAGGGATTACGGAATAAGTATTTCGAGTCTTTTGAAATGTTAGCTTCTCAGTGACGAAAATGTTCAAATGTGTGTGAATTCCCTGGGAACCAGACTGCTGAGGTCATCAGTCCCTAGACGGCAAATCATCGAGTAAAACTGAAGTGTCAGGTGTTCCCCAGGGAAGCGTCCTGGGACCTTTGCTGTTCCTGATCTATATAAATGACCTGGGTGACAATCTGAGCAGTTCTCATAGGTTGTTCGCAGATGATGCTGTAATTTACCGTCTAGTAAGGTCATCCGAAGACCAGTATCAGTTGCAAAGCGATTTAGAAAAGATTGCTATATGGTGTGGCAGGTGGCAGTTGACGCTAAATAACGAAAAGTGTGAGATGATCCACATGAGCTCCAAAAGAAATCCATTGGAATTCGATTACTCGACAAATAGTACAATTCTCAAGCCTGTCAATTCAACTAAGTACCTGGGTGTTAAAATCACGAACAACTTCAGTTGGAAAGACCACATAGATAATATTGTGGGGAAGGCGAGCCAAAGGTTGCGTTTCATTGGCAGGCACTTAGAAGATGCAACAAGTCCACTAAAGAAACAGCTTACACTACACTCGTTCGTCCTCTGTTACAATATTGCTGCGCGGTGTGGGATCCGTACCAAGTGGGATTGACGGAGGACATCGAAAGGGTGCGAAAAAGGGCAGCTCGTTTTGTATTGTCACGTAATAGGGGAGAGAGTGTGGCTGATATGATACGCGACTTGGGATGGAAGTCATTAAAGCAAAGATGTTTTTCGTCGCGGCGAGATCTATTTACGAAATTTCAGTCACCAACTTTCTCTTCCGAATGTGAAAATATTTTGTTGAGCCCAACCTACATAGGTAGGAATGATCATCAAAATAAAATAAAAGAAATCAGAGCTCGAACAGAAAGGTTTAGGTGTTCGTTTTTCCCGCGCGCTGTTCGGGAGTGGAATGGTAGAGAGATAGTATGATTGTGGTTCGATGAACCCTTTGCCAAGCACATAGTCATGTAGATGAAGATGTAGACTTACACACAACTTAAACTAACTTATTCTAAGAGCAACACATTCACCATGCCCGAGGGAGGACTTGAACCTCCGGCGGGAGGGGCGACGCCACCCGTGACATGACGCCTCAAACCGCGCGGCCACTACATACATAGATACAATCTGCAACCGGTCTGCGTGACAGTACAGGCACTCGATAGCAGTCTTAGCTGCGGAGATGGAGGGTTCGTAGATTATTTTCTGTAATATTACTGACTAATCAGCTCATGTGATAAGAAACAAATAGAAAGAAAAGGCGATTAGAGTTTGACGCCCTGTCGACATTAAGGTAATTAGAGGCGGAGCACAAGTTCAGATTAAGGAAGGATGGGGGAAAAGTCGGCCGTGTCATTTGATAGGACCCATCCCGGCATTTGCCTTAAGCAATATAGGGAAATCACGGAAGATGTAAAACAGGATGGTTGGACGGGAAACTGAACCGTCGTCCTCTCGAAGGGGAGTACAGTGTGCTAACCGTTGCGCTATGTCACTCAGGATGGAAAAAGTACTGGTCATTCCAGTTTGTAGGAACGCACTGAAGATCGATGCACGGCGTGACAATTTTCCGTATGTGTCATGTGATCAAGTATGAACTTTTCCTAGATCGAACAATTTCCCTGCAAACACAGACTTCTGCGGACCAAGCGCTTTCTTTCCGTTTTAGAAGACGGTTGATGGCAGAGTAAGGCCTAGCGCTGAAGTAAACAAAATAGTTCATTACCAAGTCCCGAACTAAATACGCCGGTGGATAAAGAGCTCTATGGAAATAAACCTAATATGTCTTGCTCAATGAGACGATGTCGTCAGAAGTTAAGAGTCCGACATATTGCTACTGACAGTTCAAATTAGTGAGGAATTTAACTGGAGATACCTGATGGTGGTGGTGGTTAGTGTTTAACGTCCCGTCGACAACGAGGTCATTAGAGACGGAGCGCAAGCTCGGGTTAGGGAAGGAAATCGGCCGTGCCCTTTCAAAGGAACCATCTCGGCATTCGCCTGAAACGATTTAGGGAAATCACCGAAAACCTAAATCAGGATGGCCGGAGACGGGATTGAACCGTCGTCCTCCCGAATGCGAGTCCAGTGTGCCAACCACTGCGCCACCTCGCTCGGTGGGAGATACCTGATGTTTTTGTAAAAGGAGTATCTCTCTTACCAAGACAAATGAAATATTTTAGCTTATCACGTAACTTCGATGTTGTGTGGTCTAGTATTGAATACTAGTTGACAGTCTAAGGTAGGATGTCTAAGACGCCCGATATAAGCGTATTTCATTGTGGCCAGATCGTCGGTACACAGTACGTGGAGCACTCCACCTGTTAGCTTGAGCTGGGTCTGAGTATTTCACGTACCACCGTGTTAAGGATACAGCCTGAGTACGTCGCTTCGGGAAAAACCGTCGCCGTCAACAATTGTGGGTGGGTAACAGCTTCTTGATGACATCGACTATTTAGGACTGTAGCGGCGTAAAGATGGGCAACAATTCAGCAAACCAATCACAGATTCAATACTGGACAACTGCCGGTGAGCATCCCTGCCATGCGCAATCATCTCCATGCTTTGAAGAACAGAAGACGCTGCCCCACAATTCTACCGCCACTCACGGCACATCATAGAATACAGAGAGTACTGAAGGTGCAGAATCCCGACCACTGAGCCTCGAATAACAGATAATTATTTTTGGGACTGCCAGGGAATTTTAAAAAGAGCACAACGCCCATGAAGAATTCATTCTGGAAAGATTTTCCTAGGCAGGCTGTGGCTATTCCATTTCTCTGCGACATTTTTCCGCGCGGATGGCAAGGTACGAGCTGGTTGAAAACGGTATCATCCATTTAATAACGCTTTCCAGCATGGTAACGTACGGAATTGTTGTGGTATAACTCTTGTGTTGACAATATTTATATGATATAAACTGGAGTCCCTGGTCAGTTTTCCATGTTTCTCACCTGTGATACATGAACCTTTTGTACGATCATGTACATCCATACCTACACCACTCTTCAGATGATCGGTTCTCACAGTAAAACAGTTCCAGTACTCCATCGTTATCCAGTCGGTAGTTTCATGACTACTTTAACAGCATGAAGGCTCAACCCAGTTTAACTGACCTAGATCCAATTTGGCACATTTGAGATTGTATCGAGCGCGATAATCGCACCTTGGATGAAGATCCGGTCAAAATTCGTGATTTATGAGTAGCAGCTGAGTGGTTATGGACCAAGAAGGCTCTCCAAAGAGCTTTTGTGGAGTCCTCGTCCCGAGTCGTCCTTTTCGTGGTTAGGGTGAAAGGCGGTACGACTAGTCTCTCAGCTGACGCCACGCCTTCAGTTACTCATGAGTGTATATGAAGAAAATTGTAGATGTAGCTATCTGTGGCTGTATGCAGACTCCGCAGATAAATGTGCAACATTAGAAAAGCTTTACAAAGTGAAATAAGTCATGCAGATGACCAAAGCTTAGTGCAAAGACTGTGAGCTGATCTTCAACAAAAGTAAATATAGACACAATGTGCGTTAACATCAATGTATTCCCGATACTGTTTGTCTATGCAATCTCTTGTGAGTTATTGGAATCAGCTACCAATGAGAAATTAATAGGAATTCTTTACACTGAGATGACGAAATCAGTCTCGTTGCAGTGTAGGCAAACGTCAGACAGACAGTGAGTTTCCTTCACAGAACCGTGACGATGTAAACAACTGATAATGGGGCTCCAGAAGGAATCTTACAGTCAGCAGCGGAATTTGCATCGTTTTTAATCTTCCTCGTAGATAACTTTGCGTCGGACCGGAACTCGACCCCGGAACATTCCCTTTCGCACGCGATCTTTTACGGTACAACTTACAACGCGTCCTCACAGGTGTTCCTACTTTCCAAACTTCACAAAAGCTCTCCTAGATGGCCAGCTGGGACGAAAGGGAAGGCAAGGTTCTGGGTTCGAGTCCCGTTCCAGCACATAGGTTTAATTTACTAGGAAGTCTTTAAATCGGTCACTCATCACCAGAGAGTGAGAAATTCTGGAATTTGTATTTAAGGCATTTCTCCTTTCTTCTAGGGATGCTAGTCCCGCTAGCTATGTAAAAAACTTCTGTGGAGTTTGTAAAGTTGGGAAAAGCTACTGGCAGAAGTGGAGATGTGACGAAAGGACGAAAGAGGACCGCTTAAAAAAATATGGCGGCACACGATCTTGGGCAACACTCACCTTTCTGGCTCCATTACTAGCTACAAAGGGCGTTCAATAAGTAATCCAACACATTTTTTCTCCGAAAGTAGGATGATTTTATTCAGGATTCCAATACACCATATTATTCCCCATTTATTTGACTATAATAATCTGGTTATGGGTAATGATGATTAAAATTCTTCTGGGTGGTGTAACGCGTAATTGTATAAAATACTTCAATTATAAACTTAAAACCAACGTTTCGACCGACCCTTAGTAATAAGGGACAGTCAAATCAAAACGAGGCAGGTGAAAAAAAAAAAAAAAAAAAAAAAACACTGCGAGACGAAACCGTCAGTGCCTTCATGAAAAACGTTGAGGTTGCCTACGGAACCACTATTGTACATAGACGCACAGCTTCACGTGCGAAGCAAATCGACGGCCACGAATGTGGAAGTATCTGCAGCGTAATCGAAACTACCTTAGCAACATGTGAGCTGACTCACATGTTTCGATTTCGCTGCAGAAGTTTTGTTGGGAAGCCCTTACACAATCTGCATACAGTCCCTACCACTCCCCATGCGATTCATGTACTTTTGGAGCCCTGAGTAAAGATATTCCTTGCCCGTCGATTTGCTTCGGACGAAGCACCTTGGTAGGCAACCTCAAACATTTCTTCATGTTGACTTTAACTGTCTTGTCTCTCCTTGTGACAAATATATTTGCAGTTATTGCGATTACTTTTGAAATGATAAACAGTTTACTCATCTTTTCCATCTGTCTCGTTTTTATTTGACTGTCCCTTATAGATTTGGGACCTAGCTCACGCTTTTATAACATAAAAAATGAAAACTTTTTTGTTCACCCCGCAGAGAGGGGTGAACAGAAACAGCGGTGATAATCTCATTAATTTTATCTATTTATTGATCTATGAAGTGGATAGAGACACGTCAACATCTGCTCTGAATCTAGGAGAATAACAAAAAAATTACGTACTTCGAAAAGTGTTTATTTAACACAAAACCTAAAAATATTTCAAAGAAAAATTGATACATCTCTAATAACTTAATGTCACGTTAGATTGATGAGCTTGGTTTGTTTGTTAATACAGTAAGCCACTGACATTTTTAAAAATTATGTATTTGAATCTATGAGTCGTACCTCAGAAGTAACGAAGAGCTTTCAAACTACATCCCCATGACTAAAAAATGACTCCTCATCTGTTACACTAAACGTGTTTAATCGGCCTTGTTTTTTTTTTCAAGAAAACATCAACAGAACATATGCCTTCTAAATAAAAATTTTACATGCATATTATCTAAATGACTGCTTACTTTTTCCATACGCTTTAATCAAAGCATAATATCCTGGGTTGAGAACAGTGCTAGATGGTTCATTTCCGTCAAATCTTTGTGTTCTTCTGAAGAAACACTGACGATTAATGTTTCTGTTTATCCCAATAATTCCGAATACACAACCCTGCATTTTGAATCATCCGAAAAGCAAGACAGAGTAAAGTATACTTTAAAAGTGAACTTTTGGTTAATGAAACGGGACTGCAAATTTGCTTACTATGTACTGAAATTAAAACTACACATTTTAGGTTGGTACTTACAAGTAGAGTAAGAAGCACCACATCCGGTGTCTGCCATAGAGTGAACAAAACATCAACTGATAGGGTCGTCAACTTTGAAATTCATAATTAGGCAATTACATTGCTTCGCTACCAGCCTAGACAACCAAGCCTCTCTATTACAGTCTGATTTGTCTTCCAACACTATAGCATAGAATTTTTTGAAGTTTCGTTTCTATTCACCACATTGTTTCTGTTCATTCCCATTTTACCGTATTTCTTATGATATGCTGGGATCTTCCACTGTTTCTTGTTGTGGTGTATCACAATGCCAACTTCCGCAGATGTGTAGCCAAACTCCCAGATGCTTGCAGCTCTTTTTCCATTAGTGTTTGCTCTTATTCACCCCCTGTTCCGCAGCCAACTTCTGATCTACAGGGATCTAAATTGTATGTAAGCGCTTCAGAAAGTAGCTTACGCACTTTGTCCCATACTAAGACAATTAAGAGGGGTACGTTGTCAGAAGAGTGTACATGTCGCAAGTTGTCTGCGGACAGAGTTCTGTTGCAGTACGGATAATAGGTGCGCTACAGCCTGCGACTGAAGTAGCGTGCCAATTTGAGACGTTCTCCAACGTGCAAGTACGAAGGGCAGTAGGACCCCCGTGGGCAAAACGTCTTCGCACACAAATTCACTACGAAATTCTGGGGGTACTTGGACCAAATGCGTCGTTACGTCCAGCCAAAGTGAAATGGTACCTACAATTTGGACAAGGCAGCACAGGCTGGTTATTAAGTTCAGATCTTGCGCCATGTCATTTTCGTCTTTTCAGCGAGCTCGAATAACACATGGGGAAGAAGAATTTTCCAACAACGAGTACGTTCACACAACGGTTCTCGATCGGCTCCGTGCATAACGAGCGGAAATTTACGGTCGAGAAATTGAATGATTGATAGAACGTTCCGACTATTGTTTATAGAGACTTGCTGACTGTGTCGCTCTGAAATGTAATACAGCACACAATAAAAGCTACTTGGCCTGCTACACACATCAAAAAAATGTTTGAATCACCTCAGTTCCGAGAGTTCCGGAACCTGTCCAGAAAATTGGAACAGAGATCAACATTAACATCATTTCCACCCTTTCTATTGCTCATGAAAATCACACATTGCATGTTGTACCACCATACAGCGAGACCTTCAGAGGTGGTGGTCCAGATTGCTCTACACACTGGTACCTCTAATATCCAGTAGCACGTCCTATTGCACTGATGCATGCCTGTATTCGTATGGCATACTATCCACTAGTTCATCAAGGCACTGTTGGTCCAGGTTGTCCCAATCCTCAACGGCGATTCGACGTAGATCCCTCAGAGTGGTTGGTGGGTCACGTCGTCCATAAACAGCCCTTTTGAATCTATCCCAGGCATGTTCGATAGGGTTCATGTCTGGAGAACATGCTGGCAACTCTAGTCGAGTGATGTCGTTATCCTGAATGAGGTAATTCACAAAATGTGCACGATGGGGGTGCGAATTTTCGTCCTTGAAGACGAATGCCTCGCCAATATGCTGCCGATATGGTTGCAATATCGGTCAGATGGTGGCATTCACGTATCGTACAGCCGTTAGGGCGCCTTCCATGACCACCAGTGGCGTACGTCGGCCCCACATAATGGCACCCCAAAACAGCAGGGAGCCGCCACCTTGCTCCACTCGCTGAACAGTGTGCCTAAGGCGTTCAGCTTGACCGGGTTGCCTCCAAACACGTCTCCGACGATTCTCTCGTTGAAGACATATGCGACACTCATCGGAGACGAGAACGTGATGCCAATCCTGAGCGGTCCATTAGGCATGTTGTTGGGCCCATCTGTACCACGCTGCATGGTGTCGTGGTTGCAACGATGGACCTCGCCATGGGCGTCGGGAGAGAAGTCGCGCATCATGCAGCCTATTGTGCATAGTTTTAGTCGTAACACAACGTCCTGTGGCTGCTCGAAAACCGTTATATATATATATATATATATGGTGCCGTTGCTGTCAGGGTTCCTACGAGCCATAATATATAAGTAGCGGTCATCCACCGCAGCAAAAGCCCTCGGGCGGCCTGGGCCAGGCATGTCATCGACAGTTCCTGTTTCTCTGTATCTCCTCCATGTCAGAAAATCGTCGCTTTGGTTCACTCCGAGACACCTGGACACTTCCCTTGTTGAGAGTCCTTCCTGGCACAAAGTAACAATGCGGACGCGATCGAACCGCGGTATTGACCGTCTAGACATGGTTAACTACAGACAACACGAACCGTGTACCTCCATCCTGGTGGAGTGACTAGAACTGATTGGCTGTCGGACCCCCTCCGTCTAATATCCGCTGCTCATGCATGGTTGTTTACATCTTTGTGCGTGTTTAGTGACGTCTCTGAACAGTAAAAGGCACTGTGCATGTGATACAATATCCACTGTCAACGTCTATCTTCAGGAGTTCTGGGAACTCGGGAGATGCATAACTTTCTTTTTATACGTGGGCAATAATATCGAACCCATTTTTTTTTAAATCACCTCGTTCACCGGACTTCTGATCTACAGGGTGAACCCTAATTCCAACAAAAAGTAGCACAGATAGTTTAAGGGGGTATTCTGCAAAATTTGGTAGAAGGGATCTGTGGTCTCTGCAGAGTAATTGCATTTTGCTTGTTTTCTTACCCCCAAGTGTATTTGTAAGTGTTATGCAATGAAAACCCTAATGTCAACGTATGTGCCTAGTGTCTTGTTTGGGAAGAAACTTGTTCTATTCACTGACGCTACATTCTGATGTCAACTGTAATGTCCACTTACATTTAGGACTACAGTGGACTGGTCACGGTGGGCCTGTTAGATGATCAGCCTTGGGCATCATCAAGATACCAATGGATGTCTTCTTCAGGACGTATTTAAGCGGCCTGGTTTACGAGACTCAGGTCGAAATATGTACCTGGTTTCTAGGACAGCTGCATCCGCGGAAGTAGTACGTCAGACTCCTAGGATTGTTGAGTGTGTAAGACTGTGGATGCTATGTAGCTGTGCACAATTGCTTGATCAGGCTGATCGCCATTTTGAACAAAACCTACAATGGAGCGCAAAAAAAAAAAAAAAAAAAAAACTGGTATAGGCATCCATATTCAAATACAGAGATACGTTAACTGGCAGAATACGGCGCTGCTTTCGGCAACGCCTCTATAAGAAATCAAGTGTCTGGCGCAGTTGTTAGAGCGGTTACTACTGCTACAATGGCAGGTTATCAAGATTTAAGTAAGTTTGAACGTAGTGTTATATTCGGCGCACGAGGAATGGGACACAGAATCGCCGAGGTAGTAATGAAGTGGAGATTTCCCCGTACGACCGTTTCACGAGTATACTGTGAATATCAGGAATCTTGTAAAACATCAAAACTCCGACAACGCTGCGGCCGGAAGAAGATCCTGCAAGGACGGGGCCGACGACGACTGAAGAGACTCGGTCAACGTGACACAACAGGAAACCTTCCGCAAATTGCTGCAGATTTCAGTGCTGCGCCATCAACAAGTGTCAGTGTACGAACCATTCAACGAAACATCTACATGGGCTTTTGGAGGCGAAGGTCCTCTCGTGCACCATTGATGACTGACTACACAAAGCTTTACGCCTCGCCTGGTCCCGTCAACACCGACACTGAACTATTGATGTCTGGAAACATGTTGCCTGGTCTGACTAGTCACGAGTCAAATTGTATCGAGCGGACGTGAGCGGGTAAAGAGACATTCTCATGAATCCATGGACCCTGCATATCAGCAGGGGACTGTTCAAGCTGGTGGAGCCGCTGTAATGGTGTGGTACGTGTGCAGTTGGAGTGATATGGAACCCCTGATACGTCTATACGACTCTGACAGATGACACGTACGAAAGCATAGTGTCTGATCGCCTGCGTACATTCATGTCCATAGTGCATTACGACGGAATTGGGCAATTCCAGCAGGACATTGTGACAGACGACCAGAGTTGCTACAGAGTGGCTCCAGGACCACTCTTCTGTGTTTAAACACTTCCACTGGCCACCAAACTCACCAGACATAAATATTACTGAGCATATCTGGTAGGCCTTGCAACGTGCTGTTCAGAGAAAATCTGCACCCCCTAGTACTCTTACGGATTTATGGACAGCTCTGGAGAATTCATAGTGTCACCTCCCTCCAGCATTACTTCAGACATTAGTCGAGTCCATGCCACGTCGTGTTGCGGCACTCCTGCGTGCTCGTGGGATGGTGGGGGGGGGGGGGGGGGAGAGGGGGCAGCTACACGATATAAGGCAGGTGTAAAAGTTTATTTGCCTCGTCAGTGTATATGGGAATAGTTCTGCATTATTTTTGTAGTGTAATGTGTTCTGTCAGAAAAGACTGAACACACACTGATAAAAATGTATGTCTTCCGTCTGAGGTTATTTCTTTGCAATGCGTTTTCTGGTGCACACTACGGTGATCGAATATTACTGAGTTTTTTTTCGCATAAACGAAGGCAATAGGGGCAACAAACCGAATTAAATAATTACGGCAGTCTGTACATTTCCAGTGAGGCTTAAGCCAACTTTGCGCACGCTGTGCTGTTTGACTTTCCCGACAGTCGTCTCAAAGAGATGTGGGCAAGGCTTAAGTGGCGCCCACTGATATCACCGTCCAGTGCCCATTCAATTTCAGCTCCCTAATCGCTTCGACAATATGTGGTCACTATGGGCACACGTGTTTCATTGCAGAGAAACTATAGAAATCCCAGTGTTTACATAGACAACAATTCTAACCACTCACTACCCACCACAGTAGTTATTTAGTTTTCGAATAATGGCAGGAGAATATACTAGTCAACTGTTCACAAGATATACATGCATTTCTACACACACACACACACACACACACACACACACACACACACAGAGAGAGAGAGAGAGAGAGAGAGAGAGAGACAGACAGAGAGAGAGATACACATACACATTCTGAATTTCATAGTGGATTCATAGCCAAAAGTCCAGGTTTGTAATCCAGTCAGCAGCTGCTGTAGACAAATAGTGGCGGTTTTCCACAACTCCTCTGAATGCTCTGTGGGACCGCTCAAACGTTGCATGATGTAAAATCTGATACTCATCATCGCAGTCAACTCATGAATGCAGCAATGCTCCACATCTTTCCAGGGCAGTTCTGGTCCGATTCAGTGTGCACCAGGGTCTTCAGGCTGCATGAAAATCCTGCTAGCTACTCCCAGGGAGTTTTAATTAGTTAGTAATGCATCAGGGAAGTTTGCTCCTAACACCGATTGTTCTAGGTACCTTTCATGGTTAGGTTAGGTTAGTGTTTTTTAACGACCCGTCGACAACGAGGTCATTAGAGACGGAGCACAAGCTCGGGTTAGGGAAGGATGGGGAAGGAAATCGGCCGTGCCCTTTCAAAGGAACCATCCCGGCATTTGCCTGAAACGATTTAGGGAAATCACGGAAAACCTAAATCAGGATGGCTGGAGACGGGATTGAACCGTCGTCCTCCCGAATGCGAGTCCAGTGTGCTAACCGCTGCGCCACCTCGCTCGGTGTACCTTTCATGTTGAAATGACTGTTGCGCAGACTGATTACAGCACACCACGATAGTTTTCTAGACCTTAGTCGTGGGCGTTCCGATAAAGAGATTTATGAACAAATTGGCAATTCTTGGTTGTTTTTTATTCCTGTCCACACATTCAGCGATGAGTGTAATCTTGTTGTGAACGGTAAAAACGTAAACTCCGTCATCAACTCTAGCAGGCTCATCGGCACCCACCAACCGCCGTGTCATTCTTTGTCAGTGGCACCAATAAACATGTAATGGAGGGTAGGTGGGCTAGCACACCGCTCCTTCACCTGTAGTCAGTTTCCGTAACCTGGAGCTGCCACTGCTCTGCCGAGTAAAACCTCAACTGATATCACGAGGCTGAGTGAACCCCTTTCCAGTCCTCCCATTAACGAAAAATCCCTGGCTGTACCAGGAATCGAATACGGGTCGTCCACATTGCAGTCAGCCACGCTGACGACTCAATCAAGGAGACGGACTCTTCTCGCTGGTGGTGGAATATTATTAAAAACCGGTAGCGAGTGCGTGTTTTTGGCTCTGAGCACTATGGGACTTAACTTCTGATGCCATCAGTCCCCTAGAACTTAGAACTACTTAAACCTAACTAACCTAAGGACATCACACACATCCATGCCCGAGGGAGGATTCGAACCTGCGACCGTAGCGGTCGCGCGGTTCCAGACTGTAGGGCCTAGAACAGCTCGACCACTCCGGCCAGCTGCGTGTTTTTGCCCGAATACACCCACTGATGATTCGGATGGCCCAACTGAAGAATGTGTCAATCTCGGTCAGAACTTAGGGAGAAAAGAAACCGGAAGAGGTCCTCCTCATGATCCTCAAGTTCGCAAGATTAGACCTTCGGTGGCAGTTTATCAACTGAACATAGAAATCGTAAGCAGAGCAAAGAATGAGTGTGTATCCAAATCATCACTGGAATAGCAGTTAGGAAAATTAATCCACCACGCTATGTCCCTTATGAAATGAGATGATCGCATGGGATTGATGGCCGCAAGTCCCTACCAATGGAAGATCAGCCGCCAAGTTACATGTCTTCAGTTGACGCCACATTGGGCGACTTATGTGTAGAGATGATGAAATGTTGATAAGGACAACGCAACACCCACTTCCTGGGCGATGAAAATCTCCGACCTCGTCGGGAATCGAAACCTAGCCCACTGTATGTCAGTCAGATGGGCTGACCAGTTTTCTTTGTTTTGTCGTGTTGATCATTATTGTTCTCGGCGTTTGGTCTCGGCCGACGTCACGTGACCCACGTTCAAGTTGATCGTTGAATACTTCACTCATACTTTCTATTACAGAGAGCAGTCTGCCCTGAGACCGAACACGCTGAGTAACAGTGCCGGCGTCACTCAGCTAAGCAGGAGGGCGCTATGTACCGCGTACCACACACGCTACGGTTGCTTTCGGAGAGCAGATGCCTATATAAAACACTACACGAATAGCAAATGTTTCAGATACCTGGAATACACAAATTCGCTTAGTGTACATCTGCTGCAAGAAGGAGGGATGCGACCGCGGGCTTTGGCGACGCTGAGCAGGCCGTGTCTGACCTGCGACAAAGAATGTTGATGGGGCGTGGCCGGCGGGCACAGCTGGCGCTAACCGCGGCGCCTATTTTTACTCAGTGGACCGTGGCAGATGACGGCGCGCCCTGCTCCCAGCTGCCAGCCTCTGGGAACTGTCAGCAGTCCTCTCCGCGCTCAGCCGCGCTCATCACTCACACGGCAAGCCAACACACCATATCATTAATATTCGCTCACTTCTCTCTTTCCAGTACTACCCACTTTATGTTCGAATAATACAATCAACGAGCAAATGAAATTTCAATAAATTAAAGATGTCTTCTCATAATAAATACACTCACGGATAAAAAATCAGAACACCAAAAAGAATTAATGTAGAGTAATGAAATTTCGGGAATACATTTGTCTAGGTAACATACTGAAGTGATTAACATTGCAAGATCACAGGTAAGCGCGAGATAAGCAATAGCAAGAGCGAAATGCTGGTACATTAATAATCGGTGTAACGGCCAGAACGTTGAATGGAGGCATGCAAACGTGAATGTACTGTGTTGTGCATGTGTCGGATGTCAGTTTTTGGGATGGAATTCTTTGCCTGTTGCATTTTTCCTGACCGTACAGGGAGGGTTAATGCTGTTTGTGGACCACGCTGGAGTTGTCGTCCGATTATGTCCTGTATGTGCTCGATTGGAGTCAGATCTGGTGAACGAGCAGGCCAAGGAAACATGTCGACACTCTGTACAGCATGTTGAGTTACAACAGCAGTATGTTGTATGATAATCAAGGGAGTGCTCCCCTTGTCATATGAAATCGCACCGCCGGCCGGTGTGGCCGAGCGGTTCTAGGCGCTTCAGTCCGGAACCGCGCCACCGCTACGGTCGCAGGTTCGAATCCTGCCTCGGGCATGGATGTGTGTGATGTCCTTAGGTTAGGTAGGTTTAAGTAGTTCTAAGTTCTAGGGGACTGATGACCTCAGATATTAAGTCCCATAGTGCTCAGAGCCATTTGAACCGTTTGAAATCGCATCCCATATCATAACTCCATGACTGTGTGGGTCCAGTGTGTCTAGCACGCACACAGGTTGGTTGCAAGTCCTCAGCTGGCATCTTTCTAATGAACACACGTACGTCACTGGCACCGGGGCAAAACCAGCTTTCATCACAAAACACTAAAGACCTCCTCCCTGCCCTGCAATGAGCTCTCGCTCGACACTACTGAAGTCGTAGATGGCGATGGTTTTGGATCAGTAGAATGCACGCTATAGGACGCCTGGCTCGGAGCTGTACTTGAAGTAATTGATGTGTAACAGTTCGTTGCCGCTGCATGCGCAGTACGATGCGCCAGATCCATACGTCGAACACAACGCTCTTCCCTGTCGGTAGTGCCACGTGGCCGTCCAGAGTCTGGTCTTCTGGCGACCGCACATTATGGTGATCACCGCTGCCAACAATCATGTGCAGTGGCTACATCCTGACTTCTCGTAGCCCTATGAAACTTACTTGTTCAAACTCAGTAAGGTGTTGATAATGGCGTCTTTGTCGCCTTAAAGGGATTTTTGACTAACATCAGCTCACCATGTCCAACCCCAAATGTAACTAAGGCTCCCGGTCGTTACAGCGTGTATTTAAAGCGAACCTGATTTGCACCCTTATAGTCTTATGCGACTGGAACAAAATCTGAATAGATATCATCTTTCACATGTAGAAACACACCTACTAACTTTCTTTTATGTCACACAACTCCTTCTTGGTTTTGAGATTTTGTCCGTCAGTTTATAAACTATATCATGTACTTTCTCAGAAACACTTAACTCGTTACATCACACTTCTCAGCTTGACGCTATAGCGTCCTTAATGGTGGTCACAACATACAGTGTGTGGTCAAAAATATGGAAACGTCAAAAAAATTTATTACTATGTCTAATGCGGTGTAGGAAAACTGTTGGAATTCAGAACAGTTTCCATTTGTCTTGTAATGGGTAAATAGAGGTCGTATATGGTCTCAAGGGACTCTTATACAATTCTTCTTGCAAAATAGTGACAAATTCCGGTAACGATGATGGAGAGGATAGCAACTACGCACCCTTATCACCAAACAAGGTCACAAAAGTCACAATAATACTGAGATTTACTGACTTTTGTTGCCAGGGGAGATACGACAATTCCTCCTCGTTTTCTCTCCTGAACGATGCGGCCGTGTGATCAGGGGCTATGTCATTTTCGAACATATCTTCTCCACTGGGAAACAAACACTAGGGTAGACGTGATCGGTCTCTTTAGACAAAATGGTCGCATAATCGTGGCAGTAATGCAACCTTGCAAAGTAACAATGAGACTCGTGGAATACCACGATATGGCTGCCTAGATCATTACCGAACCCCCGTAATATTTCACCCTTGGGAGGCAAACTCGGTCAGAAGTAGGGAACACTGTGAAACAAGACTCATCTGACCAACTGACTTTCTTCTATTACTTCATAGACCAGGTTTTATGGCTTCAGCACCATGTTTTCCTGTTACCAGCATTTCCATGACTGACGAGTGGTTTTAGAATTTCATCTCGCCCTGCAGTTCCCCGAATATATTCTTTTCAGGCTGACATGGTTCGCAAGAGCGACACTAACTTCTGTAGTGACTTTTGCAGCTGTTATCCTCTTCTTTTTCGTCACAATCGTCTTAAATGACAGTCTGTCACTTTCACTCAGCAGACACGGTCGTTCACGTTGTGACTTAGTGGATGACGTTTTTCGACTTCCCCTGTATGCGATATAAATCTTCAATCGAAGCCTTCTGAAACGCCAAATACTTTTTTTTTAAATCTCATTTTGTTCGTTTCAGTTCGTTGCATCTGCTCTGGGCGAAAGTCGCAAGACACCCGTTTCAGTTCGTCGTTGATCCATTAACTCAGTTTTTCTATTACAGAGGGCAGCTAACCCTCCGACCGAGCACGCTGAGCTACCGTGCCGGCAGCACTTCGGCTACCTCTATTACGGAAGCACCCACCCACCGCACGAGCACCAACAATTTACTTATGTTTGAACTCACTTAGTTCCGACATAAAGCACTCCCAGCTACACAGAATACTGTTCTGACAACGACTGACACTTCCAACGTATTGAGGACATCGTACAGGTGCCTTTAGTGGACAAATACAACAGCGCAACCTGCATTTATGTTAAAGCATACATTTCTCGCGTTGTTTCCATATTTTTGTACAGTAACTGTACATTCAAGCAACAAGGGAAATTTCAATAAATGGAAGATGCATTATCACAATGAAAATAAACTATATCATATAATTCCTTAAGAAACACAACAAGACTGTTTATTTACACAATACTGCTCAGCTTAACACTATAGCGTCCTTAATACTTCTTCACAATATAACTGCACTTGAGTACAGAGGTAATATTGGATCAATACATCATGAGATGTCACTTCTGTTTTAGAACCGTTTTCAAACGTCCTTGCAATTTACCAAAGAATTTGGCGACGTACTCAGGTCCACCTACTTCTCATTCCTTCTTCAGTCTCTTTTTCACATCCTCTTTCAAGTCTATTGCCGTGCCTCTGATCCGTCCATCGAGTTTCCATACCATTAATTCTATAACGCACTAAAATCTGGCGACTGAAGATGCTTGTAAATAACTTTAGGACAGTTATCAGGAAACCAATAATTTGCAGATAACAATGTGTCATTGTCCTGAAAAGATTTCAGTATAAATTTAATGCCCTATTTTCTGCCCAAATTTTTCTAGAGAATTTTTAAGATATCATTTTTTGGTTTACGCGGTGTCAGTTAAAGTAATATCTCCTACAAGTAACGATATTCAGCCCCATATTAAAACACTCCTCCCCCCGTGTTCTACAGTAGTTTACATATGTTTAGCTGGCAACTCGCCTCTACATCTATTAGGGCGTCCTGAAAAGTAATGCCTCGGATTTTTTGTGTGAAATCTCTTAAAGCTATTCAAATAAACCAAACTTCATTAGCATTCTGTATCTTTAGTCTTCATAACTACGTGTTTGGAGCCCTCTTCCACTAGAGGACTCCGAACTGCAACTTGTAACATGACGATGTGTAAGGTAACTATGTCTGTGCGTGAAAAACAGAGTGCTGTAATCGAGTTTCGAATTCGAAGACATCGTTCACCCTCTCCTTCAGTATGGCGTTGACAGCCTACACATGAGCGCTGCGACGTATGCAACAACCCGAGGCCGCGGATTCACTGTCATCGTTCATCCTCCATACAGTCCCAACTTGTCCCATCCGATTTTCATCTGTCACCAAAACTCAAAGAACCCTTTCGAGGGCTTCACTTTGATGGTGATGAGTCGGTGCAAGCAGAGATGAGGTTGCGTCTCCGTCAAGAAAGTCAGACAGTCGACACTGACCGTCTCACCAATTGGTCTCGGAGAAATGTATTCGGCGTCATGTTGACTATGTTGAGAAATAAACATATAGACAAGAAGAATAAAGATGTAGAATGTTAATAACGCTTGTTTCATTTAAAAAGCTTTAAAAGATTTTACATAGAGTTCGTAGGAGTTACTTTTCAGCACACCCTCGTACATCTACAGGGTGTTACAAAAAGGAACGGCCAAACTTTCAGGAAACATTCCTCACACACAAATAAAACAGAGATGTTATGTGGACATGTGTCCGGAAGCGCTTAATTTGCATGTTAGAGCTCATTTTAGTTTCGTCAGTATGTACTGTACTTCCTCGATTCACCGCCATGATTTCATACGGGATACTCTACCTGTGCTGCTAGAACATTTGCCTTTACAAGTACGACACAACATGTGTTTCACGATGGAGCTCCTGCACATTTCAGTCGAAGTGTTCGTACGCTTCTCAACAACAGATTCGGTGACCGATGGATTGGTAGAGGCGGACCAATTCCATGGCCTCCACGCTCTCCTGAACTCAACCCTCTTGACTTTCATTTATGGGGGCATTTGAAAGCTCTTGTCTACGCAACCCCGGTACCAAATGTAGAGACTCTTCGTGCTCGTATTGTGGACGGCTGTGATATGATACGCCATTGAAAGCTCTTGCCGGCCGGTGTGGCCGTGCGGTTCTAGGCGCTTCAGTCTGGAGCCGCGTGACCACTACGGTCGCAGGTTCGAATCCTGCCTCGGGCATGGATGTGTGTGATGTCCTTAGGTTAGTTAGGTTTAAGTAGTTCTAAGTTCTAGGGGACTGATGACCTCAGATGTTAAGTCCCATAGTGCTCAGAGCCACTTGAACATACTGACGAAACTAAAATGAGCTCTAACATGCAAATTAAGCGTTTCCGGACACATGTCCACATAACATCTTTTCTTTATTTGTGTGTGAGGAATGTTTCCTGAAAGTTTGGCCGTACCTTTTTGTAACACCCTGTATATGACTACTCTGCAATTGACACTTAAGTGCTTGGCCAAGGGTTCATCGAACCACTTTCACACCATTTCTCTACCTTTCCACTCCCGAACAGTGCGTGGGAAAAATGAGCACACAAATATTTCCGTAAGAGTTCTGATTTCTGTTATTTTATCAGGATGATAATTCCTCTCTATGTAGGCTGGCGTCAACAAAATATTTTCGTATTCAGAGGAGAAAGTTGGTGATTTAAATTTCGTGAAAATATTTCGCCGCAACGAGGAACGCCTTTACTTTTATTATTGACACCTCAATTATTGTACCATATCCGTGACATTCTCTCCCCTGTTTCGCGATAATATAAATCGAGCACCCCTTTTGTGAGCTCTTTCCATGGCTCCGTCAATAAATTCCGATAAGAATCCCTTATAGCACAGCAATACCCTAGGACGGACAAGCATAGGGTAGGGAGCCCATTGGAGTTGTAGCAACTTCTAAGTATTTTGTCAATAAAACACAGTTTTTGGTTCCCCTCCTTCACAAAATTATCTGTGTGACTGTTCCAACTTAAGCTGTTTGTAATTGCTACCCCTAGGTAATGAGTTGAACTGACAGCCTTTAGATTTGTATGATTCATCGCGTAACCGAAATTTAAGATTTCTATTAGTGCTCATGTGGATGACCTCACACTTTTCGTTAATTAGAGTCAATTTCCACTTTTTACACCATGCAGGTATTTGTATAAATCATTTTGCAATTAGTTTTGATCCTCTGGTCACTTTATTAGACGGTAAGTGACAGCATCATCTGCAGTCTAAGATGTCTGCTCAGATTGTATCCAAAATAATTTTTATTGATTAGGATGAGCAGAGGGCCTATGACACTCCCTTAGGAAAGTCAAATATCAATTCTGTTTTACTCCACGACTTCCGTCCTTTAATACAAACCGTGATCTTCCAAAGAGGAAATCGCGAATTCAGTCGCACAACTAAGACGATTATTTAGTCTTTCGCCGCACCATAGTTTTTCCGTCTGTTCAAACTATGTTGAACTGGATCCCTTCAGTAAATAAAATGTCATTGAAGCACTCTGATCGTTTACTTTTTTAACGTGATCTTACGCCAATGGGAAGTTTTGGCTTCGGTTCACTTTGGTCATGTATGTCTCTCTTCTTGCTACCCTTCTCTGATACAGTTGATTCACTTTCCTGCTTACCGCATTCGAGGATTACGCTTAATCTTTCTTTTAACATCCCCAACCGTACTTTTGCATACATTCAGCAAAGCAGCAATATAACTTTGACTGAGAGTCTTCGTACGGTGAAAGATGAGAAGCTGACGCTGTTGGACCGTTGCGTTAATTCCATCGTGGTAATTCCATTCCATTCCATGTATGCAAGTCCGTAGTAACACCTCACAGTACTTCTTAATATCACACGCACTTCAATGTCATAGTTATTCACCGTTACCAAGCAGTGACTTTCAAAAACGTGTTCAACCCTGCGCCGGAATTACATAATGAGGTACAAGTTGTGACGCATGAATGTCGTCATATGGAAGTTTTTATCTGGCTGTGCATAGTGCATAGATGGCCAATTCGGTTGAGGCGACCGCTCGCTTAAGCGTGAAATCCGGGTTCGAGTACCACTCCGGCACAAATTTTCACTGTCGCCATTCCATTATACAGCTGATGGTTGTCCATATTCACAAATGTGAAACCATTTCACATACGTGAGGATGAACCTACGACTTCCAGAGTTGCGTTGTGTCACGTGGCCAGTCTGCTCTGAAACTGTCCGCCAACATCTTTCAGAATATTTGATAGTCATTTCCCTTGATCATATGTACGATAACAGACGGTGGATATAATAACTGCTATGGAGCTTCAGTACCTCTAGTGACTATTCCTTTTGTTGGTGTTTGCTCAAATCTCTTTTCTAATATGGTGAGGGGACTACTCAGTTGGAAGCGTACCCGCTGACTAGCGAAAGATAAGAAGGAGTTGGCTACCATAAAAATGTTCCAAATCCGAGTCGAAGTCGCAGAACGAGCGTTCCGTTCTCCCTCATTGCTCGCTACCCAGACAGAACTTGGGAAGGCCGCTGTCTGTCAAGAAAACACAATGTTCTTCGCTGAAGCGTTTTAGAAAGATAAGAGATCTCTAGCCAGGTATCGCTTCGCAGAGGTCCATGTGAATTTTCGTTACTCGAAATAATTTTCGGTTTCAGCTTTAAGAATCCTGCGTTCTCGTTGGTTCTTGTATTTTTTCGTAGAACAAGCAGTTTGTGGTCGGTCGCGCCTACATGTCAGGCTTCTTACACGTTCTTTTGAGTATTGTACCATGTAGTGGACCGATTTTCTGCCCTCCTCCCCACCTGAAACCACTATTGGTAGAAAATAGTATAAATCCGCATGAGTAGGAGGTTTTTTAACATTTTTACTTAAATTTTATTTTATTGGCCAGGGAGTTCCTATTCTGGCGACGAACTAGCCAAGTTGCAAAGGAAAACTTCTAGTTAGGTTTTGGAGCCTAAGGACAGACTCTACTGTACGACTGGCGAGCCGAGCCATACGGATGCACGGAGAGATGTTTCCACTTGTTTACCGAGGGCATAGAAAGACCTAAACATTGAATAGCCAGCCGCTACTGCTGCAACATTACGCACTCTATTGCGAGTACGGTAAGATGCTTCATCGCTGCAATCGGCAGTTCCGTAAATGCGCGATAATAATCCACTTCTTCAGGAGCCCCTTATTCCGTTTTAATGCTTGGCTGCCAGTTAGTTTGCTTTCAGTACGCGCTTGGCGATCTCACTGGTTTTCGATACTATTTTTCCATGTTCTTCCTGTAATTTACTAACCATGCTTACAGTCACTGGTAGTATTCGTAATATTAGCTGCATAACTTTGTGTTTATCGTGCCCAGCTGCTTGTGCCAAGGTTGCAGTTCTCTACTAGAACCCACTTGTTCAGGTTTTTAATGTTCAGTGGTTTATATCAGTGAGTAGCTCATGTGATTTTCTTTACGAGAATAAATCTTATTGTTGTAGTGACCACTAGTTTTTGTTATGGATTAGATGATCCCTCGTCTCATTAATATGTCTATATGTTTGGTGTGGTACCTATGTCGCCATGTTTGACTGGGCCACCCCTGTTAATTTCCATCCTGTAAGACGTTTCCGTTGCTCGACATTATTATTCCTTCTGTTAATTTGTATGACCATATGGGGTGCTTCCCTTCTCTGTAGCTTACCAGAAACAGGATTTTAGCATCATTGGGGGTATGTAAAACAGCACAACCGTCACCTGACAGTTGGTACAGTAAAACTGCTATTGAATGGAATGTAGATGATTTTATTAAGTTTCCAATCCATCCACAAGTTTAGGAAAATTATCTTAACCATAACCAAAATTGTCATTTCAATGTAATCGTGTTATCTTCGTGAGGTGAAAAGAAGCGTTTCGTAAACACACTTATGGAAAAAATCTGCCGAATTCCAAACATAATTCAATTCCGGTTAACATCAGTATTTCTGGAACGCATTCATTAACCTTACTAACACTGTTCACTATGTTGCTTGCCAGGATAGATGGAAGCCTCTAGCCCTATTGACAGGTGGATATGAATTATTCAGGAAGTTCTCATTACTGCAGTGCGCAAGAGTGGAAGGCTTGAGATGGACATCGACAGCATACTGAGAAATCTAGTTATAGATGAGCACCATAACTCTGAAAATATAAGATAAAAAAATTCTATAATCCACAAAGGACGAAGTCTCTGCTGATCACATATAAAAACGGAAGCAAAGATGGTCCACTGTACTTACGTAAGGTATCTGCAGCATATTGTCTTTGTTTATGGAATATTAATGGTTAATCCAGTACGTTACAGAATATTTAAGCAATTTTTAGCACCATGCATAAAGTCGTCGAATGTGTCAGAGAAGGAAGGCCCGTATCACCATAGTTACACACCATTATAATGAATCACAGAGGAAATCTACGCTCGTATCCAAAATTTTTCGGTTTCGTGAAATAACACGTAATCGGATGTCTGCCTACAGATAGGCAAAACAAAAATTTAGTTCGATATTATTGAATAAACTGCATTTTTTATTTAATATAGAATAGAGTAATTGAAATATATCGCTACCAGTCGTGTTATTCGCTTTCATTACTATATAATAAGACATAACACAGTTCATACTCTACTACTTACAGAATATACGTGACATGGAGGCTTCAGTGACCGTTATGTTTGGGACAGATTCTGACGAAATAGATAAACCAAGTGATAAAACAAACTAATAATTCTTGACAGTTCCATTTCTGTTGTATTTTTTATTGTATATTATTAATTCCAACAAGTTCGAAAATTTATGGGAGTAATATGATTCCCGTTACTAATGGTTACACCATATATGAAAAAAAAATTAAAGCTATGGATGCAAATTTAACTGGGTTCGAAACTTTATGACAAGTTAAATTTTACTCTTCCCGTTGTGTGTCATTTCGTTGTAGATGTTCCATTGCAATAAGGGCCTAGTAGTTCTGACTATTGACTGACAATGTCATCTCATTTATCAATAATACTAACTAGCCATTCATGTAGTTTCTCTGCGAAACTGACAAAGACGTTCTGTCTTCGCTAAAAGACATTGTCTCCGTGGTCGCGTGACAGTAGTTCAGCAACTGGCTGTGTGCCCTTGCCACACGGATGTGCAATGCCGACGTTTCAGCTGTAGTCGCACAGGAGCGGAGTGCACCTGAAACGGCCGTTTTCGCTGGAGCACCGTAAACTTTTATGACTGGCAAGCAGTGTCACGCTTTCCACAGTTGCAGCTACTCTCCCCGTGAGCACCGCTGACCTGCGGTCAGCAGCTGGCACCAGCCCTGTTGCGACATAACACCAACTCCAGCACGCACGCGCGAACATACTTTCATGCAGCAGTGTGAATTCGAGGAACAGTCACTAACATCCTCTGATCGGAGACTGTCTCTGCAAAATGAAAGATTTACAGTGGTGGACAGAAAGAGGCTTACAACTGCCGTTATAGCATAACTGTCCTGTATTTACGTTTAGAACCTTAAAAGCTAAATATGGTTACGAGTTTCGTGGATTTTGCATTCTTACCACTGAGTGTTGCTCGTATACTAAGTTTCACTAGATACGCATAAGGACACATACGTAAATTACTTTGCATGTTTGTAGGGTGGCGGGTGAATTAATAATCTATCTTAATAGCATCTTCACCGTTCACAAGCCACAAAGCGATGGAGAACATACTGACCATAATATCCAGCCTGCAGATTCACATTACTCGTTGCGTTCACTGAAAGGAAATGTTCCTACTTGCTATTTACTCAGCAGGATCAGGAACTGAGACCATAAATAAAAGTTTTGAGTAACAACTGTGTAACATATTTATTGAAATCCTATATATATATATATATATATATATATATATATATATATATATATAGGGTGTTACAAAAAGGTACTGCCAAACTTTTCAGGAAACATTCCTCACACACAAAGAAAGAAAATATGTTATGTGGACATGTGTCCGGAAACGCTTACTTTCCATGTTAGAGCTCATTTTATTACTTCTCTTCAAACCACATTAATCACGGAATGGAAACACACAGCAACAGAACGTACCAGCGTGACTTCAAACACTTTGTTACAGGAAATGTTCAAAATGTCCTCCGTTAGCGAGGATACATGCATCCACCCTCCGTCGCATGGAATCCCTGATGCGCTGATGCAGCCCTGGAGAATGGCGTATTGTATCACAGCCGTCCACAATACGAGCACGAACAGTCACTATATTTGGTACCGGGGCTGCGTAGACAAGAGCTTTCAAATGCCCCCATTAATGAAAGTCAAGAGGGTTGAGGTCAGGAGAGCGTGGAGGCCATGGAATTGGTCCGCCTCTACCAATCCATCGGTCACCAAATCTGTTGTTGAGAAGCATACAAACACTTCGACTGAAATGTGCAGGAGCTCCATCGTGAACCACATGTTGTGTCGTACTTGTAAAGACAAATGTTCTAGCAGCACAGGTAGAGTATCCCGTATGAAATCATAACAACATGCTCCATTGAGCGTAGTTGGAAGAACATGGGGCCCAATCAAGACATCACCAACAATGCTTGCCCAAACGTTCACAGAAAATCTGTGTTGATGACGTGATTTCACAATTGCGTGCGGATTCTCGTCAGCCCACACATGTTGATTGTGAAAATTTACAATTTGATCACGTTGGAATGAAGCCTCATCCGTAAAGAGAACATTTGCACTGAAATGAGGATTGACACATTGTTGGATGAACCATTCGCAGAAGTGTACCCGTGGAGGCCAATCAGCTGCTGATAGTGCATGTACACGCTGTACATGGTACGGAAACAACTGGTTCTCCCGTAGCACTCTCCATATAGTGACGTGGTCAACGTTACCTTGTACAGCAGCAACTTCTCTGACGCTGACATTAGGGTTATCGTCAACTGCACGAAGAATTGCCTCGTCCATTACAGGTGTCCTCTTCGTTCTAGGCCTTCCCCAGTCGTGAGTCATAGGCTGATCAATTGCTTCGAACGTCTTCCTGTCGGGACACCTTCGTTCTGGAAATCTGTCTCGATAAAAACGTTCCGCGCCACGGCTATTGCCCCGTGCTAATCCATACATCAAATGGGCATCTGCCAACTCCGCATTTTTAAACATTGCACTGACTGCAAAACCACGTTCGTGATGAACACTAACCTGTTGATGCTACGTACTCATGTGATTGATGCTAGTACTGTAGAGCAATGAGTCGCATGTCAACACAAGCACCGAGGTCAACATTTCCTTCCTTCAATTGGGCCAACTGACGGTGAATCGAGGAAGTACAGTACATACTGACGAAACTAAAATGAGCTCCAACATGGAAATTAAGCGTTTCCGGACACATGTCCACATAACATCTTTTCTTTATTTGTGTGTGAGGAATGTCTCCTGAAAGTTTGGCCGTACCTTTTTATAACACCCTGTATACCTAACATTACCGCTGGATATATTTCGTAAACCACATCAAATACTGACGAATCGATTCCACAGACCGAACGTGAGGAGGGGGCTAGTGTAATTGGTTAATACAAACCAAACAAAAATGCACGGAAGTATGTTTTTTAAGACAAATCTACGTTTTTTTAAATGGAACCCCGTTAGTTTTGTTAGCAGATCTGAACATATAAACAAATACGTAATCAGTGCCGTTTGTTGCATTGTAAAATGTTAATTACATCCGGAGATATTGTAACCTAAAGTTTAAGCTTGAGTACCACTGCTCCGCTGTTCGATCGTGTGTATCGGAGAGCACCGAATTACGTAGGGATCCAAAGGGAACGGTGATGGACCTTAGGTACAGAAGAGACTGGAACAGCACATTACGTCCACATGCTAACACCTTTTTATTGGTCTTTTTCACTGACGCACATGTACATTACCATGAGGGGTGAGGTACACGTACACACGTGGTTTCCGTTTTCAATTACGGAGTGGAATAGAGTGTGTCCCGACATGTCAGGCCAATTGATGTTCAATGTGGTGGCCATCATTTGCTGCACACAATTGCAATCTCTGGCGTAATGAATGTCGTACACGCCGCAGTACATCTGGTGTAATGTCGCCGCAGGCTGCCACAATAGGTTGTTTCATATCCTCTGGGGTTGTAGGCACATCATGGTACACATTCTCCTTTAACGTACCCACAGAAAGAAGTCCAGAGGTGTAAGATCAGGAGAACGGGCTGGCCAATTTATGCGTCCTCCACGTCCTATGAAACGCCCGTCGAACATCCTGTCGAGGGTCAGCCTAGTGTTAATTGCGGAATGTGCAGGTGCACCATCATGCTGATACCACATACGTCGACGCGTTTCCAGTGGGACATTTTCGAGCAACGTTGGCAGATCATTCTGTAACAACCCGATGTATGTTGCAGCTGTTTGGGTCCCTGCAATGAAGTGAGGACCAGTTAGGTGGTCGCCAATGATTCCGCACCATACATTTACAGTCCACGGTCGCTGTCGCTCTACCTGTCTGAGCCAACGAGGATTGTCCACGGACCAGTAATGCATGTTCCGTAGATTCACTGCCCCGTGGTTTGTGAAACCCGCTTCATCGGTAAACAGGTAGAACTGCAACGCCCTCTCTGTTAATGCCCATTGACAGAATTGCACTCGATGATTGAAGTCATCACCATGTAATTGCTGATGTAGCGACACATGAAACGGGTGAAAGCGATGACGATGCAGTATGCGCATGACACTACTTTGACTCAGTCCACCGGCTCTCGCAATGGTCCGTGTACTCATGTGTGGGTTCATGGCAACAGCAGGTAACACACCAACTGCACCCGCTTCTCCTGTAACGGGCCTGTTACGGACCCGTTTGCGTGCTACGACCATACCTGTTGCATACAGTTGGCGGTAGATGTTTTACAATGTGCGGCACGTTGGATGCTCTCTGTCCGGGTACCGTTCTGCATACACCCTACAGTCTTCAGCTGCATTTCTTCGACACTCGCCATAGATGAGTATCATCTCCGCCTTTTCAGAGTTCGAATACACCATGATCACAGTTCCTACAACACTACACTATCACAGACGTCTGGTAACACGGTGTACTACAGTTGGACTGCGTGCGGAGACGAATGCAGAATAACAATAGCAGCGAGCGCTACATGCGACACTGCGACAGCTAGACCAAACCACAACAGTGCATTACAGCCACACTCGTAAACACGGTCGTCATCGTAAACATGTCCCTGCAGATGCTGCTCGCCGACCGTGGCCCGTGTTTGTTACAACACGCAACTGAACGTCGGAGGTTTCAAGCGTCAACTTTAGGTTACAATATCTCCGGATGTAATTAACATTTTACAATGCAACAAACGGCACTGATTACGTATTTGCTTATATGTTCAGATGTGCTAACAAAACTAACGTGGCTCCATTTAAAAAAAACGTAGGTTTGTGTTAAAAAACATACTTCCGTGCATTTTTGTATGGTTTGTATTAAACAATTACACTAGCCCCTCTCCTCACGTTCGGTCTGTGGAATCGGTTCGTCAGTTTTGGATGTGGTTTACGAAATATATCCAGCGGTAACGTTAGGTGACTCACCCTGTATATATATGTGTATATATATATATATATATATATATATATATATATCATAATATTCCTGATAATAATATTCCTGTCGGAACCAGCACTATTAGCAGTTCAGTGGCGACCTCTGCGGGAAGTTCCAAGTAATATGGTTTAACGCCCCGACTTATAATCATCAAAGTTAATTGCTCGCCTTTAAAGTGGAAAATAATCTCGCCACTTGCCCCACTTGCCAAGCGGTTTTGTCAGCATTACGGGCGGCACACCGACAGTTACTTCCGTGAAATCCAAGAGATCCAGGACAATGTACAGACCTCGCGAGTTCACTGCCTTACCGAAAACACTTTTGGTAGCAGCCTGGCTGTGACGTCATCCGAAGCAAAGCATACGCAGGCGTTTGACTGACGTGAACACCTTGATATCTCGGTACGAAGTGTCTGTTCTCGCTGCTTCTCAGGCTGTATTTATGTATGAGCGCAGCAGACACCTGCTATCAACCGCTGTAGGCACAGGTAGTATCGTCTAAATGGCCCCTTTCTTCAACACGTAATTAATGTCTCTGTCGTTTGATAATTTACAATCTTCTTAATTTTTATATAATTAGAGTAAAGTTTGTTTTAGTTACTGAAAAAGTTTTAGCTCGACTGCATTTAAAATTTGATGTCTAGAATTTTTAGAACAGGACCGACAGTGGAACATGACCTCTCAACTACCTCTTTTAGATTCCTTATGATGATTGTTATTTACAGTAAAGTCTTGAAACGTGGTACAGCTATGTTATTTCATCAGTGTAATCACGAGCTGTAATTAGAACTTTACATCACAAATGCAAGTGATACTTAATCCATATTTCATTCCAAATACACTTTTTAGTAAATAACTTTAAAACTATTAGGAGCAGCTTATTGGTATTACTGATTTAGTGGTTTTATATCAAACTGAGGCTACACACGAATTTTCATCTTTCTGAATCAAATATTTAGGACCGTCAGCTGTTCGAATGAAGCGCCTATTTTCACGAAAATATTGCAGCGATCAATCTCAGACTTGCTTTGATTATGACATACATTTGCACATTATGAACAATCTTTTGCTTTCTAGATTCATTATTTAGCGCCCCTTATTATTTTCTTCAAACAATATTTTTAGCAAAACTTAGTCACCTGACCATTCTGTTACTTAACAGTTTTAACATTAATATACTGAAGCACACCCTGACAATGTCTTGAAAACTTATTTTAATTTATTATTTCATTCTTAGATTATAGCGTAGTACTCTGTATATTACGCACAGGGGCGTTTTGATGACGTGACGCTACAAACAGTGAACTGAGTGAAGTCCCGGCACACTCGCTTGCCTCTGTATCTCTCACTACGATACAGCGCTTGTTTCACCATATCACCCCCTATTTAATTTTGTGAAAAAATGTATTTTTACGTTTATTATTAGAAACAAGTTGTGTTACTATAGCTAACCTCTTTTAAATGAAATTGATTTACGCAAAATTTTCCTTAATACTACCCCCACAGAATTAACCACATACACTTCGAGAAACATGACATAATGCATTTTTAGAAATCATGTACATTAATAACATAGGAGCATGAAATAAAATTTTCGATTATTACAAAACTAAACTTGTAATTTACATTTTTCAATCTTACCTGAAAAAGAAACACACAAAATCATTTTGATTTTCTGCACTCGCTCATTTAATCACAATTGTAGGCACCATGGCGTGTGTGTCCATACGAATCACTTTCACTAAAACATTTAAAGTAGAGGGTGGGAAGCCACTACGCAGGTCTTCACGATACTCCATTACAGAAAGACAAAGGGGAGAAGTCACTGTGGTACGGGTCCTTCTTGCTTCCTTCTCCAACACAGCTTGTAAGCTGCTTCTCATGAAGCCTCTATGTCCCTGAGATAACATAGCCTCAGGTTCTGCTCTCAACTTACATCTAAGGGAGGACGAAACACATCCCATATTCTGTTTTCTTTCTTTAATTCAAGTAAACAATTGAGAATTTATCAGAAAGAATTTATCTTTTTTCTTTTCTTAAAAAATTATTATTCGAAAACTAATATTAACTTTCTTTAAATGAATGTTGGCATTACGTCACTTCATCAAATCGTGACGTTTTACTTAATTATTAAGCGTGAATTACTAACTTTACAATTCTTTTTTAACCATTGCTATTATGCTCTGAAAGTCAACGTAGTTTTTTAAAGTAATCACATTTTGGGCTGGTTTGCAATGTACTTCATTACCTTAGAGGTTACTTTACTTAGAAAATTGAATAACCTTTGTAGGTTCTATCTTCCACATGGCTGAATTAACGTATGGATTAGTATGCTAAAGAAGCCATTTGTTCGATAGCAGTTGCTTTGCTTTGCAACCCACATAATCAAATTGCTGTTTTATTATACTATACCAATACTCTACAATCTGCATTTCTTAACAAATTCGTTTACTTGTATTGTTGTTTGTATGTGTCAATATTTGTCTGTTAATTGACCATCTGCCTTAAGCAAGATTACTTGTTACTAATCCTTTTTACGAAAGGTGAGGGAATTACTCATCAAATTTTCCTCCATTTTACCATATATGTCAGCCTACTTACTTCATTACTCCTCTTTCAATTTTCCTTTACCCATATATTCTGACGCTTCTTCTCCCTTTCATTTTCGTCAGCCTACAGACATAATTATTTACATATATTTTTGCTGTGATCATCACACCACTTCGTCACATCTCCTTTATTTAATATCAAAACGCTTTGGCTTGCCTCTAGTGGCACCATTTTATTACCTTCTGTTACCTATAGACAATCTTACTTCCAACTGAAAATTATTAATTTGCGCAGTGTTTCTTGTTTCAGATTTTAGGAATTTCCAGCTTCAATTACTTTTCTTAACGTAAAGTATCTGTATTTTACAGTTACTGATCCTTTTTGTGTATCGCATTTATTATTTATTTACTTCAGACATTATTTTCCTATCGTTAGTGGTTATACGTTACCCACTTTTATTTCAATATTTAGTATTTACTACTGCAAACTACCGGGCATAGTCAAAATAATGTGAACAGTGGTAGTGATGGGATGGTTGTGTTTGACGCTCAATGACGCGGGTTAGGCACGTGTCGCGATGGACTGTGCGTTTTCAGTATGGACTAGGCGTCAGTGCACGTTGTTAACGAGTAGTGCACACTTCGTATTTCCATTCAGAGACTGAAGTCGACGAGCAATGAAAGACCTAACAGAGTTCCAAAGAGGGCAAATTGTGAGGTTCCGACTAGCTGGAGCATGAGTAACTAAGACAGTCAACATACTAAATGTTTCAAGAGCAACTGTTTCAAACAGTCATGACAGCCTACACAAAACACGGAAAGACATCATCGTGTAAACGTAACAGTGGGTGCAAATAAAAATAAATGACAGACATTGTCGTGCGCTAACACGAATTGTGTAAAAATAACACAAACCTACAGCGGCTAAAGTGACTGCAGAACTCAATAGCTATCTTCGAGACCCCGTATCTATCGACACTGTTAGCCGATAAAATCATTCATGGACAAGCTGCTATACAGAACCCATTAGTGACGACAACCAACGCAAAGAATCGTAAAACTTGGTGTCAGGAGCATAAATCCTTGACGTCTGATCTGCGGAATCACGTCACAGGTCCGAGCAGTCAGCGTTTCCGTTATTTCCACCATCGGGCCGGAGTTACGTCTGGAGAACGCCAAAAGTAACCTACAATTCTGATTGCTTGATTCCATCGTTAAGCATGGCGGTGAAAGTGAGACGGGGATCGCAGCCATATCATGGCATTCTGATGGTACCATCATTACTCTCAAAGGCCGTGTTACCACCAACGATTATGTGAACATTTTAGGTCATCAGCTGCACCCCATGATTCAAATGTTGTTCAACAACAATGATACCATATTTCAGGACGATAATGCACCCACTCACACAGCGAGAACAGTACAATCGTGGTATGAGGAGCATGAAACTGAACCACAGCGTCTTTCCTGGCCAGCACAGTCCCCGGACTTGAACATTATTGAACCCTTGTGGCCGGCCGAAGTGGCCGTGCGGTTAAAGGCGCTGCAGTCTGGAACCGCAAGACCGCTACGGTCGCAGGTTCGAATCCTGCCTCGGGCATGGGTGTGTGTGATGTCCTTAGGTTAGTTAGGTTTAAGTAGTTCTAAGTTCTAGGGGACTTATGACCTAAGATGTTGAGTCCCATAGTGCTCAGAGCCATTTGAACCATTTTTGAACCCTTGTGGGCGGTATTGGAGCGCAGACTCCGGAGCAGATTTCCGCTTCCCTCGTCACTACAGGAGTTACAAGAGGTTCTGTTCGAAGAGTGGCAAAACATTCCACTGGAGACTATACAATCATTATATGGCAGTACTCCAAGACGAATCACAGCTGTTTTACGGGCAAATGAGGGTCAACCTCTTATTAATAAACCACTCTCAAGTAAGTACAGGTGTTCACATTATTTTGCCCATCCCCTGCACCTCTCGTATTTTCTTATAAGTCATCATTTGGGTATAGTCATTTTCGGAAATCATTCTTACTTACTAGGAAGACATTACGAACTAACAGCATATGTGCAACATGGAAACACATATTTCTTACTTACTATAGATAGGACAGAAGAATAAAATGGAACTTGAAAAGGAAATAATGTGTCATGCAGCTGGGACCACACAGAACGGCAAACTGTATATCTGCCAAGAGAGGCAGACTTCCTACAGACTTTAATATCCGTTAGTTCTGAAAGCTGCAGGTCTACGATCTTTTGTAGATCTAATTCTCTCTTACTTTTCAGGCAGTCCAGACGGTGTGCGTTTGCATGAGGCTTACCTATTATGCTGAATGGTCCTTGATAAACATGCGTAAACTTCTTTGTTCCCACTGGAATTTTCTTAGATATATCTTTTGTTTTTACTAACAATAGTCGAACTAGTGGGGGAAGATTTTGCATCATGCCGTCTTTTTCTGTCCAAAGCTCTTTTATCAGAAAAGATTTGATACTCAAACCGAGCACGATTTAACAAGGAGACCTATTATTATGTCACTACCAATTGGTATCAAAGCTTCGTGCTATACTGGTCTAGAAACTTTCCCAGTAGCACCTATTATTCTTAAACCACTTACTTTCATGACAATTAATTCATTCTTATAAGGAATAGAATCAAAGAATAGTTGGATAAAAAGTACTTGTTTCACTGCCACTATCAAGAAGACGACGCACTGTTACTCCCGAGATGTTAGTTTTTGTAATAGCGTGAGTTAGTCTAGTCTGGATAGGTTCCTCACAAAAGTCTTCTAATAAACCCTTTTCAGTCTGTTTACAGCAAAAGTTATTTTGTTCAGTTGCAAGTACGTTTACATTTAGATCCACGGGGCCATTAGCTTCTACATCCACAGCTGCTTTTTCCAACCTGTTGGGTTGAGTTTGGGGGAGGAGAATAAACTGCGAGGTCATCGGTCTCATCGGATAGAGAAGGATGGGGAAGGAAGTCAGCCGTGCCCTTTCAAAGGAACCATCCCGGCATTTGCCTGAGGTAATTTAGGGAAATCACGGAAAACCTAAATCAGGATGGCCGGACGCGGGAATGAACCGTCGTCCTCCCGAATCCGACTCCAGTGTGCTAACCACTGCGCCACCTCGCTCGGATCCAACCCGTCCAGCAATTTTAAATCAAAGCACCTGACCACTTCCTCTTCTCATTTGCTGTATGTCAGCTTTTTTTTTTCTTTAATTGTTCTCATTTTGTTCGATTTCGTTCGTCGCATTTGTTCGGTGCGGATGTCCCATGATACCCGTTCAAGTTCAATGTTGAGCCGTAGACTCATTTTTTTTTATTATTACAGAGGGCAACTAACCCTCTGAGCGACCACGCTGAGTTACCGTCCCTGTATCAGCTAAACGACTCTCTACCTCTGAGCAATTGCATCCCTGCACAACATTGCTATCTATTACACCGTTGCCGGCTTTTACAGTTTGTGGCAAGTCAATACAGCTAATAGGTTCCTAGACCTTTTTATTGTTGCTACGCTTTTCATCCAACAACTCCTCCTCTTCGAAACCTTACAGAACTGACTCTACCTCTTTTCGCGAAAATTTTAGCCTTTAGATTACTTCATCTTCGTCTTTGTCTCACTCAAACTCTTTAATTTGTTCCTCCCTATTATTTGTAGTATTTCCTTTGTCCTTCTTGACCCATTTTTTTGATGTGTCCAAAATGCTGTCAGCTGTATAATGCGAGTGGTTTAGCACATCACTGGTACTGTATGATCCTATTTCATTATCCCTGTTAACGATTTGCGTGTGCTGCCTGACTGTGGTCTGTCTTTTTGTAATAGGCTGTGTTACTGTTTCCGCTTGCTGAACGCCTGTTTCCTCATAGAGGGGACTTAGTTCACAACACGCGGCCTGTTGTGTTCATTCGATTCAGACTGAGATCGGGTAGCATTCGGCTCTCCGTCTTGCCTCAACGGCACATTAATTACATTTCCGCCTTCCTCATAATAATATTGCGAAACCGCGGTGGCTGTCTATCTCCTCTTCCTCTACAATGATCGTGACCACGATAATTAGGCCGTGTATTTTAAACCTCCACACTTCTAACATTCACGTTCTCACTGTCATTATGTCGAGTGTTTACATCACTGTTAGAAGGCCTATTATTGTTTTGGATCTGCTCCTCAACAGCAGCTACTCTTTCCACTCGCTCTAGATACTCAGTGAACCTATTCGCATTATCTCTAGGTGCGGAGATGACTCTTTTCTGACAATACAAAGGCAGCTTACCTTCTAGTTCCACGATAATCATTTTCAGTTTCAGCTTTTCTGTCAGTTATGACAGCTGTGAAACCCACCTTCTAGAAATCTCTTTAACTGATTCACTACCTGGAGTAAACATTTTTCCGGCCATTGTGGCCGAGCGCTTCTAGGTGCTTCAGTCCGGAACTGCGCTGCTGCTACGGTCGCAGGTTCTAATCCTGCCTCGGGCATGGATGTGTGTGATGTCCTTAAGTTAGTTAGGTTTAAGTAGTTCTAAGTTCAACGGATTGATGACCTCAGATGTTAAGTTCCATAGTGCTTAGAGCCATTTGAACCATTTGAAGTAAACTTTTTACCACTCTAAAATTCTCTTAGAACATTGTTTTGTTTACTGTGAAAACTGTACTCGTTAAGAAATGCAATTTTAAATTCAGAAAGACTTTTTCATCTAATCATCATGTCAGCTGATCATCGCAATAAAATCTCCTGACAAATGACTTCCTGTGAAAGAAATTTTCTCACGTTCTGAGGGTGGACTTGGCAAAATATCCTCAAAATCATTCCAAAACTCTACTGGGTGAACTTGTTTCTCTGGATGAAAAGGTAAAAGTTGATGATATCCGATGAACGGGGCGCACAACCGAAGCAACATTCTGTACAGTAGTATTACAAGAGCTGCCAGAGGTTACTCTATTTTCTATGTTAGTAATACTAGTATTTAGTTCCTCTGCTTGTAGTTCTAATGCCTCCATGTTGTCCGAAATCTCTTTATCAACATCCTCACATCATATCCCACAGTCGCATTTCACTTTCTTACTATCCCTCTGACAAGCATTTACTTTATTATTTACTTCTTCAAATCGATTAGCACAAAGTTTGGAGTCAATGCCTATTCTTTCTGACAGCCTCCTTCCATAAAATCATCTGCGTCTTTCGAATCTTTGCGAACTTCAACAATTTAGGTTTTGAAAATACTATGCAATTTAGTTAGCTATTGCCAAATACTTTGACTTGCAGATCGTGGTTGTTAGAATCAGTTTCATAATTTAAGCTATTCAGTTTTGAGGTCATTTCATTCTTTGGTTCTTTATTACTCTCCTTCAGTTCTTTATTACTACCCTTTAGTTCTTTATGATGAGAGTCGATTTTGGAAAACAGAATTGCGCCCAGTTTGGTGCCTCTAGCTTGCCACTTGGCATTTCCACCGGTTTAAAAGGAGTTTCTAGCATTCCCTGGCTTAGCTAAATTTCAGAAACACTGAACTCAGTTTTATTATCTGATAACTCTATTAATTCTACTTTTTATTTTCATTTCAGTTTCAATTACGTCATCATCGGAAACTGGTTCTAACTTCGCAGTAACATTGACATTTACCTCCGTTTCTAGTTCGGGCAAATCGCCTTCAGGTTTTGGACTTATTACTGTGACTGAACCATACTTGTTCATTTTTATTTAGAAATCTGAGGATTCATCGTCAGAGACTGGTTCCATCTTAACTGTCACATCATCCTTAACATTAGATTCCATTTTCAGTAGCCTGTAAGAAGCAGTTAACAAATACTTTAAATATTCTTGACTTAATTGCTTGACCTTGGTGAGCAATGCCGGCGCGGTGTACAAGCAAACGTAGTGTGACTCGTCGCGACGTAATGCAGGCAGCAGCAGTAGCTGTGGCGGTGAGGATTGCGGCGTGTTTCGCCTACTGCAGCAGCTCCAAGTGATGGTGAGGGGGGGGGGGGGCACAGGTGAACGCGCGCAGTAGATTGCAGGTAACTAGAAGGTGCATGCAGCTCCGTGATGGTGCACCGCCTTCTTCTAACCTCAGCCCCGGTGGTGGCTACGATGTAGTGTCGTCTTCTTACCCCCTTCCGTCATGATCAGAATTACTGTGGCCAGCATACACAGTTTAGTTTCCACACTTGCGGGCAAATCTTAGCGCTACTCTCACACTGGTTTCGGCATATTTCACTTCTGTCGCGCGGAATAGCCGGGCGGTCTTGGGCACCTTGTCACGGCCCCCCGTCGGAGGTCGGAGGTTCGAGTCCTCCCTCGGGCATGGATGTGTGTGTTGTACTTAGCGCAAGTTAAGTTACATTAAGTAGTGTGTAAGCTTAGGGACCGATGACCTAAGCAGTTTGGTCCCATAAGACCTTAACACAAATTTCCAAAATTTACTTCTGTTTCCTGTTAGTTTTGGACGATCTCTTTCACAGTTCAGTTTCCCAACCAGTGCACCGTAAGGAGGGCGACGAGTAAATTTAATAAACTCTTCACCGTTTACAAGAGCCTGAAAACTATTTTTGTGGTCAGCCATAAAGCGATGGAGAACATACTGACCATTATTTCCAGTCCGCATGTCCACATTACTCTTTGAATTCACTGAAAGAAAATGTTCCTACCCGATATTTATTCAGTTGGAGCAGGAACTTTGACTATAAATAAAAGTTTTGAGTTGTAACTGACTCATATATTCAGTAAAAGTTACACGCACAGACATAACAATATTCCTCATAGTAATAATAATGTTCCTATAGGAAGAGGATATAAAATGTAGGCTGGCAATGGCAAAGAAAGCGTTTCTGAAGAAGAGAAATTTGTTAACATCCAGTATAGATTTAAGTGTCAGGAAGTCATTTCTGAAAGTATTCGTATGGAGTGTAGCCATGTATGGAAGTGAAACATGGACGATAAATAGTTTGGACAAGAACAGAATAGAAGCTTTCGAAATGTGGTGCTACAGAAGAATGCAGAAGATTAGATGGGTAGATCACATAACTAATGAGGAAGTACTGAATAGGATTGGGGAGAAGAGAAGTTTGTGGCACAACTTGACAAGAAGAAGGGATCGGTTGATAGGACATGTTCTGAGGCATCAAGGGGTCACCAATTTAGTATTGGAGGGCAGCGTGGAGGGAATAAATCGCAGAGGGAGACCAAGAGATGAATACACTAAGCAGATTCAGAAGGATGTAGGTTGCAGTAAGTACTGGGAGATGAAAAAGCTTGCACAGGATAGAGTAGCATGGAGAGCTGCATCAAACCAGTCTCAGGACTGAAGACCACAACAACAACAATAGGAAACAGCACGATTAACAGTTCAGAGACGACCTCTACGAGGCGTTCCAAGTGAAATGGTCTATCGCCCCGACTTCTAATCATGAAAGTTAATTGCTCGCCTTAAAAGTGGAAAATAATTTCGCCACTAACCCCACTTGCCACTAGGTTTTGTCAACATTACGGGCGGCACACCGACAGTTACTTCCATGAGATCTAAGAGATCCAGTCCTCGCGAGTTCACTTACTTTTCCCGAAAACATTTTTTCGTAGCAGCCTGGCTATGACGTCATCCGAGGCAAAGCATATGCAGGCGTTTGGTTGACGCGGACAGATTGATATTTCGATGCGAACTGTCTCTTCCCGCTGCCACTCTGTATTTATGTATGGGCGCAGCTGACCGCCGAACAGAATATCTGCTATCAACCGCTAGAGGCAGAGGTAACAGCATCTAACTGGCTCCTTTCTTGAACACATAACAATTAATATCTCTGCCGTTTAATAATTTACGACCTTCATAATGTTGTTTAATTAGAGTAAAGTTTGTTTTAGTTAGTTAAAAAGTTTTAGCTCGACTGCATTTAAACTTTGATGGCTAGAATTTTTAGAACAAAACCGACAGTAGAACATGACCTCTCAACTGCCTCTTTTAGACTCCTTGAAATGTTTCTTATTCATAGTAATGTTTTGAAACTTGGTACAGCTATATCATTTCATCAATATAATCAAGTACTGTAAATTAGAACTTTCTATCACAAATACAAATTATGAATAGGAACATCTTCGTTTCAAATTCAGCTTTTAATAAATAACGTCAAAATTATTTGGGGTAGCTTATTGGTGTTATTTATTTAGTGATTTTACTTCAGATGGAGGTTACACACGAATTTTCATCTTTCTGAGTCTAATGTTAAGCACCTTCAGCTTTTCGAAAGGAATGCTGATTTAAACCAAAATATTGCACAGGTCAAGTTGAGACGTGTAACTTTTGATTCTGTCATAAACTTCATATTGCGAACAATGCTTATCTCTCTAACTTCTTTATTTAGCGCCACTTTTTTATTCTTTAAATAATATGTTTAGCAAAACTTAAGTCACCTGATCATTCTGTTATTTAACAGTTTTGACATTAATATACTGAACCATACCAAGACAAAGATTTGGAAAGATATTTTAATTTTTAATTTCATTCTTAGACTATGGCGAAATGCTTTGCGTGCTACATACATACGCATTTTGATGATGTGGTGCTAGTAACGGTAGAGTGGAGGAGGACCCGGCACACTCGCACGCCTTGGTATCTCTCACAACTTGTGATTCAAAATTATTTTATTTCTGTCTGTTGTGGCACTAGATGTAGGAGCGAGAGATAATTACCGAATACTTACCTTTAATGAAGGTCTATCGCGCATATATAAACTACAACTGATGATTGATTCAATTTTGGTTTTCTTGCCTCAGTTTACAACCTCACAAAAGTTGTCTGTTTAGCGTTACATTTATAAATAACAATAATAATAATTATTATTATTATTATTTCATGTGGCTCCTTAGCCTGGTGCAAGTCTTTATACTTAAAGTCGCCACCTCGGTGGCTTTCGTGTCCCAAATGTATCCCAGTTGTCCAACCGGGGAAAGTGGACCTGCAGTTTAACGTGAACTGCGAGTCACGTACTGCTTCTAGCGTCTCCTCATATAGCTGAGAGGTGAAGGCTAGGTTAAAACGAAGACTGGAAAATTCCCTGTCCAAGCAAGAAACAATCTCACAATCCCTCGGATTGCAGGCACGCGCTTTATCCCTGGACCACCAGATCTCACATAGCGCGGTACACGGTTGCCTGTGATATACGTAATGCCTAACGGCTGGGAGTGGCAACTACTTTTAATTTACAGAGGGATAATGAATATCTTGGATGATGATTTACATTAGCTATTTCTATGAAAGAGAGTGCACGAAAGTGACGCATATCGAAGTTACTCAGATATTTTATTCAAAAAAGGTCATAATACCCTAGAAAAGTGACTTATTTTCACTCTGTAGATACATTTATTAATATGAATTAATTCAAACATCAATATTAATTACTTTTTACATATTCTTACTTGGATGAATCTTTCCTCAGATTCACGTTGGGCCAGATACACTGACTTATAAATAAACGTTAATTATATTTAACTTTGTTTAGTTATGTTGGTCGTTACAGTAATGGACAAGCATGTTGTGGTGGATTACTTTCACTATACACATATATTAATTAATATTTGAGTTTTCAGGTTCAACCAAAAATTAAGTTAGTGATAATGTCGACTGATGTGTGAAACATGATCACAGACGTCTTTGGAAAAATACACGTTCCTATCAGAGTAAGAGGCTGCCTGGATTGAGATTTTAGATGTGAGGCACACGATACTGACGTCACAACCTACACTATGTGATCAAAAGTATCCGGACACCTGGCTGAAAATGACGTACAAGTTCGTGGCGCCCTCCATCGATAATGTTGGAATACAATATGGTGTTGGTCCACCATTAGGTTTGATGACAGTTTCCACTCTCGCAGGTATATGTTCAATCAGGTGCTGGTAGGTTTCTTCGGGAATGGCACACCATTCTTCACCGAGTGCTGCACTGAGGAGAGGTATCGATGTCGGTCGGTGAGGCATGATGCGAAGTCGGCGTTCCAAAACATCCCAGAGGTGTTCTATAGGATTCAGCTTAGGGTTCTGTGCAGGCCAGTCTATTATGGGGATGTTACTGTCTTGGAACCACTCCGCCACAGGCCGTGCATTATGAACAGGTGCTCGATCGTGTTGAAAGATGTAATCGCCATCCCCGAATTGCTCTTCAACAGTGGGAACCAAGAAGGTGCTTAAAACATCAATGTAGGTCTGTACTCTGATAGTGCCACTCAAAACAACAAGGGATGCAAGCGCCCTCTATGAAAAACACGTCCACGCCATAAAGCCGCCGCCTCCGAATTTTACTGCTCACACTACACACGTTGGCAGATGACGTTCACCGGGCATTCGTCATACCCACATCCTGGCATCGGATCGCGACATTGTGTACCGTGATTCGTCACTCCACACAACCTTTTTTCACTATTCAATAGTCGAATGTTTACGCTCCTTATACCAAGCGAGGCGTCGTTTGGCATTTACCGGCGTGATGTGTCGCTTATGAGCAGCCGCTGGACCATGAAATCCAAGTTTCCTCACCTCCCGCCTAACTGTCATAGTACTTGCAGTGGATCCTGATGCAGTTTGGAATTCCACTAGATAGATGCCTGCCTATTACACAGTACGACCCTCTTCAGCTGTCTGCGTTCTCTGTCAGTCAACAGACGAGGTCGGCATGTACGCTTCTGTGCTGTACGTGTCACTTCACGTCTCCACTTCACCATCACATCGGAAGCAGTGGACCTAGAGATGTTTAGGAGTGTGGAAATCTCGCGTGCAGACGTATGACACAAGTGACACCCGATCACCTGACCACGTTCGAAGTCCGTGAGTTCCGCGAAGTGCTCAATTCTGCTCTCTCACGAGGTCTAATGACTACTGAGGTCGCTGATACGGAGTACCTGGCAGAACAATGCACCAAATATGAAAAACGTATGTTTTTGGGTGTGTCCGGATACTTTTGATCATATAGTGTACCACGACGTAACCAAGAATGGTTACATTGGCAATGAGTTAGATCAGCGGTTTTTTTAATTTGCTCATTGAGCAAGGCTGATGAGTGATAAGTGATATCTTGTTTATAAGTGTGTGATAGATCATATGAAAGATTTCCAAATCAGCGTTCCACTTTAATTTCGAACACCTCCTACGACAATTTATTGTCACTGGGCACAAGAACTATGGTATTGTATCTTTACGTTAACGAAACTATGTGTATTTATACAAAGCCGAGCATGATTATATTCACTGAAAATGTAGAGTATCTTTTCTACGTGGCGGATTACTAGAAGAGCCTACCTAGTACACGACAGGCTTTAAATGTGTCTCAAACGTCACGCTTTTGATACGGGAAGACATTGCATTATGCAGAATAAGTACAATTAGTATGCAAATGTTAATTTCGGTTACATGCTGGCAACGTCATTTGAATAGAAATTAGACAGAAGTTCTGTAGCTCTGTTTTTAGAGCTTGATTCATCGACAGTTTCAGTAAATAAATTATTATTTAACCGAATCTCAGACTGATTTTGTCAATTTCACATTAATTGCCAACATCCCATTAATTTCCACAATTTTGTAGAGGAAAATGTTTCAGTAAAGCCAGTTCTGTGCTATCTACGCCATCGATGGGGCTAGAAGCTATTGGGATTCATCTCATACAGTGATGTACTGATGGGTGAGACAGCAATGTGACATATGTTAATGCGCTAGACACCGAGAGTAACGTTGCAGTGATTAAGTCACTGGACATGTATTCGGGAGGAGCGGGGTTAAAATCGCCGTCCTTTTGTCCATACTTAGGTTGGTTGTAGTTTCAGCAATTCGATTAAGGAGAATTTAGAGATGGCCCCTTCGAAAAGGTAGCGCCCGATTTACGTTCCGGACCGAATACCGTCTATTTCTAATGATTTCATCGTAGACAAGACGTTAGAGACTAAACTTAATTCCTTTTGAATGTACGACCTATGACAGTGAACTTCTACAGACGAAAACCTCACAATAGATTCCTCTGGTCTCATAAGGTATATTTAAATACGAATGAGAAGGAATAAACTAGAAACATCAATATTGCAAACCCTAAGCTGTTATAGTGCCCAGCAACACAAAAGAACTTCAATTACATTCATTTCATAGACGGAGTAAGTATATAAATGTTTTTGCATGGACTGTTTCCTGCCTCAGATTGCGATGCGACTAAAATCATTTGCGGGAGCAGAGTCAAAATATGAAGGCGACAAAAGCCACCAAATATTATGAATAAGTGAAACTAACTTGCGATTAAAACTATGAATGCTAACTGCGAAAAGTTCTAGTAATGAAGAGTTCACCTTTTTTACCACATATTTACTTTACTTGATTACCTGATGTGGCACGATTACCAGAATGCAAAGTCACCGAATTCTAATGACTATCCCTTGGCAGGCTCCGTTTGTGTGTTTTGTTAGGATTCCGGCACATATGCTCATCGGAAAGCCTCAGTCGTCAGAGCTGTATTTCGCCTTCATTTCTTTACAGCTGTGCTAACTCAGCTCTCAGCATGTACTTCGTGGCTTCGCTTCGTTTACTGTGTTCGGCTATAATTTACTGCTAGCGGGTTTCCAACGACATTAATTGCCCGAGTGTTACGCGTCGACAGATAGACGTAGTGATAAACATCTATGCAACGACTCTAAGAGCCCATTTCTCAAAGGAAAAGTGTACGATCTAAAGAAAATTAAGAAGATTATGAATTTATTTTGATGCGCTCCACACCGTAAACACAGAGGGTAATTTGCACTCATGTTGCATTAAATAAGCAATTCTTATTATGCCTAACATAGCTTAACTGCACGGGATACTGAAACTTATCTTCACAATATAACCTCATAGTTTTTCACGACAGGGTTACATCCATAAATAGTCTTCTTCATCATTTCAGGATTTCAAGAAACAATTTGATGCTAAAAATAAATTTTTTGAAGGAACTTGGAAAAACAGTTCGCAAGGGTTATTATGTCATCTTAAAAAAAAATGGCTCTGAGCACTATGCGACTTAACTTCTGAGGTCATCAGTCGCCTAGAACTTAGAACTAATTAAATCTAACTAACCTAAGGACATCACACACATCCATGCCCGAGGCAGGATTCGAACCTGCGACCGTAGCGGTCGCTCGGCTCCAGACTGTAGCGCCTAGAACCGCACGGCCACTCCGGCCGGCATGTCATCTTACAACGATAAAAATTTTCATTGTGATCATTCTGAGACCACAACCGCATTTACATCAATACATTCCGCGATGGATACCACGAATGAAAATACTGCAGGATTCATGTGGGAAGTAATTGCAGTTCTCCTTTTCGCTTCTGTGGCATCAGCACTGTACCTAGAAGAGTACCTAGAAGAGCTATAAAACAATATATTTATATATATTCCATGGTTGTTTTCATATGGATATTGTGGCCAAATTTCATTCCTCCACATTCCTTTTACAGTTGTCAAATATCTCACTCGCTGAAAATTGCGTCCAGACTGAAACTTCGTCTCAACTTCAGTTACTCGTCTTTGATGGGAAAGGTAATCTTCAATTCATCTTTATTTTCTTGCCACTATTACCACTATTTAATATCTTTAATATCTTTACAATACTTTTTCCATTTTGTAACAAACTGTAATCAGCTTGAGAAAACCAGCGAATGTTTCAGCAGACTTTTATAGAATCTTGAAAGGATCGAATAGACACACAATTACAAATATGTGATGCCCACGTCCTAAATAGTAGGGAGTAAAACAAAGAACTTTTCATTTAGAGAGCCAGTCAACCAGTTTTCTTTAAGATTTGTTCATTGCTTGAAACATAATAGTGTGTGTGAGGTGTCCTTTACATTGCTCATTCAGATGTTGACCTAATAGGTTTTCAGTTTTAATTCCATTTAATTTATAACAGTGAATAAAGCTTACTGTCTCAAACCATACAACTATGTGCAATACCTATTCTGTAGGCATTTTAATGAAATGCTGTCTACGTACCTAAGATGTAGAAATAAATTTATGTGAAAATACGTTTAACGACGATTTTATGACTTTGTGGCCTTCTGTCCGAAGACTTTTTTGAAACACATTATCTTGAAAGTTGAATCATGTTTAAAATACTTACCGTTGTTTTCCCGAGCAACAATGCAACAAATACAGCGATATATGTTGTAGACAATTACGTTTGTGAGATAAACGTAATGTTGGATGAATCAGGGAGGATATAAAATGCTTACTGGCTTTAGCAAGGAAACTTTTCTGTGAAAGAGGGATTTGTTAACATTTGATATAAACGTAAGTATTAGCAACACTTTCCCCCAAGTATTTTCCTGGGGGTAGTTTTCTGCAATGTGGATGATAAGTAGTTTCTAGAAGAAGAGATCAGAAGCTATTGAAATGTGGAGCTACACAGGAAATCTGAAGACTAGTGGGTAGACCAAATAACTAATGAGGAGGTAATGAATGGAATTGGGGAAAAAAGGAATTTATGACAAAACTTGTCTAAAATAAGGGCTCGGTTGATCTGAGACGTCAAGAAATCGTCAGACTGACAATGGACGGAAGTGTTGGGGGTAACAATTATAGAGAGGGTCAAGATTTGACTACAGTAAACTGGTTCAAATGGACGAAGCTTGCAGCAGTTATTCGGAGATGAAGAGGCTTGCACAGGATAGAGTATCGTGGAGAGCTGCATCAGATTAGTCTTCACACTGAAGACCACAACGACAACAACATAAATTGAATGTCGTTCTGTTTATAATATTACACTTAGCCGGGCAAGAGCCTAAGACGCGTTGTCAACATCCGTGCGGCCGTGCGGCTCCCCCCGTCGGAGGTTCGAGTCCTCTCCTGGACATGGGTGTGTGTGTCATCCTTAGCGTAAGTTAGTGTAAGCTTAGGGACCGATGACCTCAGCAGTTTGGTCTCATAAGACCTTACCACAAATTTCCAAATTTTTTCGCTCGGGCATGGGTGAGTGCGTTGTCCTTAGCGTAAATTGGTTTAAGTTAGATTAAGTTGTGTGTAAGCTTAGGGACCGATGATCTCAGCAGTTTGGTCCCATAGGATCTTACTACAAATTTCCCATAAAGTTAAGAGCCCGAGTAGAAGGAATGCAAGTAGCGACAGACCACTCAAGATCTTTCCAAACGTACTGCATAATTATTTATTAAAGAAGCCTACAGCCAAATTCCTTTCTCACCCTTCTATATTCCGAAAACTTTTTCACCTCTGAAGATACAGACGTTGATGGAACGTCAAACTTTAACCTTCTATCCTTAGCATCACGTCTGTAGTTATTATTAAGCAGCACAGTAACAGCTTCCCAGAGAAAGACATGGAGGCCTGCGCATCTTTCGAAGATACAGCATTCACCAAACAAAAATATAAGTATATCCGGGGTTTCAGAAGGCGACTGCACGGAAACTGCAAGACATACGGAAAATGGCACATCTCAGTGGATAGGTAATCTCTCCGAGTTTCTTCATTGTATTCTTACATGACTGGAGGACAATCACTGGACGCTATCACTTCCTTATAATTTCTAGGAGTAAGCGTATAGAGCGATCTGAAGAGAAAATACCACATAATGCGCCCATCAAAAAAAGTTTTCCATCACCTCGGTGCCGAGAGCTTAGGAACGTGTACAGAAAATTGGAACAGAGACCAACATAAATATCATTTCCGCACGTTTTATTTCTCATAAAAACCACACATTGCATGTTGTAGCACCATATAGCGAGACCTTCAGAGGTGGAGGTCCAGATTGCTGTACACACCGGTACCTCTAATACCCAGTAGCACGTCCTTCAGCATTGATGCATGCCTGTATTCGTCGTGGCATACTATACACAAGTTCATCAAGGTACTGTTGGTCCAGATTGTCCCACATCTCAATGGCGATTCAGCGTAGATCCCTCAGAGTGGTTGGTGGGTTACGTCGTCCATAAACAGCCCTTTTCAAACCATCCCAGGCATGTTCATTAGGGTTCATGTCTAAAGAACATGCTGGCCACTCTAATCGAGTGATGTCGTTATCCTGAAGGAAGTCGTTCACAAGATGTGCATGATGGGGGTGAAAATTTTCGTCCGTGAAGACGAATGCCTCGCCAATGAGATGCCGATATGGATGTACTATCGGTCGGAGGATGGCATTGACGTATAGTGCAGCCGTCACGACGTCTTCCATGACCACCAGCGGCATAGGTCTGCCACACGTAATGCCACCCCAAAACAGCAGAAAACCTCCACTTTGCTGCACTCGCTGGACAGTGTATCTAAGGCTTTCTTCCTGACCGGGTTTCCTTTAAACACGTCTCCAACGCTTATCTGGTTGGAGGCATATGCGCCACTCATTGGTGAAGAGAACGTGATGCGAATCCTGAGCGGTCAATTCGGCATTTTGTTGGACCCATCTCTACCGCGCTGCACGGTGTCCTGGTTGCAAAGATGGACCTCGCCATGGACGTCGGGAGTGAAGTTGCGCATCATGCAGCCTCCTTCGTACAGTTTGAGTCTCAACACGACGTTCTGTGGCTGCGCGAAAAGCATTATTCAACATGGTAGTGTTGCTGTCAGTGTTCCTCCGAGCCATAATCAATAGGTAGCGGTCATCCACTGCAGTAGTAGCCCTTGGGCGGCCTGAGCGAGGCATGTCATCGGCAGTTCCTGTCTCTCTGTATCTCCTCCATGTCCGAACAACTTCGCTTTGGTTCACTCTGAGACGCCTGGACACTTCCCTTTTTGAGAGTCGTTGCTGGCACAAAGCAGTAATGCCGACGGTATCGAACCGTGATAATGACCGTCGAGCCGTGTACCTCCTTCCTGGTGCAATGACTGGAACTGATCGGCTGTCGGACCCCCTCTGTGACATCTCTGAACAGTCAATGGGTCTGTGTCTGTGATAAAATATCCACAGTCAACGTCTATCTTCAGGTGTTCTGGGAACTGGGGTGATGCTAAACTTTCTTTGATGTGTGTATTAATCGCGGGAGAGGCAGATTCCAGACTGAAATTCATTGTCAGATTCATCAGGAGACGTAGTCCATCAACACAGGAGGTAGCTTACAAAATATCGGTGGAGCAATACTTGAGTACTGCTCGTCACTATGGGATCGGTACCGGATTAGATTGACAGCGAAAATGGATAAGATCCAAAGAAGAGCAATACGTTTCGTTACGCGTTCAATTAGTACATGCGAAAGATTAACAGAAACGTTCAACCAACCCCAGAGGTAGACACTGCAAGAAAGGCCTTCTGCACCTTGACGTGGTTTACTCTGAAAGTTCCGAGAGCGTACGTTCCGGGAAGAGTAAAAGAATATATTACTTCCTTCTACATATATCTCGCGAAAAGAACATCAGGATAAAATCAGAGAGATTCGAGCCGAGCCCACGCGAAGGCTTACCAACAATCATTCCGCCCTCGAACCGATCGCAACTACAACAGTAAAAGAGGAAAGGGACATTGGTGCACAAAGTTCCGTCCGCCACACGCCGTGAGGTTAATTGCGGAGTGCAGATGTAGATAGAGATTTTTCATACGCGCGTAGCTGGTCTAAGAGATAAACGTGTCAGGACATGTACACAAATCAGGCACTCCGTATTGTGGCATCGAATTAGTTCATGCCTGTAGACAGGCAACTAAATGAAAAGACTTCCGAAGGAGGCTGTTGTCGCACATTCTTGGGAATTCGTGTCAGCGACTACAGTAAATTACATACACGTACTGGGATGTGCCACATCAGAAATAGTGCCCGTATTATCACCTGTAAATAGGTTGGTTGGTTGGTTGGTTTGGGGAAGGAGACCAGACAGCGTGGTCATCGGTCTCATCGGATTAGGGAAGGATGGGGAAGGAAGTCGGCCGTGCCCTGTCAGAGGAACCATCCCGGCATTTGCCTGGAGTGATTTAGGGAAATCACGGAAAACCTAAATCAGGATGGCCGGACGCGGGATTGAACCGTCGTCCTTCCGAATGCGAGAGTGGAGATATGCTTTGTTCACTGGTATGTGTCTATAATACGTATGTCTTGCAGTTTTCTCTAAGTCGTCTTCTGAACTCCGGAGGCAGTTATGAATAACTCTTTGTGGCCTCCACGGACGTCTGATGCAATGCAAAGGTTCTGGCTTATCGTCAAGTCAAAGCAGCATGCTACCACTTTGCAACCTAAAGTAGAGCACACCTGTGAAAAGAACACTCTAGCATTAATTTGCAATCCAATATCTCATAAAGTGTTTACTGGTGAAGCTCATGTCTTTCCTTGGCGGTAAGAGATACACTTGTGGCATAAGTGCCATATTCAAAAAGACTTCTGCGTCCAATACTAAATAATACTCGTATCTCATTTCCAGAGATTGTAGACAGGTAACAGGGTACTTAACATGCACTGTAATCTTGGGGAAACTAACAGACGCAGTTTAGGAACCAAGAAATATATTTTAGTTTGATTTTAAAAAGTCAAAGTGAAACTGTAAACATACGTTAAATTAAAACAGTGCATCTAACGAAACACTCGATGAAGATGGGTTTCAACTTTGTTACTAAAATTCAAAATCGAAGAGGATAGGACTGTAAATGTGATTCAGAATAAAGAGCATCCGTGGCCTTGATCAGAATCGAATCCTGGATATGGGTCTGGGGGTGGCTGAGCTCATACAAATTTTCTATCACCGCGCCATCTCCAAATTCTCTAGAGTAAACAAAGTAATTTTCGTGACTTAATTGTGTAATCTGTGTTGCAAAGAATACATCTCTCTCCATCCCTCTTTTTTAGACTAAGAAGAAACCGGTGTAGTTCTGTGGGATTAGGAAGGGGGGGGGGCAAGGGGGGGTCTGCCCCACCATAGCTTCCCCTCCCTCCTCCCTGCTCTCCTCCCGCGTTCGTCACTGGAGGTTAGTGAACGACATCGTGATAGCTACAACCGCTGTGTGATATAAACATTGCTATCGTTGGTGTGGGGGTGGTTACACAGCCATTGTTATGTAAGAAAATGGTATATTGTTAAAACATGTGCATAATAGACGTGCACCAGATGCGACAGAATCTCCAGGCTGTTGTCAATACGATTGACGAATGAATGTTTCTGAAGTTACGAGCTGGTAGTATCTGACCGATACAGGTGCTGGCACCGCATCACCTTTCTGCTGAAACCGAAGTGACCAAAGTGAGTCACGCCTATTCCTAAAATTGTTTCAGGTAACAGGAAGGCTTTCACTCATAATCAGCCAGATGCGAAACGATGACTACAGATATTTCTGTAACAGATTATGTGATAATCTGAACAGTACATATATTTGCAAGCGCAGGCTTCCGCGGTTGTTGCCACAGTCAATAAAATTCTTCTGGGCATCTGACAACATTTTCAGTGTGTAGAATTCTCCGATGTTCTTAGTTAGCAAGGACACCCTGAGTAAGGGCATTTGCGACACTGGCCGAAACCTCGGAGAATTTTACATATTGACAATGCGGTCAGATACCCAGAAGAATTTTATCGACTGTTCTGATGAGGTCCACACAGAATCACATTAGCATTACAATTAGCGAAGGGCCAATTTTAACAGCTGAATATAACGTTACGTGAACTAAATCATATACAAACATTGTTTAATTTCAACTGCGGTCCCTCCCCCCACTCATTGCCTTGTATCCTACGTTGCTATTCTTGTACATCCCTATACATTGTGATAAGCTACGTGCTGATGATCCGTAAAGTGAACGAACTTTACCTCAGTTTTAGTCTGTTCCATTATTTCAGTCATAACCGTCAGTGTAGCGCAGTATACAGCTGGTTTTAAAATGTTCATTTCTGAGTTAAAACTGAAGTTTCTTATTTGCGACTAACTTGGCTGTTATCATAAAGTTAGTGAGAACGTACCCTATTGGTATAGCATTTTCTATGTAGCTGGGCGTTACCAAAGTAATTGGTAATAAGTGTTGTCCAGTCCCGTTATTGCGCGTTCCTCCCACAATGAAGCTCATTCCAGCTCTGTCATCTCATAGGATTCTAACAGTTTGTGCGTAATTGTAGATCAAAGTACATCGAAGGTGGTGAAAGTAGCCTCTGATATTTCAGTTACACAGGTTGGAATTTGTTTCTTTGAAGAGCACTTATTTTTAAAATGACTTATTGCATGCTGTATCTCTCTATCTAAATATCCTTTGCACTATGTAATAGAAAAATCATCCTACTTGTGTCTTCACTTCTTATTCAGGAACTGCTTACGCTCACCATAACGTGTTTCAGATACTATACCACCATAATTATGTATGGTCTTATACAGACATAAATCTTCCTAACAGGTAATCAGAAGTTTCTTACATTCTGAATCTACATCTACATCTACACTTCACCAACCACGGTGATGGACGTGGCAAGGGTACGTCCCATTGTACACTTAATTAGGGTTTCTTCCCGTTCGATTCACGTTTGGGGCTCAAGAAGAATGACTGGTGGAATGTCTCTGTGCATGCTATATTTATTCTAATTTTGTTAGCAGACGTTCTCGGGCTAGCTTACGTCTATCTTCAAGGGTCTGCCAGTTCAGTTTCTTCAGCATCTCTGTGACACTGTCGCAGGGGCCAAACAAACCTGTGACCATTCGTGCTGCCCTTCTCTGTATACGTTCAATATCCTATGGCAGTCATACTTGGCATGGGTCCCACACACTTGAGCTGTATTCTAGAATAGATCTCACACGTTATCCGTAAGCAATCTTGTTTGTAGGCTGTTTGCACTATTTGCACTTAGCCAGTACTCTGCCAATAAATCTGCTTTACTCACGACTGAGCCTACATGATCATTCCATTTCATATCTCTATAAAGTATTACACCCAGATCTTTATATGATTTGGCCGATTCCAGCTGTGACCCATTATAGACACAGGATAATACATTTTTGCATTTTGTGAAGTGCACAATTTTAAATTTCTGAACATTTAAAGCAAATCGCCAATCTTTGCACCACTTTGGCATTTTATCAAGAGCTGACCGCATATTTACGCAGCTTCCTTCAGACAGTACCTTATTATAGATAACTACATCATCTACAAAAAGTGTAAGGTTACTATCAATATTGTCTGGAAGTTCGTTAATATACAACAGTCTCAACACACTTCCCTGGGATACACACGAAGTTACTTCTACATGCCACCAAACAGTTTTGGCTCCTCTTCCCAAACTGATCTGTGTATTTTCTTCTCTGACTGGAGAGGTATCGAGACTGACACTTGTAAGGTAACAACAAATAAGAGACAATAATTTATTGGGCAATAAGTGTACTACATTTTTCAAAACAAAATATGAAGAGATTATTATATAATATCTAGAGCACACCAGGTAAGACTGAATAACCAAGAGAACACAGAGAAAATTACATTCAGATCTATTTGTAGAAAATGAAAATTCGCTTTGTATTCTTCTGCAGACTGTGAAAGGAAGAGAGTATACATTACAAAGAAATTTAGATACATCTTAAAAACATAATGTAATGTCACTAACGTGGAGAATATGGATTTCACTGCAATATAAAGTACCTTGATTGAGATTTCAAAGATCCTGTTATATACAGAGGGTCAAATACTCAAAGAAAATTCATTGAGAAGTATAATCTTTCATCACCAAGTGTAACAATTTGTACAGTTTGTATCATTTTCCTTTCATGAGTGACCTCAAGTTATAGGATACATCATTTACTGATAAAATTTAACCCTCTACATTAGTAAAAAATGTATATCAATTTGTAAAATTTTGAAAATGAAATAAATAACCGACAGATTTAATCCAGAGAATGAAGAAAGTCATGTACAATTTAGGAAAAAAAGAAAATGTATAAAGATATATTTCTCGTTACAGTGGGATCTATTGCTTCATTCACAATGTAACTTGTCTTCAAACCTGATGAGAAATCAAATGACAGTTCTTGTGAAATTTGTTCGTGAAGTAAATGTCTACTTAGGTATAAGTAAATGTGTCTTTAACTTATGATTAATATTTTACGGAAAAACTGAAACAGAGAAACTTTTCTAGTAAACCGATTGAGTGTCATGTAACTTCTACATGGTTTTACCCCATAATGGAACAAAAGCCACAATGATTTTGATACATAAGAATTAAGAAAGTTATGCCCCATTCAGATCCTATTTAAATTTCCAACTTTATTTTTCTGTCCTCCAAGAGGTTTGGATATTCGTTCTCGACGTATTGATAGTGATATTTAGATTTACTTTGTAAAATAGGTAACATTCCTGGTAGTTGCTTCCAGTAAGTACATAATCTTTATTCTTCTTGTATATGTGATTTCCATAATCATAACAGAAATCATGCTCACACTGTATGTTTAGTACACATCAATCTACAGCACAAAAAGATTCAGCAGAATTGATAAGTTACCATCGACTGTCCTGTTATCAACCAAAACCAAAATTTATCGTAAAAACTGCATTCGATTTTGTGCTGCATTACCCCGATATAAATTAGTTTTCGTTGTAGAAGAAGAGATGAATAAATTGCGTATTTAATCTGAACAGGCTATGCTAAATATAATTAATAAAAATGACTATAACATTATTGACAGTTACATTTTTTATATACAATTTTTATAGGTGGCAGCTAATATACAGAATAATTCAGCTAAGCTATCCACCTCATAATATTGAGATATCGTAATTTAGTTACGATCCAAATGAACTGCGAAAATTTTTTCAATGAACGATATATAGGCTGTTTTCATACCTATTTTAATTGCAGACATCCTTGTAAACTTCGCTTTTTCAAGTGGAACGCTAGTAATTTCTGCTGTTAGTATCGCGGTTCTAAAACAGACGTATTCAATGGCGTTTCACACTTCAAAATCTAATTAGTAGTTTAGGAGGAATTATAACATTTAGAACTTAGGATTGATCTGTTTTAAACACGAAACCGATTACTGTGTTTCTCGAAAGTTCATGATTTCTGATCCACATTAGGAAATACGTCACTTCGGATGAGGTGGAAGCATTGTGTTGCCCATCCGCGATACCTGTATAAAAGAGGCACAGAGGAAATGTCGCTTTCATCCCGTCTGTGTCGTTCACGTGTGTCGAGGGCTGTTTTTTTTTTAATTTTTTTCACAATACAAGAAAAACTAGATATGCTGCTTCTGTACGGGAAACAGTTGAGTTGTTCGCACGAAGGTATGCTGACAGACGGTGCCTAGCAACGACATTTCAACGAATATGAAAAAAAAAAATATTGGGAGGTGGGTCGAAATATAAGCAGGAGGTAAGGAGCGAGCCTGAAACGAGCAGTGCGAACAAAATAGATGTTCTTTTTGCTGTTGCTTGTAATCCACATGTTAATCCCAGAGAAACCGCGAGTGCCTCCAGAATAAATCCACCCAGCAATGTTCACATTTTGCGAGCAAACAGCCTGCATCCGAATCATTTGTCATTTCACCAGCTGATTAACCAGCGGGACTGCAGAAGACATATGGATCGCTGTCACTTGGGTCTGGAGCGACATTTGGATAATAGATCCTTTCTTCGATGAATTCTCTTTACCAATGAAGCTACTGTTACAAAACATGGAAAATTGAATGTAAGGAGTATGAGTTATTCGGCCACTGAGAATCCGCATTGTTTGAGGCGGATAGAACATCAGAGTGTAACAGTTTGGTACGCGATTTTTGGAGACTACTTGATTGGTTCTTAATTCACTGAAGGAACCTTAACGGGTAAAACAAATGCACAGAGTTTGACTGAACTGCTACCGGCTCTCTTAGAGAAAGGACCACCTGAAATATACAGACCTACCTGGTAGCACCACGATGCACATCCAACTCACTATTCTATTGTTCTTAGGAAAGCGCTCACCTAGCTCTTTTCTGATCGCTGGACAAGATGTGAATGCTTTATCAATTGGCCTATACTTTCACCTGCTTTAACACCACTGGTCGTTTTTCTCTCGAGTAAACTCAAAAATAAAGTCAATGAAAAAGTTCCGACGATCCAAGAGGTTTCAAAAATCAAATAAATGCAGCGTATGCGATGATACAGAAGAAGTCTTTCAGTCTGTCTACAAATCCTTGCACCAAAAATTTCAGTCGTGTAGTACAACCGATGTTGGGCGTTTTAAACAGTTGATGACAAATGGAATTTTAAGGAAGTGATTATCACGACATTATTCTGATTTCTTTTTGTTAGTGTTGCTGATGTAATTTTGCAATGGAAGTTTGTATTTTGATATTAAACTCTTGACGTGAAGTTATTTCTTAACGGTCTTTATACCTCAATGACATATTTTGCAAATTCGTTCAATTTTTGACGTGCTGCTGTCCTAAAAGTTTCTGGCAGAAACAAGAGCAGATATGTTACCGTAGTTAACTGGTAAATAATTCTTAGATGGCACAGCTTTGCTTCCCAGTTGCTGTGTCAGTCCTATCATGTGTAACGAAGTTATGAAATAAACTTTTCTCCCCTATTCCGTTTTTGTAACTAAGCCACGAAGCTGCGTGAAGCTCGCGTGCGCCATCAACATGACTAAAATTTCCGTATAGCAGTACGAACTGCGGTATAAGGCAGCAATCAGTTTCGTGTTCAGAAGAGAGGTATTCAAAGTTTTAAATATTGTAATTTCCACGAAACTACTAATTCAGTTTTGAAGAGTGGAACTCCATGGAATTCGTTTCTCTTAGAAATACCTTATTAACAAAAGAAATTACTGTACTTATACTTGATAAAACAGTAATGATACCAAAATCTCTGTAATTAATACAGCTGCCAAAGGAGACTATATGTTATTTAGCGAGCAATTTTTTACAATTCTTGTGAGTGAACATGGAATTACGCTATCTTAAGCGAGTCAGGATATACCTGAGGTGAAAATCTGAGCTAAATCACCGTGTATATTTTTTTGTAGATATTGCTACACAAATTACCGGTTTTCTTTTGCACCATTACTTCGAATTATTTTAGTTCTTTCTGTCTTAAGTGTAATAAAAAGTAGAAGTCTAATTCACCTGACACGAATCATAGTTTTGACAGTTTATCCTTAATGGTCTAGTAATAAACACTTCTGCTAAATAATGTTGTTATTATTGTTATCACTGCATCATATGAAGCAACACACTTCGAAATCGTGTGTATTAAATTTGTTTCTGAACTTCAGTTTATCCGTAATTACAACACAGAAATTACAACAACCGACAGAGAAATAGTGATGAAAATAATCTGGAAATGTTGAGTGAAAATTCATTTTTCGTATAATTTACAGAACATAATTAATGTAAACTCACTGAATTTTCTTCATTTGTCTTTGTGAAAAATAAAACGTTTCCCTTCTGCAGTGGTACAAACTATGATTTTGACTAACAGTTCAAAACAAGCAGTTTTCGCACTGCTTTTTTTTAAAAAGTACTTCTACGTTTCTTAAAATGAAAAACGCCTACTAGGATTTTAGCGGATGAGATGATACCTTCTGATATTCCCAAATAATGAACTCTATATGGCAAAACGATTTTGTTCTACAAATTTTGTCTTGGAACCTCAAAGGACATGTACTGTTAAACACTGAGTAACGTTGTCTAGTTGGGACGATCTATGTCTCTTGCGCAATTCCATAACTCAAAGTTTCAGTGAGGGCGAACACTTAGTATCTGTGAATAGTATGTTATGTTATGATCTTACAGCATATGCAGAATGTTACATTGCTGCAGTGGTGCATGGCTGAAAACGTGGGCTGTAAAGACCTGCTTGAGCCTCAAACCAGAAATGGCCCATAAAATGTGAAAGTGGCTTTACCTCAGGATTATATTACCTGGATGACAATCATGTTCAGTAAAACTTCGTCTGCTATGTTGGCTATGTTTTAAAAGTGTAGTAAGTCTGACTTCTTCTGATGCTGGGCCACTGATTGGGTAAACAACATTTTTTAAGTTTTCTTCGTGACCCCAAAATAAAGAAGGTGAATACTTTTGTCAAAAAAAGCATGGTCAACTGTACTCTTAATCGCTTATTTCTGATAAAGTGTCTAACACAGCTTGGGGAGTTGAATCAATTTGGACAATTTTTAGTGTATCATGTCTTTCTCATAAATATTGGTATAGTTTCTTTCACTAAACGATGAACCAGCAACACAGAAATTTTCACAGATTTTAGCATGTGAATATACACCCCCTCCCTTTTCGCTGCACCAATACAAAATCGTCCTTCGAGGATGCAAGCAAATATGCAGTGCTTTTGGACGTGCTACATTATTTGTTTCTTCTTGCTTCTACAAGATCAATACATAAAAAGCTATCGCAGTGGTGTTATCATATGTTATCATGATGTCTGGCCTGTTATGGCTGTTGAATTAACTCACTTCTCGCTTGTCTATCTTGTGTATACCGTTAGCACTTGTTCCTCCGTTAGAAATTACTGTTTATTTGTCTGGATCTTCACTTTACTACACAGCAAAACATGTAGTTTATTGATATGTACACAGACACGCAGAACAGTATATGATCATCTTTAGCTGGTATTCAAGTCGCTGTAGCTGGTGCACACATACATTTAATACCCTAAAGTATTCTGCCTACATCTTTATCTTCTTTCCGTCAAACACCACACAGCTCGTAATAATTAAACGACTACTTCGTCTTTCTGTTAGCGTTGGTTTAATGGAGATTGAATATTCATGATTAATGTGCTGTAAACAATTTTTTCAGTAATCTCCAAGATGCTACTCCAGGCGGGTGTAAAATGAATATGCGCAACGGAAAAAAGTGAACGCGAAAATTAAGATTAGGCCCTGTCTGACTACCCCCTGAAGCAGATCTTAGGATCTCTTAATGGTGATATTATATCTTCCTTCTTGTTCTTCAACATATAAATTACAACATAAACATAAATAAATGATTAATGGAACTAGTAATAACAAACGATACATGCTGTTTCTGCTTATACATTTATTGTAGATTAAAACCCCTTTATATATTACGAATGCTTATATATCAATGTCCAAGGGACATAAAGAGATGCAAATGGGTTTCCTAACTAATATGATTGATCAATTGCCTAAATCTGCCCCTCTTTATAGCTACGCAATCTAATATACACTCCTGGAAATTGAAATAAGAACACCGTGAATTCATTGTCCCAGGAAGGGGAAACTTTATTGACACATTCCTCGGGTCAGATACATCACATGATCACACTGACAGAACCACAGGCACATAGACACAGGCAACAGAGCATGCACAATGTCGGCCCTAGTACAGTGTATATCCACCTTTCGCAGCAATGCAGGCTGCTATTCTCCCATGGAGACGATCGTAGAGATGCTGGATGTAGTCCTGTGGAACGGCTTGCCATGCCATTTCCACCTGGCGCCTCAGTTGGACCAGCGTTCGTGCTGGACGTGCAGACCGCGTGAGACGACGCTTCATCCAGTCCCAAACATGCTCAATGGGGGACAGATCCGGAGATCTTGCTGGCCAGGGTAGTTGACTTACACCTTCTAGAGCACGTTGGGTGGCACGGGATACATGCGGACGTGCATTGTCCTGTTGGAACAGCAAGTTCCCTTGCCGGTCTAGGAATGGTAGAACGATGGGTTCGATGACGGTTTGGATGTACCGTGCACTATTCAGTGTCCCCTCGACGATCACCAGTGGTGTACGGCCAGTGTAGGAGATCGCACCCCACACCATGATGCCGGGTGTTGGCCCTGTGTGCCTCGGTCGTATGCAGTCCTGATTGTGGCGCTCACCTGCACGGCGCCAAACACGCATACGACCATCATTGGCACCAAGGCAGAAGCGACTCTCATCGCTGAAGACGACACGTCTCCATTCGTCCCTCCATTCACGCCTGTCGCGACACCACTGGAGGCGGGCTGCACGATGTTGGGGCGTGAGCGGAAGACGGCCTAACGGTGTGCGGGACCGTAGCCCAGCTTCATGGAGACGGTTGCGAATGGTCCTCGCCGATACCCCAGGAGCAACAGTGTCCCTAATTTGCTGGGAAGTGGCGGTGCGGTCCCCTACGGCACTGCGTAGGATCCTACGGTCTTGGCGTGCATCCGTGCGTCGCTGCGGTCTGGTCCCAGGTCGACGGGCACGTGCACCTTCCGCCGACCACTGGCGACAACATCGATGTACTGTGGAGACCTCACGCCCCACGTGTTGAGCAATTCGGCGGTACGTCCACCCGGCCTCCCGCATGCCCACTATACGCCCTCGCTCAAAGTCCGTCAACTGCACATACGGTTCACGTCCACGCTGTCGCGGCCTGCTACCAGTGTTAAAGACTGCGATGGAGCTCCGTATGCCACAGCAAACTGGCTGACACTGACGGCGGCGGTGCACAAATGCTGCGCAGCTAGCGCCATTCGACGGCCGACACCGCGGTTCCTGGTGTGTCCGCTGTGCCGTGCGTGTGATCATTACTTGTACAGCCCTCTCGCAGTGTCCGGAGCAAGTATAGTGGGTCTGACACACCGGTGTCAATGTGTTCTTTTTTCCATTTCCAGGAGTGTAAATAATGCGAGATGACTGACATCATCTATGTACCAAACACTAGAAGACACCACTTTCAAAGACGATCTACAGTGGTGTGCAACCTCAGTGGAGATAAAATTTATATGATCACAGCTGTTTAGCTTTATAGCCCTAATAAGTGAAAGCAGTTAGCAATATCACCATATGCACTGCGTCCGGTGTGTCGGAGTGATGGTTCTCGTACACGTCTGCAACGATGAAAGAACCCCAGCCACAAAATATAAAAAAAACTCTTTGAAACACTATGATGGCAGAAGGTGGTCCTATGACTAGTATAATCTATACTGTCTTTTCCTCTCTGTGTTCTACACACAAGAAACGCGAACTCCCAGCCACAAGGACGGAATTCAGATAACGTCTCAACGTGAGTATAGACATAAGAAGTGCTCTCAATCACTGAACACTGCGTACTCAACGACGACTCCCTACTCGGAGGCGAAGTCCAGAATCGTATAAATTCGCAACAATGCAGTGCCTAACCGTTTTAACTATAAAATCTCCTGAGAGCAAAGGCAGCAAGTCGGTCTGTACCAACAAAAGCTGATACTGAGTGACAGTCAAACACGGGCGCTCAAAACGGAAGACTTCTTTCTCTCCACCGTTGGCCTCCCACCAAAGCTCGGCTCCCCTCCCTCATAACGGCAGAAGGCGAATCATAAGGTTCATTTGAGCAGTTACCAGAAAGCGCCAGACAACAGGCTGTACAGCGCATGTGCAGCTACGATGACGTAGACAGCCCGTGCTTGGTGCAGAAGACAGATCTGCTCATACGCTTTACGTCGTATTTCTGGTGGGGCATCACGTGAACATGTGTAGCCGTGCCGCCCGTGTGGCATGTTGTTGAGAGCAATTGTTTTATCATATCCCACACAGATAAAGGATGCAAATAAGTAAGCAGTTCTTGGCAAAATATCATTTCAAAATTAGACTCCACAGCTCGAAGTACCATAAAATTTTGCTAAGGGGTGACTGACAGATTTTTTTTTTTTAATTCGTACTCTGCGATATTGTTATGTAGCATTTCCAACAGGTTTACATCTACACAGCACTACAAAAAGCTACTAGGATGGAATACAAATTACTTGCAACAAAAAAGGAGACAGTTTCTTGTGTAGCTTACATCGGAATAAAGGACAATAAATTTCATGAGTATTTCAAAATGTGAGAAAATTAACATGGTTGTCTGTGAGGCAAAGAAACTGTACAACTGACAGTTTATATTCTACTCTAGGAATAAATATGAAGCCATGTGGGGAGTTAGAGCGATAAAACAAGGTATGCTGACAGTCTAAAATTTAGCATAGAATGGCATTCTATAAATTTAAGACGTAAACACAAATTAAGAAATAACTTCAGCCCCAGAGGATGTACTAGACAAGTGCCTTGTGATCGAAAAACACTTTCACAGAAGACAGATCTATAAAATTCTGCTACAGCTGTCATTATAATTGAAACAAAATATTTAGTTCAAAACTACTGACCAAATTTGCCTACTTAGCTTCAAGTCAATGTTTACATATGTTCGTACGTACATAGCATTAAGAGATCTTACAGTGTCATAAAAGGAACAGGACATCAGAGACTACTCCAGCGACATCGGTATTTCATAAACCATTCTAAAATGCTTCATTCCGCTCTAATTGCACATTTCTATGTCCAGATGGACTCTGAAGTACCTGATATTCAGCTTTTCATGTGGTTCTCGTGATACCAATTTTGTTGGAGGTCCACTACTGTATTCTCATGTTTGGTGCTTTATTATGGTATAACGTCATTCGTCCCAGAAAATGAAAATTTGCACTTTAAATTGAACTAGTTTGAAAGTAGCCAATAGCGCGGAATGAAACACTTCGTTTCAAATAAACTAACTGCCTCAGCGGGAAAAAAAATTAACTGAAGCAAATTTATCTATAAAACAGACAGAAGTAGCTTCATTAAGACATTAATGGTTGATTGCTAATAACGTGGAAATAATATAAAATCAGAAAATTGAAACTACTAACTTATTTGGTCTTTCATGGTTATGAGAATGTATATTAATTCACTTGATGGCTCCCGGCCACAGAAATCTGTTTTGTTTTCATTTGACGTGGGAGCTGTAAACGAAGACGCGAAACATATACACGACTACGGGTCACGTGGGGAAGGATCCCCCCCTATAACTCAGCTTGCTCTGCGCATGCGCGAATCTGGCAGCTTGGGTGCGCCAGGAAAATTTTTCCGGGTAGCTTCTGGCTACTTGCTGCTACTGCTCATACACCAAACAGCCACGCTCCAAGTAGCCAGAAGCGGGAGGAAGGCACTGCTCATACGCGAATTCAGCTCTGCGCATGCGCAAGAGCCCACTGGCAACTGCTCATACGAAGCTATATTCTCGAAACCACAGAGTATTCTCCCTCTCTACAGATTCTTCCGAATGCCGATCAACCATATTTTAGTCTTTTGTCGTCCAGCACGGAAAGTTTGCGAGGAAATACCTATCCTCGTTAATTAGGGATACATACAATGGTACACTTCTCAGCGTAAAAATCCTCGGAAATAACCTAGCCTGTGTGATTTCCGAGGCAACGCTTCCTCGTTCCTCTCTGCTGCGTCCAAGATTTTCAGAGTTTCCGAAGTACTGTCCGCTATATTTCCGGCCCCGCTACAATACCGGCAAGCCGCCGTTGTATTGCGCTCCAGTGCTCAGGTGCCACCACCGTCCGTCTTGGCTACTTCCTGTGTTTAAGCAGGACCAACACACTTGTGCAGGCTTTTCCACCCAGGGCTTGAGTTACGCCTGCTGTTTTATTTACACTGGCGTTCCAACCTCTACTAGTATAGGTAATCATTCACTACGCCGTTTTGATAATAAAGATACTCCATCACCTTACATGCAGTAAGCATTAACAACTATTTACAAGGTGTACGTGACGATGTCAGTCTTCTTTAAATATTCATATATACGATGTACATCCTGTCAAATGACACCTAGTTCCGGTTGTAAATCACGGCCAAGTATGTAGATGAGTGCTTGTATGGTGTGAAATTATAACCACCTTACAAACCCTTTGCATGAAACGTCTCTATTTTGTACGTAAACCTCTGCATTCAGATCTGTCTCTTTCAACAGAGTCTCAGCTTTGGAATTTAGGCCATAGTGAATCTAATAATGGCTCTGAGCACTATGGGACTTAACTCCTGAGGTCATCAGTCCCCTAGAACTTAGAACTACTTAAACCTAACTAACCTCACACACATCCATACCCGAGGCAGGATTCGAACCTGCGACCGAAGCGGTCGCGCGGTTCCAGATGTGGCGCCAAGAACCGCTCGGCCACACCGGCCGGCAGTGAATCTAATACTGGCGAGATGCTGAAATGAATATTAAACATTCTTTCATTACAATGATAAGCAAAAAGATTATGACCACTGCCCACCGCAAAGTTGGATGCCGCCTGGCGGTGTTGCAGGCACGTGACGCGATAACAAAAGTGTGGAAGAGGAGCAGACACAGATGGGGGATAACCCTAGCGAAGATAAGGGCTGCAAATGGGTTAATCCATTGAGATAAGCGAATCTGACAAACGACTGATTATTATTATGTAGAGCCTGTGAACGAGGATCTCGAAAACGGCGAAGCTGGTCGAAAGGTCACGTGCTACTGTCGTGAACACCTGTGGAAAGAGGTAGAAGGACAGAGAAACTACCAGTAGTCATTAAATGGTTGGACGTCCATGACTAGTCAAAGAACGTGGAGTTAAGAGGCTTGTCTGTTCTGTAAAGTAGAATAGATCGTGATCTCTGCCGATTGATCACTATGCTGGTGCACGCAGCATACCACCCCTACGTGTTAACCCAACGACATCTAAATTACGATTGCAGTGGTCACGGGACCATCGGGATTCGACCGTACATCAATGGTAACGAGCCGGCTCTACGGGTAAATCACATTGTTGCTATACTTGGTCGATGGTCGTCTCCACAAACGCCGTCATCGAGGTGAACGGCGGCTCGGAACGTGAAGCGCGCCATGGGCACAGTCTGGTGGGAGCAATATTATGCTATGGGAGACATTCTCTTGCGCTTGCGTGGAACCTATGGTAGTAATCGAGGACACTGACAGATGAGAACCACCTGTATCCTTTCATGCTTGATATATTCCCCGATAACGATGTCATCTTCCAGCAGAGTAATTGTCCGTGTATCGGAGCCAGAAACGTGCTACAGTGGTTTGAGGAGCATTAGAGCAGGCTCACGTTGATGTTTCGGTTACCAAATTCATGTGATAAATCCTGTGGAACCCTTCTGGGTTCAACGGCCCGTTATTTACTCAAACTGTACGACCTGTGCGTAGAAATCTAATGCCACATACCTCCACAAACCTACCAACGAACTGTTGGATCCCTGACACGCAGAATCAGAGATGTATTTCGTTCCAAAGACCGACAAACAAGCTATTAAGCGGGTAGTCATAAAACTTTGCTTCATCAGTGTACACATTTGCTGTCAATGTGGAAAACAATTTGGTTCGTTAATTGAACGAGGAAAGGTTTCTAGTTTCTATGAAGGTCGGCTAAAGACCATCGTGCGATCGACTTTCAAGTATTAATCGTCACTCCGAGATCCTCACCAACTTCGATTACCAGACGACAAAAAGAACATTATAAGAGGAGCTTCACCGTGTGTCTCTAGTTTGATAGTACGAGACAGTGACAGTAGTCTAGACAACAACATGCAGTAAGAGCCACTGCAGAAGAGAAGTTGTATGTCGTTGAAAGAGTTATATTACAATGATTCAGGAAGAATATGTAAGAAGAGATTACTGCCGATACAGAATTAACTGGGACAATCTTGGAGAGATATGGTTTATTAGTTATACCAGCTCAAGTCCCTCATTGATGGGTGAATGCAGTAAAGCTACAAAATTGCTGTAATCTTGATTGCTATGTTTCACCCACTGATCCACTTAGGCCCAGACGTTTTCAATGGGTTTAAGATTAGATGATTCATCACGATCCTAGAGGTGCGATGCGACGTCTGAGTTTTCTTCAGACGAGGGACATATGTATCCAGCTTTGTGAACATTCATGGTGTCACGTGGAAGATGGGAGTGTCCACAGGATACAGAACGTGAAGATGTAGAAGAAACGACAACACTTGGTGACCGTGAATGTTGAAATAAGCAACCTGATTCATGTTCATGGTTACCTGAATGTGTGTACCCGAGTAAGGCAAGGAAGACCTCCGTAAACTATCAAGATCACCTCTGGATTGAACTACAACCTCCACTCACTGCAGGTTAAACACCTTAACGACTCAACGGTGTATTCGACACCTAGTATCATTTGAAAAGGGGTTCAAAAAATGGTTCAAATGGCTCTGAGCACTATGTGACTTAACATCTGAGGTCATCAGTCCCCTAGAACTTAGAACTACTTAAACCTAACTAACCTAACGACATCACACAAATCCATGCCCGGGGCAGGATTCGAACCTGCGACCGTAGGAGTCGTGCGGTTCAGGACTGAAGCGCCTAGAACTGCTCCGTCACAGCGGCCGGCTTGAAAAGGGGCGAAGTGGCGACTTGTCGAGTCACACAACACGGTTCCAGTCAGGCAACTTCCCGTTTCTGTGATGTTTGATTCACTGAATACATGCTGCTTTACATATCGCTGGTGCCAATAGCCCTTTTCGAAATAACCGACTCCAAATTTCCATTGCATGCAGTTCTCTTCTCAAGTTCGTTCTGAAGCCTCCATTCACTGACAGCAGCAATTCCGTTAGGATCTGAAAACGGTTGTCATTGACAAGGGTTGGATCTCGTCTCCGTTCCACGTCGGTTAGGATCGTTTTTATGGCCACACTTCTTATGCCGTGTTACAATAGCTCGGGCTCTCACACCATTCGTTATAGACAGTCAGCGCTGATATACGTACAAATAGAATTTCATTCAAGGTGTGGTGATCAAACTTCCAAACGCAATATCTCCTTGCTGTCAATCTTCGACTTCTCCATAATGGTCCACCTTACTTCGACGACTCCATACAACCAGGTAACATATCCACACCACTTCATTTTCATGACCTGCCTCAGCTGTGGACGCTGACGTGACAGCCTGATACTTGTTCTGTAGCATCTAAAGCGCTCCGAAGTGACCAATAATCCTTTATGGGAGTGTGCAACATTACCTCTGGTGCGTCTATTATTTGCACGTTAACACATACATCGAAAAGGCAGAAAATATAAAATTAATCAAATTAGACACCTTACAGAAGCTTACAAGCTGCTGCTTACATAGTTGGATTCGAGACAGAAATAAAAATGAGACTAAATTTAAATGACTCGAAAGACAGGACTTCACGTGTTGTACGAGTGTCTTCGGTGTATAGACCTATAGCAAACACAATTATAACACGTTTGCGCTCAAGTGCTTAGTCAAAACATTGAACTTCTGGCTTCAGGTTAACAAAAAACAGTTATAGAGAAAACCTTCCGATGGAACTATAAAAATGTTAGTAAATGGTTATAGCTTTACCCTGATTGATAATATTCTAAGTAACAAGGAAATGAATAAAATCGTACCACTTCTGTACGCTGATCAACATCAATCGCTCAGTAGCTACAAAGCCTGGTTCCAAGTTTCATATATTGGCAAAATTTCAGACAATCTTGTAAAAAATTTAGTCTCGTAAATACAGACCTGAATTTTATAATACCAATAACATATTAAAATTTTAATTCAGTAGTAAAAGCAAATTACGACCTTTGACACAGAGTGGTGGTTATAAAATCACTTGTAAGCAGTTTGAAATAACGCATATTTGTCAGGCAGGCAGAGCTGTGTCAGTTAGACTACGTGAACATGACAGAAGCTGGCGGTTAGGAAGAAAGAGTCGACTTTTACTGATCATCCTTTAGCGGAAAACCGTTCTCATGATGTAGGATGTGAAGTTTTACTTTCTGTCAAGAAAAGCTAAAAGATGACTCTACTGGAAAACTGGAAATAAAAAAAATTTGACATACAAGTATTAAATTATCAGGCTCAGTTTCCATTTTCCACTTTGTTAATTTAACATTCAGACTGTAAAATCGTCTTATTTCTCACCATTTGTTAAATGTATCGCTTCATAAAAATTTTATTTACCCTCTTTTCAGTTAAAGTAATTGTTCTAATGTTTTCCATATGTAAATACTTTGTCATTTTTCATGCTCCGTGTAAATAATAACTGTACAAATCGCAGATCATGTTTATGTGTGTTTGCGACATTCAGTTGTCACCTGAAAATGACCTGAGATGCTGAAATCCGGTCCGCGACGAAATAAATATAATTTTGCAGAACTTTCGGAAATGCTTTTTGCGGAAAATTCAGTAGATGTCAATAAACTTAATATGAGAGGAAACTAGCTAATTTGTTTCTGAATTGTCGGTTTTTGTTTTCAGTTATTTCCTTAAAAGTTACGATGCTAATGATGGAATAGTTACTTCAACGTTGCTACAGCTGATTTATTTTCAAAATCTTACCCGCCTGAGCAAGCTATCTTCCCCTAATCTCACCAACTCTACTAGAACATCAATTCGTAGCAATAAGCAGAGAGCCAGTTGAATTTGCTGTCGAGTGACGTCCTGAAAATCACTGCAATGAAAGTGGAACTCAGTGTACAACAGAGTAACTCCTGTAGAGTTCGACAAGACTGGATCTGCTGTTTAATTGGTGGAATTATTGCAACAAACTCATTCATAGCAAGCCACATGTTCAACTCGGACCTAAAACATTATTCACGTTTACATAGTAAACAAACTTAGTATGTCATTCACCCTCAACCAGATCAGTCTAGTCTGGTCTGTACTTCATTTATCCCATTTAAAATTATTTTGAAATATTTCCAGTTGTTTTTTGAAGAATTTAGAATTTGATCCCTAGAGGCAGTACTGAAAACTGTAGCCGCAAATGAACAACCTCATCAATCCACCAGGGTGACGAACGAAACGTCATAGAAACTTGTTCAAATAGCTCTGAGCACTATGGGACTTAGCATCTGAGGTCATCAATCCCCTAGATTTAGAACTACTTAAACCTAACTAGCCTAAGGGCATGACACACATCCATGTCCGAGGCAGGATTCGAACCTGCGACCGTAGCAGCAGCGCGGTTCCGGGTTGAAGCGCCTAGAACCGCTCGGTCACTGCCGCCAGCATAGAAACTGGAGCAAAAGATACGACCGCTTTGAGAAATGGCCCGAAGAGGAACACGGGTCCTATCTGTTGCCTGGTCATCCCTTTGCCTTGTCAGAAGGTAAAAATTCACAGCACCAACACTTTTTTTTTTCCTTTCTGGGTAAGAGGTTTTTGTGAGAGCGACAGGGCAGCATATTCCAGATTGTGGGTGCGGCCACTGTTAAATTGAGAGAGGCTCGAGGTGGCGCCAGCCTCTCTGTTACTTGCTTGTAGTCGTCCTCGCAACCAGAACTGCTCGTCTCAGTGAAAAAGAGACTCTTGCAGAGCGCCACCCGCCTGAGAAATCGCTCGCATCAAGCCGCCAAGCGATTGCCCAATTCGCTTGCTTGTCGGTTTGATCGCGCACTCCTCTTCCTGTCACTAGTCGCCCGTTCTGCTTCGCGTTTTAACGTAAGTGGACGGTTACAAATACTCCACGGAATGTGTCCCATGCTTCCACGTCCACCTAACTCGTGTTCGGCTACCCCAGGGTTCGGCGACCGGTGTTACCGCCTTCATTTGAATTATAGAGTCCTCTGAGCGAGGCATACTAACGGGATTAGGTGGAGGGTGGTGTGGTAAACACTCACTGGAATACTTTTAAAAATTATCGCTGTCCAAGAAGACTGTTTCACACAGAGGGCCACAATCAAAGAGGAACACATGCTGCATGACCATAGGAGCACCAACAGAAAATCCAAAATTACTACACTATTTACTATAAACTGAAGCAGAAAAAACGCATGACTACGATAGAAATTCTTCAAACTATTAAACATTTTCAACCTACTATAATGCTCCCATTCATTTCTCCCTCTGCACACCATAGCTTCTCTTCATTATTTCACTCCACTTCACACTTTACACGCAAAAAAGACTTTCATCAACAAGGACACTAATAAGCTTTTGAACTGTGCTCAACCTAATGGGTGCTGAGCTCTAAAAGTAGATCTACATGTCAGAAGGTCATTACACTAAGAAATTCGGAGGAGCATCGCGCAGTTCCGATCAACTACACTCTACAATGTTCTTTAAAGTTCTGACTGTAAAATGTTCCTTAAAGATTTGTTATCTCCTTGACCAGTGATTTAATGTGTACATACCAGTGTGGTGCTTTGCTTCGGTAGGATTTACGTTGCCTGGTGATGAACCGCACTCCTCTATCTTTTCAGCTGTCATGAGTATTCCATCATTCTTTACAGGTGCAGTCGTGCCACATGAAAGCATAAAAAACATGAACCTTTCAAACTTGCAACTAATCTTTTTCAAATATAGTTGTCCGTATGATAACCACGGTCGTATGAGAATTTAAAAGGCGGATGTCGGCTCTTGTGTTCATTTTGTCATGGTTGGGACGATCGGGAAGAGAATGTCTGATACCGAGCGAGGTGGCACAGTGGTTCGCACATTGGACTCGCATTCGGGAGGACGACGCTTCAAACCCACGTACTGCCATCCCGATTTAGGTTTTCCTTTTTTCCTCAATCGCTTCAGGCAACTACCAGTATGGTTCCTTTTAAAACGAACGGCCGACTTCCTTCCCCAACCTTGCATAATCCGACGGGACAGATGGCCTCGCTGTTTGGTCCTTCCCCAAAACCAACCAACCAACCAATGTCTGATTCTTACATAGCGCTCTGACTTGCCCTGTTTTCTCGTGTATTGTAGTCTGACTGTCAGCGGTGTCATTAGAAAGACATTTTAACTTTTTGAGACAATAAGAAAATAAATTGCTCAGAGGTTTGGTAATCGAATCTTTGTAACTTCTGAGACAGCGAAAATCATAACAGTTCTGTCTCGAAGGAAGGACTTGGTTGAATGCGACTACTGCCAATCTGATAGTCTCTCTGAAGCAAAGCTGCAGTTCGTTTGTTCGCTTCTTTAACTTAATTCATACCCTAGAAAACCTGCTGTACCGAGCGTCTTTGATAATTTGTTTTAAATATTACTGTCTTTATTCAGTCAACAACCTCTCCAATCTTCTAATAAAGACAGGTTATTATTGCCGGGTACCTTACCGCGTTTCCCTGTTGTTTCGAAAGGATTTCTTTCATTTAATTTCTTTGTGCAGGATATCTCAAATGCTTCCCTTCCCCCCCAAGTCAGAGTCTTATTCCTATACAGTGTACGTGAAAGTTTCAAAATAGAAGCTTCCTCATTTCTATGGCAAAATTTGATAGCTGTTAGGCTCTTTGTTAAATGGTTTCCTCACACTTGCCGACCTGCTTCTAAAGTCTTCTTTGCTCTCGCTAGCATGCATATTGTTTCTTCCAAGAAATCTGCCACTTCCTATACAATTTTTTTTTTACATTGTACGAAAGACATTCTATTTTCTGGCAACATTCATCGCTTTATTTTTGTTCTATTTGCGTTAGATCCTAACATTGTTCTTAGTGGCGTGTGCAACCCAGTTTTTTATTCTTAGTTCAGCTGACACTTCCTTTGTTGCTTCTCGAGATATACGTTTAACAACAGCGATGGTAAACTGAAACTCTGTTTCACACAATTCTTAACGCGAGCGTATCTTTCATGATTATCGTTTCCCTTACTCCGATATGACTTTTATAGGTGTTGTGAATTTACACTTTCGTATTTATACTTCATCCCCTGTCTGTTCAGGACTTTTAAGTGTCTTTTTATCAATTACATTGTCTTTGGCTATCTGTAGGCCAGAAAATATCAAGGAAGGCTACCCGGTCATTTTTGAACTTGTCTCCATTTTATGTTGCAGTATCGGAATTGATTTCTTAGTACATTTTCTAAAGTCAAACCTAAGAACTAGTACCTCTCTAATAATTATTTCCATTCCTTTGCACATCATACCGGACAGCAGTTTAAAAGCGTAAACAGTCATTCTGGAGGTTTGATAGATCTCTCATTTATTTATTCGTGTTTGTTTATGTTGTTACTCTGGCTAAGTCCGGACTTAAGTTTCAGTACTCAGTCGATTAGAGAATTACTACTATCAGCTGTCTCTTCTTTCACATTTGACAATGAAAAATGTGAATCTGCACCGTGATGCGCGGTCCATTATAAACTGTGGGCCCTCTATATCTAGCTAAGACGGGAAGGTCAGAGGAAGGCAAGGTCATACTGAAGCATAGCTCAGCTTTTTTTATGGTAATAGTAGACTATCTAAGCATGCCAGAAAGGATAATGTTAATGGGTCTAGGGAGAATGGACATTGTCATCTCTGAAGTGTTATGAGAGCATCGTCAATAACGCACCTCCAAAAACAGGGTAATTGTTGACTACAGTTACATCGTTATAAATGACCAATGACGAGTATGAGGTACCATCCGTATTGTGCTAATGTGTTGACAGTCTACACAGTTGGAAGTAATTTCCCAGTTTGTTACAGCAGATAATACACGTGGTATATTTAACAAGACAACAAGAGTTACCTCTGCTTAAGTGGAATTTAGAAGCAGAAAATATACTGCACTCTCCCTCTAAGGCCAACATAGAGGTGGTAGCGTCCCCTTTAGGTATGCAAAGCTACCGAGCCATGGATAACTAGAAATATGTGCCATAGCCAGGTGGCTCGTTGTACCAATTGTTTAGAAACGGTAGCTGGCTGCTGCCAGTACACTGCTCTTACATGAGGGCATCGTCATTTATCACCGACAGTTTTACACGGGGTTGAGATGTTTCTGCTACAGGACATTCCCAGTGGATGACTTGCTGTTCTTCATACAGCTTAAATTTCCGGTAGAAGGCCAAACATTTTAACTAGATAATGCACGTCCTTGTCGAGCAAGACGTAACTTTCTGAACCCTCTTGTATAACAATGCGTATAATGTTGGTCAAGTGAAAACTCAGACGAGAGTTTCTGGGATGTCTACATGTCTATCGTTATCTAATTGCAAATATCAAGAATGTGCGGAACAGTTACGGAAAACCAGATTGATATATCACTGAAGTCGTTCTCATCATACGTTGAGTCGATGACTTGTCGAAACTGCTGCAATTCTGCAGGTGATTGCTTTTACCTTCCCAATTCATGACTTCCTTCGGCCACAGCGATAACTGCATGATATCTATTTTAACCTCGACATGAGTTAGTGCGTGGCTATCAGATAAATAGAACATTGACAGCTCTCACTTTTCACGATGACATTCAACTTTTAGGTACAAATTTACTATTGCTTCAGTGTATGTTTTAATACAACACGGTTGTTATCAACATTTGAGAAGTCTCTGCTTCGTTTGCTTTCATCCGATTGATGTGACAAGGGGAGTAAGATGCTGAGCATTCAGTAGGATTCTCATCCGAACATCGGCGTTTGCGTTTTCCGTGGATTCCCTGTACAGCTCAAGCAAATGCCAGCATGGATACTTTTAAACTGATACCGTCGGTTTTCTTCTCATCCTTGATCAGTTATACCAGTGCTCCATCCAAAGACCTCGTATGTTTCTTCCTGGTTGAGAAGCTCTGGCGCCACATAGTTCTGCCGGAAGTAAGAGGGCAGACCCGGCCCGAGCGTAGTCTGCATTGTTGTCAAGTTTCCTCCCACTCCCTCAGACTGGTACAGGGTTGTAGTGGTAGACGTCGCAATATCACAATTTAACTATCCAAATTAATCAATTTAGTTACGCAAATTAACCCTCTCCCACTCCTTCCCCGTCCTCCTCTTTCACCTGCCTATTTGCAGAAATTTCGGATTCTGATGGGAATTTCGAGTTAGGCAGGAAATTCAAAAAATGGTACGAATTTCAAAAGTGACAGGAATTTCTTTGTCCCAAGTCTGTGCTCATGTCACACCTCCAACTCCACATAGGAATTGGTGAGAAATTCAAATTTATGGGTGCCCTTTCTGGGACCCGTACCATGATATTTCTGGGTGGGACGCCCAAGTGCACCCCCCTACACAGGGAAACTTCTAGTCTCTGTCCAACTGCAGGAGAGGAGGACTTGGTTAGTGTACTTTATTTATTTTGGGTGGGAAACTAAAGGAAAGATCGGTCCTAATTACATAATTAATTATAAAAATCGGTAATAATTACACATGTATATGCATAGCGCTACATAAGAAGCGCCTAAAATCACAATACAGATCAAAAATAGACGATGTCATACAACTGATGTTATGCTGCTGGAGAAAAGTTCACAATACCACTCGAAACTAGTACCAGATGTACTCAAAAACCAACAGTTTGAATTGGCGGGAAAAAAGATGGAGTGGAAGGTACGATCGTTGTTTTTCACAGGAAATGTGTTCAACTGACGAGATGCTGGTGTTGAAAAGAGACGAGTTTAATAAGTATAATACCTGCAAGCATACAGCTGAGGACTGTGTCTATAGCCTCCCGCATGAGGAATGGAAGGAGGTAATAATTTACTAGCGTAGGTGGGGGATACTTCTTAACAAATAATGGTGATGCAGTTGAATGGACTGAAGATGCATTTCACAACTTATAGAGAGTATTGCCTGTGCTGAAGCTGTTCGAGTTTCTGAAATGGCCAGTCAATGCACAGTGATGATAACTTCGCAATCCCATAGCCATCCCTTTCTGCCGACCGCAAGTGTGTCTCACTGTTTGATGTCAGAGTTCGCTACAGACGCCTCCCACTGCATTGCTGTATGTCCTACTTGACAAACACCCTGCAGCCCTGATGTTCGAAATTCAAATAAATGGTTCTCTCTTTACTTCTCGACAACTTCGTCCTTTTCCAGGGTTTCAAGACGTCACCTTGGTGTAGCCCCTGAGTAAATGATGGAAAATGCTGCACTGTTCTAACTTCACATCGAAACTGTCATGAAAAAAAGAAAAAGGAAAAAAAAAGCCAGTACTCATAAACAATGGGTCTAAATGCAACACACGTACTGTGAATTGGAAAAAATCAGTGTAGTTACACAACTACCGCAAAAAGCAACTCCAAAAGATCGCACCAGGAGAGAGCAGAGACAGCTGCATGTGTGTTCACGTCGATGTGCGGTCACGTACTAACCAACCTAGAACCAGTCTTACCTCCCCTTCTGCCACCCCTTATCCCTCCGTCTTCTCACCGTACGTGGGGATGTAGGTCTGTTCTCCCCTGTCACTGATGGTACACAAAGAGATCCGTCTGGTGACAGAGATGTACTACCTCCAGTCCGTGGAAATAAGTCACAGGTGGACAAACGACTCAAGAATAGGACGCTTCCTGGAGGCCGTTAAACGTATTTCTCTGAAAGACTGGCCCCCCTGGACATACAACGAAATGCCGGAGGACTCTCCAGAGCGTTTTTCTAATGTCTGCTGGTTGGGAAACTGGCCACTGCCACATACTCGGCTGCCGCAGCTCCTGCCACTGACCAATCTGCTCCAGGAAGCAGAGTCTTCAGTCCAGTGCGGGTAAACAGCTGTAGCCAGAGGCAGCTTCTCTGGCCGAGCACGTGGGTGGAACGGCCAGCGCTATCGATACAGACAAAAGCTACCTATGCACCATAGGCTGCGGCTCCAGCAGGCTAGAGAAGAAAGCGAGAAAAATGATGGCTCCCGTGAAGAAAGTTGACCGCGTGTTGTCTGTCTAAAAAAACTGCAGATGCGACTGCTTAAGAAAAACACACGTTTCACGCCGACAGCACTTGTCCCCGCAAGCGCTCGGCGTTCTGAGAGAAAAATTTCAATGTAACAGTTGCATTTGATGTCAATACACCTCTTATAAGCAAGCATCTATTCAAAAAGACACAATCACGATGATACTATAAGTCTTGTTTTCACACAAATAGGCGCACTCCATTTTCATTTACTTTCATTCGCAACATCGGTAAAGTTTTTTACGTCGGACTGCAGGATACAGATCACATCTCTCTCCCTCTCTTTTGCTCTCTCCCTACCTCCTGTTACTCTGTGACATCCATCAATGTGATAAAAAAAACCTACAGCACTATTGCCAATTACAGATGAGCAGCTTCAGAGGTCACAGCTCTATAGTGATAAATCTGACAGATGTATTAACTTATTTCACATCTCCTAGACATGTCCACCCTGCATGAAATCGAAAAAACATCCACTATTTTGCTGCGAAAACTACCGACCACTGCAGAATGTACTTGTGATTTCGAAACTTTCATCGGAGTAAAGAAAAAGGAGTATTAAAACTCCAAAGAAAAAAATCATACAGGCTAACGTAACATCTATGTTATCCGATTTATTTCAGTTTGATGGACAAAATTAGATACTTTGAGAGTGTTCTTGGCGTTCAAATCAGTCTCTGTAAATAAATTATCATGCACGTGGGTATTACAAACATTTCACATACGTGAAAAAACATTACAGAATACAGTTTTCACCCTGTCTGTTCACATGTCGGTAAAAACACAATATGGTTATCACTGTTAGCATTCAACCGCGATTCTTATACACATATTTTAACAAAGCGTTTCAAGAGACAATGCTCTCATCATCAGGTTGTAAACTCTATGTCATGAAATTAAACGGACTAAAAAGACAAAATGCCATCACAAACTGGCAGTCAATATACCTATGAGCGAAAAAGATAGGGAGACTGAAATTAATACCGTTAAGAGAATAGCGATGAATAACGGTTACAGAATAGATATGGTTAAAAAACTGTTACGGAAAAGTAATAAGCGCAAAAAGAAAAAACCTGATGGAGAGAAAGAGAAAATTATCACGATGCCATACTACGGAACAGTCTCACAAAAGATAGCAAATATTTTTAAGCCATACGATGTTAAAATAGCTTTTCAGACTAATAACCTAGTGAGGTATAGCCTTAAGCACGATATTGGCGAGAAGAGAAATAAGTTTGAAAGATCGGGAGGTTATAAGATTCAGTGCAGAACTTGTTATGCAAAATATATAGGGTAGACAGGAATATCATTCGCGATCCGGTATAAAGAACATAAAGATGCGTTCAGGTTAGGAAATTATGACAAATCAACTGTTGCGAACCATATATATGAAACAGGCCATCCCCTTAATAGCAAAGAAGATAACGTGGAAATATTGAATGTAGAAAAGAAAGGGAGGAAACTTGATTTACTAGAGGAATTCGAGATAGCTATCCATGAAAAGAAGCAAAGCAATATTCTAAATGCACAAGATAATATTAAAGAAATGATATTCTTTAGCGGGTTTTTAGAATTATTTTAGGGTAGGTATGCGACTTTAAGTTGGTAGCATGTCACTGGCGGAGTTGCTAGAGGCTAACGATGGCAGACCAATGCAATAAGGAAATAAGGCGCCCAATAGCATAGCGTTACTGTCAATCACACGGCTCTAACCACGCCACAACACCTAGGCACGTCAGTCCACAACAGCTCCCGAGTCGGCACAGTGCGACAGCATACTTGTTAGCTATGGGACGGCCATCGACTTGTGTCAACAACTTCAATGTAAGGCGAGGACCGATAGTCCAATATACTTTTAATCCTGTTTTACTATATGGACTTCCCAACTGTTTGTGATGGTATTTTGTCTTTTTAGTCCGTTTAATTTCATGACATAGACTTTACAACCTGATGATGAGAGCATTGTCTCTTGAAACGCGTTGTTAAAATATGTGTATAAGAATCGCGGTTGAATGCTAACAGTGATAACCAGTATAACGACAACTGCTACATCGACTCCATAATGGATTATATTGAAAAAACACAATCATTTCACGTTCCCAACAACAAGCTATTATTCAAGAGGATGTTGTTGTTTTGTACACTATGGCAGCTCCCGGTTTACCAAAACAATGGTATATTGCACTGCCATTTACAAAACTTAAAAAAAAAACAAATCGTGAGAGCATGCCTTGTAATAGAATCTCTTAAAGTCACCTAGTAGAGAACCCTATAAGAATTCACCGATACATCGAAAACAAATACCATCTCTGTGCTGACATTTGACATATTTGCTCCATAACTTGCCTCTACCGACCTGTATGTAAAGTTTCTGCCACCCACACGTGAACAAGAAGACCACACCCAGCAGATGATCAATCACAATAGCAGCAGATTCTTGTGCCGTAGTTTTGTAAGCAATTTGGTCATCACGGAACAATCTGTTTCACGCAATCTTCTCACATGACGAGAAAAACTTTATCATTTCTACATTCCGCAATGAGCTATAATTCAAGTAGTGGATACTTTATCAGTAGAGGTAATGAAGTATGAAATCACACTGGACTTGCAGTAATACATATTTTTAAACACACCATCGTGATGATAATAATAAAAACAGTACATATTTTTAAACACACCGTCGTGATGATAATAATAAAAAGTCATGATTCGGTGACAATAGGCACCGTCGATGTTTTATGACAAAAATTGGTATAGTCTGAGAGCATTCTTCATGTTCAAATTACACGTTGTCATGCACAAGGGCATTACGTTCATTTCAGATGTATGAAATGGCGATACAGATTAGCATTCATACACTCATTTATTACATTGGAGAATATGCCTCTTCGCTATTTTGTAACAATCAGATTAGGTAAAAAAACTGTGTACTATCTGCATCCGAACTTTAAACTGGCACACCTCTCCTTGTAATAGAATTTTCTGACATAACCCTATAAAATTTTACCACATCTCTCTTCACATATATCGAAACACAAATACCGTCAGCATGCTAACAGCGACCATAATTGCTAAATAACTTGCTTTCACGGACCTACATGTGTGTAAAGTATTAGTACGCGTGCAGGAAAGAAGACCGTATCTAGCAGGCTATCATTCGCAATATGTGACTCTTGTGTTACAGCGACAGGTAACAGATATCCAGTTGTTCCATCTCGAAGAGGCCAAGAGCACTACCTCTTCATATCACAGACCTGTACATGATCACTGTTCCGGTGTTGACCATCCCTAGAAGGTGCTGTTCACAACATTCAAGGGCCAGTAGAAATAAAAAGAGAGATACTGTTATCTTATTGGCAAAAAAAGAAAAAAAAATGGCAGGCATCGCAGCATATGGAAACGTTATGTGTCTGCATTGAGGAACGTCTCCAAACAGCTGTCTGAAGGTGATGAACTCTACATTTAGTACCATGTTCCACAGTAACAAGTAGCAGATGTCCAGTGTTCCACCAAGGCTCTCTCCACCTCAAACAAGTGGTGTCAGTAAATCATTATGTGGTAATGTACCAGTGAACAGATGGGATTGAAAAGGCACCGTCAGTATGGGACAATGTACTGTAATCAGCACTGCAGTTGATAGCATGATCAATCTGAGCTATTTTACCAGTTTCCCGTAATTTCAACATTAGCCAATGACGCAGCATAATGCTTCCCGATTTCTGTATCATCGCTAAACCACCCCTCCACTGCTTTGTGAGTACCATATACTACACTGCAAATGCAGATAGATGACTGTGCAGTACATCCATCCGCTCATATACACCAAAGTATACCAGACAGTCTCCTATACCAACGCAGTTAGGTTATCTAAATATTTCTAAGACATCGATCATAGGACGGAATTTACAATTATTGCCGGCCATATTTCCCAAAGTGCATGAGAGCCACAGAGTATTCTCGCATTCGTATGATAAAGTCGGAGATTGAAAGATCTCTCCGCATTTTCCTCGACCAACCCTCCCTGCAATGCTGTCACTGATTTAATTTGCAACTGACCAGAGGTAGGAGGGTACTATACCTGCTACATTCCATTTCTCATGAAGGAACAGAGTGAGCTGAGCCCGTAGCTGCTGTTCAGTGAAGACTGTTCGGCACCAGACTTACTCACAGCACCCACCCAGCTGCACAAGATCTTTCCGGATGCTTGCATGACGAGGAGGTTAGCGCCCCTTAGTTGGTGTGTCTATGGTGATATAGCAGACGGTTAAGAAGAAACGTGGGGTTTATGCATGCTGGAACTCCAGACAGATGGAGTTTGAGACATTTCACGTAAATAAGCTGTGATATCAGTTATGGAGTATTACTCAAGTGCCTGGGGTCAGTACCAAGAACGTATTGGCAAGAGAGAAATGATTGTAGAACATAAACACAAGCACTCCTAAGGGTACAACGTACTGCACTTGAAAACGCTATAATGCTAAAGCCATATGGTTTCCAAAGTATTAGTTCGCGGAATGGAATATCAGTCACTACAGTGATAGACTTTAAGATGATAAAACTGCTTCTTTCTGCGCCATTCTGGTGTCCTGGGAAGTGACAGAGCTATTCCTGACTGTATCGTCGGTGTGTATCCACGCCTCGAACTGCTTATAAACCAGCTAGATTGAAGTCGGGAGACTGCTGTTCTGTCTCTTAGGAAGTTGACGGATCTTATGTCTTTTTTAAGGCAGTAAGATACGTACCCTCACTCACATTTCCCTTGTCAGTTGTGCTTATTAGTAGTTGTAGTGGTTTTGAAAGATGCAGCCATGCATCACTAGGAAATAGAACGAAGAGAAACATGAACATTTTAGTTAGTTGATAGACTGAGTTACCACCCACGCTCTGCTGAATGGAAATTCTCACGAAGAAACAGTAACTTCTTACGAGTAGCCGAAGGAGATGTAACAGTCTTACTGCTGTTACAGTAACATCACCGTGGCCCTGGTAGCCTTCCTCTTACACACAGAAGTCATGGTCAGATGTTAGGCAGTTTTGCTAATGTGTAGGATAATTTAGTAATTTCTTCCTAATATCACATCTCTATCGTACGTACCCCTTCCTCACACAGTTAGGGCAGATATATGTGGCGTCGGTCCACTCTCTTACAGAACACGACTGGGAATGGCTTAAATCTGTTAAACACATTGATTCTTCTCCTTAATACTTATGGAATAACATATCTTGTGAGAACCAACCCTAATTCGGTAATATCTACATTCAACTGGATGTGTTAGAATACTGTCCTGGATCGGAATACATATGTTCCGCTTGGTTTAATATAGCGATTTTGAGTAATACTTATATCGCCTTTGTTAAAGTATGTGTTACGAAAACCCACGTAATTCACAGAGGGAGGGGGAATTATAACTGAATGCAGACTGACCATAATTTTTAAGCTTTTCTCGGTCTTGAGTGTGTAGATACCCCCAGCCCACCTCAGCCTTTTTCTCTAATTTTATGTATTCTCAGTCAATTTATGTCATTTACATAATTAAATTGATTAATCTGCATCATTACACTGTGAAATTGCCACACCTATCAATACTACCCAGTACCGTGCCTGGAGAGAAAGTTTGGTAGCAATGTAGACTGTGTCCGTGGTGGCTCTGCCCCCAACTGCCGGATGCAAGCAATTTAAGTTTTATATTGCTGTGACTGAAGAGATTCTTGGTAGCCTATGTCCATAAAGATACGACACTTTTAACTTCCATCTTCCCATTTCGTAGCACACTGAACCCAGTGGTCTTTAGTGGGGGATCATGTTCGTTTGGAGTGCTCCTATCGTTCATTTAACATGGTTTTTCAGTTGGACGATCTCGACAACAAGAACGTGTGTCCTCCATAGTAGATTATAGTTCTTAATGTGTGCAATCAAATTTGTTTGGAGAGATTTGCGATATTTCAAGTGAAATTTTTCTTTGAGGTTGTTTGTGTTTTGTGTATTGAACCGGGGGCCTTAAACGACGGAGAGGCCCACGGAGTAGCCCACAATGGTTCACAACCCCACAACAAGCCACTGCGGTCCACCCACCTCACCGCCGCTCCACACCGAACCCAGGGTTATTGCGCAGTTCGGCCCCCAGTGGACGCCCACCCCCCCCCCCCCCCCCCCCCCCGGAGCACGCCTCATACCAGACGAGTGTAACCCCAAATGTGTGCGTGGTATATTAATGATGGTGTACGCGTATATGGAGACAGTGTTTGCGCCACAATCGTTGACATACTATAACTGAGGTGGAATAAGGGGAACCAGCCCGCATTCGCCGAGGTACATGGAAAACCGCTTTAAAAACCATCCACAGGCTGGCCGGCACGCCGGATCTCGACACTAATCCGACGGGCTGATTTGTACCGGGGACCGATACCCCTTCCCGCTCGGGAAGCAGTTCGTCAGATAGTCCTGCTAGACGGGCGGGCTTTCTTTGACATTAATCGGACACAAACACAGCTTTCTGAAGGCATTCAATGGTACTATCGCTCGCTTGTGGTAATTTCAGAATATTTTCATTAACATGTTAAAATAATTCTGTATAAATTATCAGTATTTATGTTTCCTGAGACAATGATCACCAAGCTTAGCATATATTTGAGTACATTTTCTACGTATTGTAAAGTTTCACTGTTTTATATCTCGTTCCGTAAGTAATATTGAGATTTCCGAAAAAACAGAAAAAATATCCACGAATAAAGCACGGTTGGAAACTTAACCTTTTAGATGTTGTAGCTCTTCTTGATCTCCATTCTTGCTAACAAAACATGGGCAGAAATTCGGCCTTACCATAGACACAGTTTGATTGCTTGGTTTTATCCAAATACGTTTGAGCAGCTGCTGTGCTACACCTTCAGTAGGTTATCTTTATTACTGTTTCTGAAAATTTTTATTATTGACATGTTAACATGTTGTGGAGGTTATACGAGTTTCAGCTTAAAATAATTTACACCTACAAATGGATGATAATTAAGAGTTCAGTCTTACGTTTGTTTACATATAAAGCTAAAGAAACCTACCGCTGAGTTGAGGTATTAAATGACGTAAGTCCATGCTATGCCGAAAAATTAGAGTGAGCTATGTGAATAGCTGTATAATTATCTGATTTCCTTGCCTTAATTTTCAGCGGGAGATTTATGTATAACGTTTAAGGCCTAAAAACTGTGACATGTGTCTTAGCTGTGTACATAAACTAACGTAAATTATGATGCCTATTTGTCACACCTTAGTACATGCAGATGGCTGCAAGCTCAGTTAAATATAACTTCCAGAAGACAACGTGGCGTAAGAAACGCTTCCGTTCGAAGTAACTATGAAAAAAAACTGAAGTTGGTAACAGTAGATTGTGAGATATGAGGTGAGGCTATAAAATAACGGGACTGAAGATGTCAGAGTAATTACACGTGCGCCAAGTGTACGACCAATTGAAGCGTGAAGACTTCTCAGTCGAATGCGGCGGTCTGGTGTCTGTAAACAAATCAGTGTGGCCGTGGCCACCGTTTCTGTAAGAGCCGCTATTTTGTTTTGCTGGCAAAATGATAAACGTAATAACAGAGCAACGAACTGTCGTGAAGTTTCACATGAAACTTCGAAAAACTGCTATTGAAACCTGTCTTTTACTAAAAGAAATGTATGGCAAAGAATGTTTATCGCATACCCGAGTTTTTGAACGAGTCAAGCGTTTCCAAGATGACGCTGAAGATGACCTACATCCACAAACGAAAATATTGAAACAGTAGGTAATCTGACTCAACTTTACCGTCGCTTGATTATGCGGTCGAATACTGAAAATACAGCCGGCCGCGGTGGTCTCGCGGTTCTAGGCGCTCAGTCCGGAACCGCGTGACAGCTACGGTCGCAGGTTCGAATCCTGCCTCGGGCATGGATGTGTGTGATGTCCTTAGGTTAGTTAGGTTTAAGTAGTTCTAAGTTCTAGGGGACTGATGACCACAGATGTTAAGTTCCATAGTGCTCAGAGCCATTTGAACTCAAACTACAGGAATTGACAAAGAACGGTTAATGGAAATTTTTCGTAACAATTTTAACATGTGAAAAGTGTTTGTGAAAACTAGTGCCGAAAATTATCACTATTGTACAAAAAGAAGCTCGTGAAATTGTTTGTCCGCACGCTTCGAATACCACTAAAAATGACCTTCATTACTTAGAAAGAGTGGCAATATGTGACAAATCTTGATTTCTCACTTATGACCCAGAAACTATACGCCATTACAGCAATGGAAGGACCCAACTTCACCGAGATCGAAGAAAGCTCCATTGAACACATCAAGATTCAAAACGATGATGATTGTTTCATGGAATTGCGTTCCTTCTCCGTGAGAAAAAAAGAAAAGAAAAAAGAAGCGAATTGAAGAACAAGTCATGGGTTCTGCATCAATACAACGAAACGGTTTATTGCACATTTTCTGTTAAGAGGTTTCTAACGAAATAGAGAATCTTTCCAGCACAGTTTCCATCAGTGGAATATTCACATGAAGCGTTGTAGGAGTAGGAAAGGATAGTATATTGAGGGTTACAACAACTGAAATCGTATGATTTTGAAATAAAAGGTTTTACAGCAATAGCAGCATTATTTTAGAGCTACAAATCCTACATTATCTGTCGGCAGCTAGTACAACGTTGAGGAAAGACGAGAAATGCTGAAGGGTGTGAGTGGGTATTCGTGGTTAGGCGCGCGGCTCTGTGAATGATGGACGTGCTTCACGGAATGACGAGAGCAAGTGGCAGGAGGACCATTGGCTGCAGGGGCGGCCATTCCTCACCCCGCCGTCGATACAGCATGCTAGGAAGACCGCTCTTCTGCTGTCCGCCATGCGTGCTGTCCGCTGCGTACACTGTTTGTCCTCTCGTCTCTAGTGGCACAGGACTGCAGATCGATTCACAAAAAATCTGGGAAATTATATAGTATTGCGACAAGCAGAGAGGCCCACCATTGTTGTTCACCGGAAAACGAGAAAACTGTGCAGTATTTCAGGGTTTCAATCAATTTTCCTATTGACCTGCACGTATAGCTTAGCGCACTATGCTGTCCCTTGAGAGACAGTTGGGTGAAACAGACGTGGATCGAACACACGTGGCTGACTAACAGCCATGGGGTGGTCCACTGGCCAGCCCAAGTGTTGTTTCCAGGTGTTTTTCCATTCTTGTCTAGGCGAATGGTTGGCTCGTCCCCAAATTCCATCTCAGAGAAAGCGATATACAAACAGTCAAAATACACAACAAAGCTTACACGGTTCACAGATCGATGGCGCACACAACCCTTCTCCTTTAGCTTACCTCGACGACTGGCATCATTAAGGGTATCCGTCCACAAAGTTATACAATTAATAACAATTTGCCAATCCTAATAAAACGGACCCCGTATTAGACGGGATGAACACTGTGGAAAAGAAGAAGATGTAGTCTCTTGCTCGGAACTTCCTTCTTATAAATCAGGCTGGCAACAATTGACACGTATGCCGTGTATCATGAATACCTGGACGATGAACAATATTCTGGATTCTTCACTCACTTAAACGACTTTTGTTGTTAATTTTGTACGATCTCGAGTATCGTATTCTTCCGTTTGTACGTTTTCTGTATCCTTCGAAGTCTGTTGCAGATGCGTCTGCCGACCTATAATGTGGTTTGCAATATCATATCACAAAGATATATGCTGCTTGCGCATAATATGTTTCACACAGTAGTAGTGAAACCACTGGATTCATATTCGGGATGAACGGTTTCCAATACTCGTACACCTTTCCAAATTCAGATTCCTTTGGTTTCTCAAATAGATTAATGCGAATGCTAAGATGGTACCTGCGAAAAGGACGTGAGCTATTTCGTATCTCAGCTTTCTCCTACCTCCACCTGGGCTATGTTATATTAAACTCTAACCGCCCTTCTTTTCTTTCATTTCGCTTCAAAAATGATTCTATTTAAATGACCACTTGCCAGATTACTGATGTGCTTAATGATCTAAGCGGTTCAGCAAGGTATGCAGGAGAACTTTCATAGGAACGTAGGAGACATCCCCTGTTATAATGAAAACTGTTTTGGGAGCTCTCTACTCGCGCCTGTTTAATTGGATGCATAATATAACTGCCCATGCAAGACAAGTGGAAGATTTAGAATCCCGTCTACCATACCGTTTAAATTTGGCAGGAAATTTCATTTAATTCGTAGATAAACGAATCTGAATCGTAAAAGCATGCCTAAGTTTCATTTTCATGTTTCAGTTCATTTACTTTGAATTTTATTCTGCTATTATTGTGGTGTTACATTCGTTTTAGGAATTCCGTGTTATTTGTGACGTTTGATTATATTGCACAGTAGGACTGAAGATGAAGTCTGACATGCATGCTGTACGCTGTGTACAGTGTTTGTTCTCTTGTCTCTACTGGCACAGGACTGCAGATCGCTTCACAAAAAATCTGGGAAATTATGTAGTACTGCGACAATCACTGAGGTGGAAATTTGTAGACAGCAAGGTATTCCCCAACAGCAGTGTGATTATCACGATTATGGTACGGCTTTATAGTTGAGCCTGTTAACATTTGGCACCCTCCAGTAGTATTCTGTACTGCAAAGTGTGCAGTGCGATTGTTCACTCTAACTGCGGAAAGTGTATTAGTTCAATTCATGTGCGAAAATTACGTTATCAAAACATAGTTTTAAATTTCTGTATATTGCTACGGCTGTAAGTTAAGCTCAACTGCAAAAATAAAATTACCAGACAGAATATTATCGGCATAATTATGTTTAAAAGTTAATTTTATTTTAGCAAGTTTATGGGCCTGTTAATATGTTTTACTTCCGCTTATGCAAGAGAACGAACCAAAAACTTGATTAAGCACTGTGATTAATACGGGAAATAAATAATGCACATGCTCTTCCTGTGTTTAAAAAAGAAGAACGTTCTACAGTTAATCAATCACGCCAAGGGTTAATATCTCCGACAAATTAAAGAAGAGACGTATCACTACGTAGGGGACATAATAAAAACATCGTGTAAACTTCCGGAATACGTAATTCGAACTCTGGTTCACACAACTTCGGTCTTAACACGTGTATTCATGCATCTACAGTATAGCTACGAAACCTGACAGTAACTTGCTGTAATACGTTTATCTACTCGGCTGGAGATGCGTTGTAGGATACACATGGAAATCTGAGAAACGGCGATATTCCTAATAACATTTCATTAGTTGATCTTCGTAGCTTTCTCGACGAGACATCTCTAACTGAGTTGATCTGTATTCCTTCGTTTTATGACTTTTCTGTTCGCCTCATCCATAATAACATATATCATTACGAAAATTACACTCATACGTTCTGAGTAAGGAGTTGTAATCTGTTAGTTTCGCCCCACCTGAACTCTAGGGTGGCTCTTAGCTATATACGTAATGTTTTGAAATTTCGAATATTTTTCCTCCCGTCCCCACCCCCCTCCCTGTCAGCTCTCAATTTTGTTCCAAAAGGCAAAAAAAGTATGTGATATTTTATATCATTCCAACAAATCCTAAGTGACCCTCAAAGTTGGAACAAAGCATACGCAAGACCTATTTCCGCTAAAACGCGTTGTGTTCTACCTTATCTCCACTGAATACTTGTATTTCCTGTGAGTAATGTATGTGACACATTCAAGCAAAGCCAGAACTTGTTTAAAATCATTATGACACAAATTACTGAAAAATCATTCGATGAATTCGAAAATAACACGATAAATTTAAGAAATATTAAGTTTAATTTTCTATAAATCGCACATTTTCAATTTGAGAAACTTTTTTACTTACAATAATCATTTTGCAACATTAATTTCTGTAGAATCAAAAGATAATCTCATTGTTTGAGTACTGAAAATTATTTATTCCTGAGAGAAGATTTAAGTAGCAAATGAGTGCTTTGTATGGTCTCCAACAACAGTCTGTAAAACGAATTGTTTTTCACTTTTGTTCTTTGTGACAACGTTATTATAGTCCTTTATGAGTTCGGCACCTCTTTCTGCAGCATCATTCACAGAAACTAACTCTTAAAGTTTCTGGATTGCACTTCTGCAGCCGGAGACATCTTCTCCTGCTGAAGAGTCTTCATGGAGAAAATCGATACCGATAGAAAACTCCGTGAAGCAAGTTTTCGTAACCTATGTTTCTGAAGATGAAACTCAATATTCTTAAAAGGAGAAAGATAATTTTTGTGTATAATGTACCTTTACACTTGATTTTTTTCTCTTTTTTCGTCATATTTTGCTAATTCCAAGATAACTCTACCTACAATAGTCTTGACCTTTGTTGGAACATTGTCATCAAACGAAGCTAAAGCCACAGTTTCTGTAGCTAACTACCAGAGGTGATTTAAAAATTTTTTGGGATGTGCATTACTGATTACTTGATCAATATGCGAATGGAATGGCTCTAAGCACTATGGGACTTAACATCTGAGGTCATCAGGCCCCTAGACTTAGAACTACTTAAACCTAACTAACCTAAGGACATCACACACATCCATGCCTGAGGCAGGATTCGAACCTTTGGCAGCAGCAGCCGCGTGATTCCGGATTAAATCACCTAGAACCGCTCGGCCACAGCGGCCGGTAGATGAGTATATGAGTATTTTATCAGCTGGCTCATGAATAGGAAATTTTGCCAATGAGTTCTTCTCCATATCAGATAATTCACAACTTTAATGCATATGGTCCATCTAGAATTACTTGCGGCTCCTTGGATGCGGAACGACATCTCATTCTTTAAAACGTGGCCAAGGAATATCATCTCGAGGTTCTTTCTGCGTGGAGACTTCATCAGATACTTCACTGCTACCGGTTATGTAAACGTTCTTGCCGACTTCCTACTAAGTTGCTCTAAATTTCTTGAAAATTTCCATGACCAGGCCAGAATTTGTCTTCATCAGTGAGTCGAAACAGGTCCTCACCACCAATTCAAAAATGTGATAATGGCAAATGATGTATATAACAGGTCACGGCTGAACAGTTTTTCTAGATCTGTAGAGCTGCCATTTACTCAGTCAGCATTGCTTGCTACCGTATCACAGCGAAGTGTACGAATTTTGTCAGCTTCTGTGAAGCCTGGTGAGCTGCCATGGCTTCATCTTCTCCAGAAGATGTTGGAGTTTCAGGGACTCCCGACAATTCTTCCTTACGTTGGAAGGTTACTAATACTGCCAGTGTAGCTACCTTTTCAACACATTTTAGCGCTAGCAGCAACTTTCCATCCCACTGCAACACAAACAATAATACAGCAGACGAGCGGATACAGTTATCGCCACGAAACTCGCTGGCAGTATCAGAGTAGTTTCTTTGTTTGGTTTTATGTGTTCATCGCTAGGATTTAGTATTCTCCAGATCAGTAAAGACGCCACTTTTAATCCCGCCTGACAACTACAGCCGTCTTTACTTACACTATTAACGTTTTACTATTAATAAAATTACGACATATATTATATATAAATGTATTAGGATAAAATTCCTACAGCAGGATTGTTAACAATAAGTTTCTGTAACAATACGACTTAATTTAATAATAATGGTAATGAGAAACTACGTAGCAAAGTTCACATAGCAAAAATTCAAGACTTAGTGTTTGATGAGGGTCGTCTTGTAGTTGTCCGACTGAGCGGATATTTTGCACGTGTCTTTTTTTATTGACTGGAACAAAATAGGGGTGTGAGAGCAAAACTGTCTGAAAGTTTAAAAATAAGGGTCACTCTACGGAACACACGCCAAAGCAAGTTAAGTCTGCGAGTGTGTTGGTAGGTAAATGGGGAAGAGTCAGATAACAGCAACTAAGTTTCACCGTGCACCAGATTCGACCCTAATGTAAATGCCGCCATACAAGTGTCTGAATGAACCATTTTATGGACTGGACCAAGACAAGGGCATGTCGCTTCCGGGAGGAACATGCCTACCAAAGCACCGTGCTGTTCAGAACTATCTTCGTCTTCGGGATGAGTTCCCTTTCATAGCCTCTAGCTTCCTGTTAATGTCGCGATAGAAAAACTTCACACAGCAGGCTGTGCAGTCGTGTTAAGCTCTAACCATTCAATTTTTTTGCAAGAAATTTAGTAACCACTACCGCGTCCTGAACAGCGTTACTTTGGGAATATCTGTCTAAATATGTTTTCTGCTGTAGTAATTCAGTAAAGCGTTTAAACCTACAGCTTTTGCCGGCCAGGGTGGCCGAGCGGTTCTAGACGCTACAGTTTGGAACCGCGCGACTGATAGAAGTTAAGTCCCATAGTGCTCAGAGCCATTTTTGAATCTACAGCTTTTTCATATCTTAGCAAGTGATAATTTCACTGTTAAATTGAGAACTCAGATAAGTAAAACCAGATAAGTAGATAACCTAAAGACGGAAACAATGTTATAATTCTGTGGATTCCAGTCTTAAAGCTGACTGGTGCCTTAAGACAGGTGACCGGTATGACATTATTTCTCTCGGATCCATTACATCAAAGCTGTTCATCTAAATGACAGACCCTACTTCGTAGCAGTTGTACATTTTGCAAGTAGTAGAGGAGATAAAATAATGGTGGAAATATAGGTATGAGGGCGAGTCCTGAGTCCTGCACGGATAACTTAGTTGGTGAGCCCTTGCCCGAAGTAGGCAAGTTTTAAAGTGGTAGGAAGGTTTAAGCTGTTTTTTGTTGCAATTACAAGACAATATATCTCATTTTTATATATATGTATCGACAGCATATAATAGACCACGCCACGCTTTATGTTTCAGAGATATTAGATCTTAAATAGATAATTTCCATCAACAATCATAGAAAATTAGGAATTACAAAGCAACTGATAGATAATTTCCATCATCAGTCACTGAAAATTAGGAATTACGAAGCGACTAATCGTAATGGCTGCATTACTCGGAAGATTTAGAGAGTCATAAGCCAGTTAGGATCCATAAAAATTCGTACATTGCGAGGTAGTTTTAAGAAAGCTTTTTTTTAAATTGTATTTCACTCTATTAATACTCCACCCTCTTATCAGGAAACCAACACCTTAACATTTTCCACCTTTCATAAGCCTTTCAGATACAGCTCAGCTAATATTAAGAATATGTGGAGGAGTGGAAATTAATTTTTGTTTCAAAGTGTCCTGACAGGAGCCAGCAGAATCAAATCTGTTGAGATATTTCCTCGTGCATTTACTGTCACGAACGAACAACATCTGTAGCTTAGGTCACACAAGTTCCGTCTCCTCTTGCAGTAGACATTGTGATTAAACATTAACTGACAACAATCGTAGCGATAGTTTAGTGCTGGAAGAGGACCAGTTAAAACTTCAGGGATTTATTTTTCCTAGACAGACAAACACTGCATCGATATGCAAAGATCGGTTCTGTCCGATTCTGTGCAAAAATTAAAATAATAAATAAAAAACACAACCAATGGTATAGTCTCAAACACTCGCTTTACTGCAGATAAGATGATAAGATGTTTTTATTGCTCCATTTCAGCGGTCTAAATATGAAGATAATTAATATCAGTACAGGAGAGTCGGCTCTCAGCGGTTATAGCGAGTGGTTTAGTGGCCAGTATTGATATCTGATTAATTGCCTATTTGGCTTAGGTTTCATAGTCATAAATACTATCGAAATTTCATCAGCATTATCCAATAGGTCACACGTTAGAATTATCCTTTTTGTACATGGAATGGCTCTACGTCCATTATGACGAATTACACAAATGGTTTTACGTTATAAAATCGGAAAAGTATCAGCGCTCCCTTTCGAGACTTCTATAAGTTTTTACCTCAAAACGATTACATGTCACAGTTACTTGCAAATTTGTTTTATAAAAGTAGTTTCACAATACAGACAGGTTGAAGCAAGACCATGCATAATCTGCCATTACCACAGCGGACTATGATTAATGTCTGTGCTTACTGCTTCTGACGTTTTGCAGAAGCGAAATTACGGCCGAGCCCTCAGCGCCAGAGAATTAAAACAACATGACCGAACCAGGACGGAGGGAACGAAATGCCGTAGGAAATATTTCACATTATATCATTGTCAGTATTTCTCCTACATTTGTAAGTCAAATAACTATTAGCAGATGTGTGTAATTTGGTTTTCTCTATACTTGCTCAACCATATTCCTTCTGTTTCCAAGACTTTACTACAGCGTGAAATTATGTTTGTGTCTGCAGTTTTTCAGTCACGTCCATAAGTACTATAATTTTCAAATTACTAAAATACTTTTTTTCCTTCTTTTTGCGTAACTAAATCTTCGGCTAAGAATATTTTAGAAACATTACCACTGTCCTGACCATTGTACCATAGTACTTTCTCAATGAAATTACATATAAACTACATCAGATACACAAAGTTTTATTTTTAGTCACGTAAAACATTTCTCAGCCTGTCAGTTCACCTTTGCGGGATTTGGTATTACGCGTTATTTTTCGTGATTTCCTGGGTACAGTGATAAACATCAGTGTAGTAATACAGGTGACACAGTTCAACCGTTTAGAATAATTTTTTCGGAACCGTTGAAGATATGGTAGTTCTGTTTTCATACAGGGGAACTTTGAGAACATTCTCACGAAGTAAATTTTCTTTTCGTACCAGTGTTAATTACAGATAAATCAGTTTCTACTTCGCTTTATCAAATGCCACTCTAATAATTTCTGCTGCTGATGTCATAGACATCAGAGGGACGAATCAATCTAGTACCACTCTCCTAAATCCGAAAATTATTTTTTTGTTTATGTGAAGTTATTTAACAATATTCATACCACTATGGTAACAAAACAAATTCTTCCATAACTAACCATTAGAGATGAAGGATTCCTTATATGCGCACTTACAGCAAACAACTTCTGGAAGTTGTTCGTAGAGTTCCGAATCCTCTCGTACAAGAAGACAATTGTGGATTATCGCATCACATCTTCAGAGAGCACCACGAAGTGTACAACAGGTCAACCTCATATACCATGACTCTTCTGAGATTAGTTATCTTGTCAAATGCTAGGATAGAAACACACATAACACTAAAAAACTATTGACCCATTTACTATAATTGCTGTCGTCCTTGATGTTTTCTTAATTTACGACATATGACAACTGTTAAAAACATTTAAGCAAGAATTATGAAACAGCTTGATGCTAATCAGTTTCATTAAATGGGATAGTGTAACTGAAAAAGGAAATCTGTTAGTCCAGTATATAAACAAGGCAGAAATGTGTGACTAATCCCGTACGTTTCACTAAACAAATTGCAAAGAACAATCGTAGGGGAAAGAAACTAAACATTATTACCTTCAGTTTTAGTCACCACATAATTTGAATTTACCTGGTTTTTATTTCTGACAGTATGATAGTTTCGATGTGCTACTACGCTATTCAGTTACCTGTAATGCAATTTATAAAAATCGGCAACATCCAAGGATTTATTTATTTATTTATTTGATCATCAGTATCTAATGGTCATTTGAACAGGCAATCGATAAAGATTTGTCGATGCGTCCTCCAACGCGTAGGAGCAGGATTCTGTGTTTGGTATTCGCCGCACCACGTTCTCTATTTAAATGACTGATTCACTTCATTCTCAAATCTCACGTCTGCTTAGCACGAAGGACAGCTATATTCCGTCGACACTGCTTTCCAACTAGACTTGTACACGTTGTTTAATCAATGACGCAGGTACGCACTTAGTTAGTCGTTGATAACGCAAAACTAAACACTGCTCCATGTAATTGATGGCTGACCGTGCTTTCCACAATGCATGACATCGAGTTAGATCCAAACGATGTGATTTACCCCCTAAAGTGGTTCTGTGGATTTGTTACGTCATTGGGCAACATTTCAAGGCGTATAATCCACACGAGTTACATATCACAATTCGCTTATACTAGTACTCTACATTAGCTGGGATACCTTTCCGCGTTACTAGGCTTCTCAGGTATTTTTCAAATAATACTTGCAGGCCTCCTATGGAAGTAACCTTATTCTGTCATATGCAACAACAGTTGTACACTCTAGCGACCTGTAGAATAGATTGCAACAGAGGTTGAGAGAGTAGCCTCACGTTCATAAGCACTGTAGCTTAAGCCTCACCCTACCATCCAACTATTAACTCTCACGGTTTTCCAAAATCACTACAGTCGGTTATCAGTATGTTTCGTAAAACTATATTAATACTGATTATTTAGTCGACCCTTCTCTGACCAAGCTGGTGTTATCCCTCTTTTAACTTTATTCTGTAATGACTTCGCTCCGGATTATGTAAATACTAATCAACAAGAGAAGATGAAAAGGTAACACAACTAATAGTGGCCGCACAGAATTTTCACAAATGTGAAGTTAGTCGATTACCAGCGCCGTACGTTAGTGCTACGTCGCAGTATGCACTATAGCTTTGCATTCTAAAATTCACCAAATAAACAAAGGAAAAAAAGAAGAGTTATATAGTTGTGGAACCAATGAAATTAGCGAGGTTTTGAACACCATTCAAAGCGTACAGCTGAGTTAACGCCAGTCTGTTGCTACATAAGGTCTGAAATCGAATTCTTAGCCAGTAATACTATAAGAACTTTAAGAGACAGCCACTTTTCACAAATGAGTAGTTCTGTCACGTTCCGGTTTAAAATAAGGTTTGTTTTAGCTGTACATATAAAAGAGTATCTCAACAAGAGTTGAATTGTCCATTTGTAGCGTATCCTCCAAAATGTATTTGAATTCTGTGAAGTGAACAAGTAGAAATGTTGTTATAGCGGATAAAAGAATTTACTTACTATTTCGGACACCGTAGACGACTTGTTTGTCATCTGCCATTTAGTCGAGAACCAAATCGCAGAGTTGGGCAAAAGTAATCAAAGTCAGTCTTTGAACTAGTCGTGGTCCAGTATGCTCAGAGCATATTCGTTCATTAGTATTTGTCTTCTTTACCAAAGAAGATATCAATATGATGTCAAATATCGCATGCTAAGTATTTTGATAATATTTTGTCCAGAACAAACCTGTAAGTCTATTTGTTTCCTTCCGATGAATAACACAGCGTAGTGCTGCCACAATTACCGTTTCACGTTGCGGGCTATAGCGTAATTTACGCTGTCAGCCTTTGATCCATAGTGTCTCACGAGCCTGATTGCGTTATTGCAATCCTCCCTTCATTCAAATTAATACTGTTATTGTTTGTTAAAGGATATATACCTGTAAAGGCGGTTCCATTGGTGAATGTATAATTGTTCCCAGAAGAACAATACGAGGGCTCAGATGATTCTCTTCATACTTGTCAATAATAAGAATGTGTTTTATCTTCTGTAACTAACGCATTCTGCTGGACCGCTAGTTACTTAAATGTCTACGTAACAAGTTTTCCAGCAACATACAGTTTTAGATCTGCGTACAGAGTGAATAATGATATGATGAGACATTTTGGGTAATAAGTACGACATTGCAACTAGAAACGGAACTGAAGTTACTAAAGATTGCAGACTGTTATCAATTAGTGTTTGAAACGGCACCGTAAGCAAATCGGTTTCGATAATAAGATCATTTAACATCACACTTTATGAAGAGCCTCAAAAATCAAGAGAGTATATTGTCTAAAATACGTATTAACACTTTAAAACTTTTCCGCAACTAAGTAAACATTTTCCTATTACTATTTTTCCACGGAGCTGCGCTCATTTAAGAACTGTACATGGTGGGATTTAATCCCACGTGTATGCAGGCAGTCGGCGAGGGTGGCGGTGTAGCGGTTAAGGCAACAGACTCACATTTGGAACGAGCTGCATTCCAATGTCGGTTGAGCAGTTCAGATTTAAGTTTCTTATCGCTTCTCAGAATCACTTCTGGCAACTAAAACGTCGGTCCTTTTGGGAATTCCAACACCGATTAATTACATCTTTATCCAATACAACCTTATACTCCGTCTCTAATTATCTCTACGTCAACGGGGTGTTAAATCCTAGTCTTTCACTCTTCACGATGGTCGGAGAACTGGTTAAGAACATTGAAATGTCTAAGATCTAAGTCGTAACACAATATGTTCCTAACGTGGAAACATTTCTGGCAGCCGTGTTTCATTAGAAGCAGAGTATCATCAAAGGGTAACAGATATTTATTAGTGGTCTGTCCAGGGCGCTTTTATGTTAGACTTTACAGTCATTAAATTAACTTGTAATGGACCGACAATACTAGCATACCACAGTTAAGCACACAGTTGGTAAACTGTTACCCAGTTTATTCGTAAATATGGAAGGCAACAATATTGTGAACGTGGGGTGCTTCTCGTTGCCGTTTTTAGTTATTCAATCTGCTACCTTGAAATATACAGAACGTGTACTCCACAAGTTGCTTCACAGTGTGTAGTCGATGACACTTCTGGTATTACAATCAGTTGTCCCATTCCTGCTAAGGTCTCCAGACTGACATGGTACAGGCATAATTGAGGAATTACTCCAGTTCTTTTCCTTTCTCATGCTACGTTTCGTTCTTCCACACGAAAAGCTGAATTTAGGACTGAAACTGCAAGTATCACGAACTTGTTAAAAGGGATATTTATAACCAAAATTGGCACTACTTGGTGCAGCTATTTTCTCTCAGTGAAATTCAGTTACATGAACTGAACTTTGACAAACAGAATCGCCTCGTTCAAGATTGCGTAAATGGTAGATAGCGTTTATCACAATTTCTTCGCTCCTAGACTGTATACCCTGCACCACAATGACGCGTAAGAGTGATTAATCTCATAGACCAGCCACCGTTATCTTTCTCTGAGTCGTCATCTATGTATTTTTCAGAATAGTGATGGTAATACCATCCACTGTTTTTCGCCAAAAAGAACCTCCTCGTCCCTAGCGTCTGAGCAGCGTTGCTTAGAGCATTCACAGAGAAGTTGGGTAATTTTCATTAGTTCCATCAAAAACGTACAACAGCTGAGAAAATTACCATTTAATTACAATGCATATTTCTCTGAATCTACATACGCAGTCTACAAATCACTGTAAAGTGGGTGTAAGAAGGTGTCTGTTATTGAACGATATTTTTGTGTTCCGTATCATTCCATTCACAGATGAAGTGAGGGAAAAGTGATTGTTTATAAGCTTCTCTACAAGCTGTGATTGGTCTAATCGTCATTTCTTGAATCAACACTTAGCAGGCTGAAAAATACTAACAGGAAATAATTTAGAATGTGAGGCAGTGTACGAATATATTGCATTAATACGAATCCGCACAGTATCACAATACAAATAGGGGTTCAGAAATATTAAAAACTGACAAAAAGAGCTTGTGCAGGTTTCTAGTACCCTCTGCCCCAATGCCTAATGCACAGTGTTTTACGTACTATATAGGGGTATCTGGCATTGCGTGGGAACCAATGCGATAGTACTACACCTGATTGTTGCGATCAGTGCAGGATGGCGGTACTGATCTTGAAAAAGTCTTTTCTTTCTCGTGAAGCATGGCTATTTTTTCTGAGTACGTAAGGTGGCAGGAAAATCAGCGTGGCAGTTCTAAGAAATCATTGCGTCAAACAACAGTACCTGAAGTGGTTAGTATTTGCAATACCGTTAATGTGTAGGATCGTATTCCATCTTCTCTTGCGTATTGTTTTCATTAAATGACGGTATGTCTCCAAAAAAACATTACTATGAATAAGTGCCTCTTTCTAGATAATATTTAGAACTAAGAACTGATGCATAACGCCTCACATTAAAAATGTATATATTTAAGAGTAGTTACTTCTTACTTTGCTCAACAGGAAGAACAGAGGGCATAAATGAGTACTTCAGTGATTACAATCACTCCTAGCAAGTTTACAGTCGAAAGCACCCACTTCGAAAGCAATATGACAGCAGCAAACAGTCTTGGGATGTCCATGCTATCACTTCCCTTAGAAGCTGTAAATTACACAAAGAATAGCAAAAGTTTTCTGCTGATTGCTGCTGTGAAAAGTCTATGCTAAATGCTGAAAATAAGCACAGGTTCCAAAATGCATTCAATGGTAAGTAAATGGTCGTAACTAAAAGCATGCAATTATCAGTGACAGGGATATAAATATATCATAGAAACTTCTGTTCAGTTGGTATTATTTCCACACAAACCATAATCATTGACACAAGATGGAGTACAACCGTCTGTACATGGACCATGTGGCATACTTGGACACCATATAAGAAAGAATCTTTCGCCTTCATTTGAATCTTTTACATTCACAACATGCCAGCACTTAATCTGTATGAACAATACGGTATATTCAGACCCTGTAAAACCTGTGTTCTTAGAAGCTAATACCTTTAAACTAGCGACAGTTCTTTCATCAAAAACCTTCAGTGCTAGGTTAACATTTTGCTTCTGGATATTGGAATGAACTAAGGCTTTAAATAACTAAAAACGGCTCTATGTTAATTATGAACCTTTTTGTTTCTTTTACACCAATTCCCAATACTCATAATTTGCAGTACCTGTACCACCAAATTATCAAAATCAGGAAACTTCAACATTCACAGGTTTAGCAATTGTACAATATATATAGTGACAAAACTTAGAGTAATACACAGCACTCTCAACAGGATGTGAGATACAAGGCTGAGAATACACCAGCAGGAGTAAACAGCTCATAATTTTTTCGATTCAGTGAATTATTATCCGATACTGAATGTAACACAGTAAATCAAACTTTTTATACCTTACTAATAACATACAAAAACATATATTTTGGCTGTGAGGAAGTTAAATCGTTCAGAAGTGAAATAGTGTCAACGTCTTTGAAATTTGTTGACTCTGGATATTACAAAAGCTGAGCTTTTTTAAACTATATCATTATTATCAGCTTTACAAACACCATAGACCGTATCACTTTCAAGATCAAATGACGCTAAATGGAAATTTGATCCAGGAGCTTGTTTACCATAAGTTGATGCTATTCCAAAGATTTTATATTCTATATTATCATAATCATTTAAACTATTTAAATCAAACATGGCTATCAGCTTTCTTGCATTACATGATGTGCAATGCCCTGCAGCATGTGCTGATTGTGAACATACTTAAAGAGAAACTGCTAATGTCAATGCTTTACCTCGTCTGGTATCTGCTAGTTTCAATACTGATGGCATTTCTAGTTAGAAACAGGATTTATGAATTTTGAGCTGCAGCTGTGAACATCTGCCACTTTAAAAATTATTCACAAGCATATTCAGAATGTTTTAACCACAAAAATTTTGTTTAAAGTGTCTTCTTGAGACATTGTTGACTCAATACATTTAGTTACACTATCAGATATATTCTTGGATTTTCGTGACACATATTCGTTGGGTACTTTATTGTGGGGAATTTTATACTTTTTCAAGGAAAGCAAGGCACATAGATCTGACACAGCAGTTACTGATGCAATAATGTTAGGTGTTACAGCACTTGTATCAATGAAGTACTGCACTGTATTTTGTTCAATCTCAGTCCAACACCATTGTTTCTTTTTTATGAGAATGTCACTAGAAAGATATTTCTGTCTTTCCCAAAGCGTTAATAGCATTATGTTAGTCATACAGCTTACAATGTTCCTAGCTTCTGCCACTCATATTTCAAAATTAACACTTTCTCCACCACATAACCTTCTGCATGAAAGTCGAACTGTTTCCAAATATCGAGATCCATTATGGAAAGTTGATGGTACCACTTCGACTTCAAGCATTGATATCTCCTTATGAATGTTTTTACCTCCTCATCAATTACAAACTATTCTGTTTTTACTACCAATTCTTCAGTAAAGTTCTTTGAGGATATCACAGCCTTATTTTATTCTGAGAAGTCCGTGGGAATTTTTGTCAATCATTTTATCTTTGGCTCTTCATCGCTGTTCAAAAAAATTGGACTGACTGTTTCATTTTTTTGATCTGTAGTTTATTTTATAGCCAACCACACAATGGCACCTCATTATTTTTAGTATCTGAAAATGGATGTCCGGTATACAGGGTGGTCCATTGATAGTGACCGGGTCTAATAGCTCACGAGATAAGCATCAAACGAAAAAACTTGCTTGAAGGGGGAAACCAGATGGCGCTATGGTTGTCCCGCTAGATGGCGCTGCCATAGGTCAAACGGATGTCAATTGCGTTTTTTTAAAATAGGAACCCTCATTTTTTATTACATATTCGTGTACTACGTAAAGAAATATGAATGTTTTAGTTGGACCACTTTCTTCGCTTTGTGATAATTGGCGCTGTAATAGTCACAAACGTATAAGTACGTGATATCACGTTACATTCCTTCAGTGCGGACGGTATTTGCTTCGTGATACATTACCCGGGTTAAAATGGATCGTTTACCAACTGCGGAAAAGGTCGACATCGTGTTGATGTATGGCTATTGTGATCAAAATGTCCACCGGCCATGTGCTATGCATGCTGCTCGCTATCCTGGACGACATCATCCAAGTGTCCGGACCGTTCGCCGGATAGTTACGTTATTTAAGGAAACAGGAAGTGGTCAGCCATATGTGGAACGTCAACCTAGACCTGCAACAAATGATGATGCTCAAGTAGGTGTTTTAGCTGCTGTCGCGGCTAATCCGCACATCAGTAGCAGACAAACTGCGCAAGAATCGGGAATCTCAAAAACGTCGATGTTGAGAATGCTACATCAACATCGATTGCACCCGTACCATATTTCTGTGCACCAGGAATTGCATGGCTACGACTCTGAACGTCGTGTACAGTTCTACCACTGGGCACAAAAGAAATTACCGGACGATGACATATTTAGCGACGAAGCATCATTCACCAACAGCGGTAACGTAAACCGGCTTAATATGCACTATTGGGCAACGGAAAATCCACGATGGATGCGACAAGTGGAACATCAGCGACGTTGGCAGGTTAATGTATGGTGCGGCATTATGAGAGGGAGGATAATTGGCCTCCATTTTATCGATGGCAATCTAAATGGTGCAATTTTTGCTGATTTCCTACGTAATGTTCTACCGATGCTAGTACAAGATGTTTCACTGCATGACAGAATGGCGATGCGCTTCCAACATAATGGATGTCAGGCACATAGCTCGCGTGCAGTTGAGGCGGTATAGAATAGCATATTTCATGACAGGTGGATTGGTCATCGAAGCACCATACCAAGGCCCGCACGTTGACCGGATCTGACGTCTCCGGATTTGTTTCTGTGGGGAAAGTTGATGGATATTTGCTGTCGCGATCCACCGAGAACGCCTGACAACATGCGTCAGCGCATTGTCAGTGCATATACGTTTTCTCCTAATCCATCCTGTACAATCTACCAGGCCCGGTAACATCAGTAGATACGAGCAACATTAATGCACTCTGGTGGCAATTATACCTGTCACAGAGAATTGCAACTCTAATGATTTACATACCCGCCGATGGTGTATATGTATACGAAGTTACATTAACATCCGATTATGTCTTCTGCGTTAGTTATTTTTTGTCACTTATTGTAATAAAGTGCTTATTTCAAACTAGAAGCCTAATCTACGCAAGATAAATTACTTCTTTACGCAAAATTTCCCTTAAATTTATTTCTTGTCTGTACCCGTGAAATGGAGTCGATGTTAGGAACAGCTTCACGAATTGAACAACAGGGAGAATAGCAGCAGGCCAGGTGAAGCAGTACGGTTGTGCCGGAAGCCTTCGCGTGGAGGTGAGTGCCGGCTGTCGTTAGATACCCTCAGCCACAGAATGACGCCGTTAATTGAGCCGCTGATGACCTTATCTTGCACCGACACGCCTCATTAGTTACGACTTGCGTTCGCCGCGTAACTCGGCGCCAGCCGCTAAGATTTTCTTAGCGTCTTATCGTCTGCCTTTGTGCGGACCCAGGAAATGCACCACACGCCACCGCCGCCTTCCCCATTGTGTCGTGCCATTACTTCATTCCGATAATGCGCCTAGTTCGCAGCGGTGACGACAGATCTGTGTGCTGCTGGTTTACGTGTGTCATGTTCTTCTGTAATACTACATTATAAATTTTGACTACTCTGGCAGGCGAATGGATTAAAATAAGGGAGCTTTGGACGGGATCTTCGGAAACGTTAGAGGCGAATTACACAGTTTTGGAGGCTCTAATTTTAAAGGAGAAAGTGAAGCACACAACCCCTGTGGCAAATCCCTTTATACAGGATGTTGCAGGAGAAAGAGCAAATATTTTTGGAGGTGGTTGTATGGGCTAATTAAATAAAATGTTCCATATAGCATGTTAAAATTCTGTTTGACTTTCCCGAAGTCTTTTGGGCGATTTTTGTTTTTCTTTGTGAAGGTAGCATCATTAATACTCCGAAGGATCAATTAATCTATTGTGTTATACTTTTTTTTTTGCAGACTTCGCAATATTAGACATCATCATAGGCAAAATTCTAAAGGGGCACCTTCCGGAGCCTTTGAAGCCAAGAAATATGACCATTTCTGCCCATCTATTATCTGGGAAATGTTAGGTTTAGATGTTGTTTAATGAAAATACTAGTCACAGTCTTTAATCTGGTGCTCTTCTGTTAGGAAATAGTCTACCTTATTCATTACATTACATGTACTTTTCATTTCTATATATCCATAGTCAGGAGATCCTTGCAGTTGAAGGACACATACGAAAAACGAGAATAGACAATAAATACTCTATTTACAAAGAAAAATAGATATTCCCATGTACCTTCCTTATATGTCAACTGAATTGTTCCCCATGTGTGCAACAAGTCAAAAAATCGTAAACATATTGCCATTTGAAGGGTAATAAATAGCTTGTCACAAAATAATCTTTACAAATAGTAGTAGCGTTTATACTAAAAAACTCCTACACAAATACCATACTGGCATTATAAGCACGTGCAACACGATTGAAGAATATAGTAGACTTGGTCAAAAAATTACAATCACAGTTGAAAATTCAGTTATATATACTGAAGCACAGCTTCAAAAAGAGAAAATGAAAAACAACAGCTATATGCATAGTAACAGGGGCATCAAAGCTCGGAATGAAAACTTATCTGTAACCAATAAAACTTGGTCTCACGTTACTTAAAATATTTGAGTCAAATAAGTCCATACTAACAAACCCTAAGATATTTAATATTTCTCATGAAGCCGGCCGCGGTGGCCGAGCGGCTCTAGGTGCTTCAGTCCGGAACCGCGCGACTGCTACGGTCGCAGGTTCGAAACCTGCCTCGGGCATGGATGTGTGTGATGTCCTTAGGTTAGTTAGGTTTAAGTAGTTCTAAGTCTATGGCACTGATGACCTCAGATGTTAAGTCCCATAGTGCTTAGAGCCATTTGAACCATTTTTGCAGTGGTGTCACACACATTCGATCTTTAATTGACTGGAGTAGAATTGTCTTCAGTGATAAGGCGCCAACATAAGCTGTCGCCAGCATTCTGGTCAGCAAAGAGGCTACGAGAAGATCGACAGTAGGTACCGGAGCAAGTGAGCCTATCAAGAGAGAGGCCAAAGACAAACTCGCAAGAAACGCAATGCCAACACCCTCTCGACCGCCAGTATTTAGATCGCCGCCGCGAACCGGAAGGCCCAGTCAGTCATCCAATCGGTCGCAGACATTGTCGAGTCAACGGTTGCAGCCTAGTAACTTGCAGTCTCACGCAGGCGCAATCAGAGTCTCAGTCTCAGGCAGCACATAGCGACCAGAGTAGTGTACATAGCGGACTTTGCTTCACCAGCAGTGAGGCTAACGTGGACTATTAAAGAAGAGATTGTACCACAACATCTGGACTGTCTTAAGTTACGCATCTTCTTTCTCACGTTAACAAAGGACCCTGTTAATTTACGCATGCAGTTGTGTTATAGAAAGAGGATACCGGCCACCGAACAACATCCTCTCCTTGCTTCCCATGGTACAAGCCTACAGTGAGAACAAGACGACACAAAAGATAAGTCACACTATCAGCTGAGCCCAGATGACCATTGAAGACATGTCTAAAGATTCCCCAGACAGTGGTGGGTTACCAGCCCGACTGGTAACTGCCTTGTGGCCCGACAGCCAGGAGTGATGGTGTGGGGTGCTATACCTTTTCCTAGCAGAACCTCTTTGGTTGTTATCCACCCATACAGCACAGCCGTATGTAGACGATATTCAACACCAGGTGTTGTTAATTTTCGTGGAAAGCCATCCTGGGCTTATACAAAATCCTATTTTGGCCAGCAAAGTCTTCGGATCTCTCCCCAATTGAGAACTTTGGAGCATTATGGGAAGGCCCCTCCAACCTGCTCGGGATTTTGACCATATAATGCGCCAATTTGGCATAATTTGGCACGATACCCCTCAGGAGGACATCCTGAGACTGTTTCTCTTGAATAAATCATTTAATATTCCAGAAATTGTAATCATTTGTTTGTCTGTGTGCGAACATCGCATCTACCCCGATTTCCGTTCAATTCAGCATCCACATAATTCCTCCGGCTATTTTTTTTTGCGTGGTCTCTTACGTAAATGTCTCTAACAAAGGTCGGATTGTTATGACCCGGCACCTGCGAACGAACATCTGGGAAACAGCGCACCTTGCGCTACTGTTATGAGCATCTGTGGAAAGTGGTTGAAGGACTGTGAAATCGCGAGTAGGCGCTTCACAAAATGTGGGTGTTGAAGGGCTGCCTGCTCTTTAAGTAGCACAACGGCGATATACGGCAGATCTGTCGGCAGAGTCAAATGCTGGTGGAGTGACAAGTGTTTCGAAGCACACCGTTCAGCGCACATTGTTGATAATGGTTCACCGCAGTAGACGATTCCTACGTGTCTCCATGTTGGACCAGCTACATCGTAAATTATGATTACAGTGCGCTCCGGATCATAGAGATTGGGTCGTGGATCAATCGGAAGGTGCCGCATGGTCAGATGAATCATGTTTCTTGTTACACTAGGATGTTCGTGTCCTGATAATCCAGACGAACAGCTGCCCGAAACATGCACCGCACCATGAATGCAAGCAGGTGTGGGAGTTGTTATGCTATGGAAGACATTTACCTGTGCTTCCGTGGAACAGACTGTACTAATCGAAGGTACCATGACAGTTGTGAAATACGTGAACAGTTTTGCCGCCGATCTGCATCCCTTCATGTTTGATGCCTTCCCTGATGGTGATAGCACCTTCCAGGAGACTAACTGTCCGTGTCATTAGGCCAGAGGGGAGTTGTGCTAAATTACAAGAGGAGCATAATGGTGAACTTACGTTGATAAGTTGAATGCCATATTCACCTAATCTGAACCCAGTGTAGCACATCTGGGACGATATCCTGCGCTAGCTGCTCCCATAAAAATCGTCGGCCCCTAATTTACTGGGATCACGTGACTTGGCATCTGGTGCTACGTACCTCCGGAAATCTACCAAGTACTTGTCGAATCTATACCACGGAGAATCGCTGTTATATTGCGTTCCAACTGTAGACCACCACGCTTGTAAGCAGAAGGTCGTGATGTCTTAGCACATCAGTGTATGTTTTATAGACAAATATGCAATTTAATTAAGTATTTACGTTCAATATATTTCGTGTGGCTGAATAGCCGGGTATAAGTTTTTCAACTGGATGCCACTTAAGCTACTTGTACGTCATTAACCTACCCCATTTATCCGGAGAAACGGGACCTGCAGTTTAATGTGAAAGTCGAACCACGTGTAGTTGTTTGCGACTCCTCGTATCGTCCAGAGGGTACGGTTACATTAAAGGAAGATTGAAAATTTTGATGGTCCGACAGGGATTAGATTCCGCGAGTTCTTGGTTTCCTGGCATGCGCTATAGCACTGAATTACGTTTTTGTTTTCACCTCGTGTGCAATGCAGTGTCAGTACTTTTTCTTCCAGTTACCTGCCCTTCTTTAGAAATGGGAGTAATAAATAAAAGGACTACTGCTTCGTGAATTACACGAAACGTAACGACTGGTAAAGCTATAATCTTTCTTGTGGTTGTACTTACAACAGTGTCCTTGATAATGCATAAATTAAAACGTGTTTTTCATCCATTAAGACAAATAACAGCTTCAAAAGTGGAAGAAAAATTTAAATTAAAAGAAAATGTAAAATTGACATCCTCTCGACGATCTGAATTTTATATCTCAGCGTTCTGTTAGAAATACGTGCAACTGATTAAAACATTTGAAAAATGGACACTGTAAATGAAACCAGTCTTCTAACGTAAGTATAAATCTCAGTTAGCACTTTTGGTGTTCTTAGGATTTTGCGGTTAGGTGGGTTTATGCATGTATTAAAGGTGAAACTCTCACATTTTAGAAATTAACTGAAATAAGGTTTCCTTTGAATTTTACTACTGCTGTTGACATTCCTCTTTGTGTTTGGTTCCATGTGACAGCGTGTATGTATGTTTCATTCTTTTGTTCCCTATTTAGCATTTGATAGTAGCTTCCATTTTTCTTTCCTTAGGCGGTCCTGGAGATCTTTGCATGTTGTTTCACTAAGTTTACTGTTTCCTTCGGCTAAACGGATTTCTGCATCTACTATATCATTTTGTCTGATATCATCGTTACTTCCTATTGCACAGTCGAAGTCAGGCTGCATTCTGTGGATGCGGTGGGTAACTGCCCGGGACCCAATGTTTTGCTTCCAAGCCTTTTCTAGCAGCTCATGAAATCTTTGACATGCAACTCCGAGAGTGATGCGATATCATGGTCCTTCTTTTCCCTTTTACGTTTTTTGATATCGAGACTGGAGTCTGGATTTCCCTTTTCATCTTCCTCGCTACCTGCCTTATCTGTATCGAACAAGATACTGTCGTCGGTTTGCATTTTCGCAATGAAGATTTTGAAGACTATCGCATCGCATAAGAGGTTGTGTTATCGCGTCCGATTTCCACAGATTTCTCCAGCATGGTCATTGATTCGTCGTCGCATATGTTTTCTGCAGCATAACTATTTTCACTGTTTTTTGAACTTTTCTTGCTTTCACTAACGCTTGCTGTCATTTCCACTCCTTCTTCCACTTCTATGTGGGTATTCTGATGTCACTCATCACGTGTGTCGTCAGTGACGCTGAGAGTCTTCTTCACGGAACAGTTCATATATCATTGGTCACGGCTGCCTTTTCTCAATAGTCAGTTGTACAGTGCTTTTACTGTCACAATTTTTCCTCAGGTGTTCGGTTGAATTGCACATGGAGCATGTACGTGGATGATTTTCGTACGCAACATACTCCCTATGGCCGCATACAGCCACATGAAAAGGTATGTGCTTTTGTAATTCTACTTTAGCTATTCGATTACCATTGAGCTTACCATGCCTAGCTTCGTCTCTGATATCGTATTCCGTCCCATAAAAAATTAAGCATTTATCTGATCTTTCATGCGGCACTTCGAACAGCAAATTACAGACTTTCACACATCGCTAGCCGAAACCTGTGTATGTTATTGATACTACGCTGACTGAACGATCAATATGCTTAAATTTTATGCTAACGTTTGTGTTTCTGACTATTCGCTCACAAATGTTGTTATTTTGCATTTACAGTATTCACAGTGTTTTAATTTGAGTTGCTATCACTTCCTCATCTCTCCTCGAGGAAGACATGTTACAATTAAACTGACAGTTCCCTGACCATCATGCTCGGCAGGTGTGTAAATAAATTGCTATGATCGCTGATAGCACCGCCAGTCCCTTCTTTTTCATCTGACACGTCAGTTTAGAGTATTTTTATGTGCACGAATCTCTGACATGTTGTCATAATAAATTTCCTATTCATTTATCAAAACAGCTTTTACCTTCTTGCAGTGTACTGATGTGCCTCATAGCAGAGCTTTCCACTTGGTTCGAATCTTTTACTCTCTCCAGTCAACTCATTTAAACTTATGAAGTATGACTATTCTGTGAAGAACGTTCGTGAAACACCTACAGTCGTATAACAATATTTGGAGAGAACTGTTTCAATACTGCTATCATTTTCATTACTAATTTGGATAATGTGGCCATTGTTTGAAATACTGATACGATGTCACCGGTTTTCTTCCAAATACACTCTGTTAATTCTGTGCTCAACAAAAATAGCTAACCTTAACTTTTAATACACAATTTCATCCTATCCTCGTTTTTTGTTCGTTCACTTTACCCGTATTCCTAGTATCTAAAAGTGTTCCATAGCAAATATTGCGGTATAGCAAAAGGAATCAGTATTAGTGAAGCTCCAGATATTTCAAATTGTAGCATACTGCACACAAAAAATACGCCAATTGCTTTTGAAAACATGAACAAAATTCGTTAGAGTTTGAACTCCGAACATTTTAACGCCATGTACGTCCCAAATAACCTTTGAGCAGTGAAACTGGTTGCATTTATACCCGAGGCTGCACAGTGCTAATTTGAAGCACCCTTGTTGGCATTCTCTCCGCAGACTGCGACGAGACAAGATAACACTAAGACGTTGACCCCGTATACAGTACTAACTGCTTCGACTCCTGGCATTCCCTAGCCGTTAATGAACACTATCGCGGGTTCTCTGCTCGTTCACCCCGGCACTCCTATAATGACTGGCTGGGAACCAGAAGAGCCACAGCACCAGCGGTCATTATAACGTTATCTGGCTGCAAGTCAGTTACCTGTTGCATTAGGAAACGCTTTTCAAGTCCCTGTAGGTAACAACACGTCTGTGGGGACCAACGGCGAAAGCTATTGACATTACCAATGCAATCAACTTGGAACCAGTACGTCGATGAGTTTATTTTGCGTAGGTAACGAAGTCTCTTCTCTTGTCTCTCGAACAGAAGTGAATGTGAAATGCACGATCTCTTGGAAGACTTCGATACGCGTTCCGCACACCCTGGGAGCGTGTGAACGACAATTTGCGTCTGCAACGCATCAACTGAATGACTAAAATGTCGACAGTAGATTTACTGCGATATCTTATAAGGCATAGACAGAAGTAATCTAGCAGTTTCCGTTTACCTTCACTTTCAGTTTAATAAAATGTTTTCACTTCGACGGCCTACTACTAAGGAGAGAATTTTCAGTATTTTTAATAGCAACAGAAGACACGATGAGAAACTAAAATTAAACCTCGAAGTGGTACTCATTTTTGTGTCTACAGGAAACTAATTTCCTATCGACAGACAGTCAAGTTCTCCAGAAAGAATTATATCTGCATATACAGACGCCAGTGTAAGTGACATATACAGGGGAGACTTGTTGTACCTTAGTGCGCTTTTCAGACTTCACCCCTACAACTGAATGTTTTTAGATGATTGCATTAACTTTTCACATGCTGCAGTCTCTTAATGAAATTATGAAAAGAACTAGCTTAGCGCCCGCTGCTTCGCTAGCGTAGAGTGTGTGGCCTGAAAAGATTTGTTTTGTTGTCATTTAATCGAATTTTTATGTTGTTCGCAAATTGCAACATCTTCTAAGCGTTTCACGCCAATTAAGGTCATAAAGTCATGCTCTTTTCCGAATGTACTTCTGACCAAAAAGCGATTCTGGTAGCTGGAGTCCAAAGTTTTTGTGAATCATATCTTTTGCGTTCTTGTGGAAACATTTCCATAACTACTTTCATCCCCAAAAGAAAATTTCTTTATATCTACACGAGATGTGAAATACCAATTTTCATAAATTTAGCTTCAAAACTTTGTTTTAATGTAAAGAAATATTTTCTTACAACTTAGAACTACTTAAACCTAACTACCCTAAGGACATCACACACATCCATGCCCGAGGCAGGAAAAAATATTAGATTGAAATTTAAAAGCATTGTAAATCTTGTCAATACTGTATTTAACAACCTGTTTCATTGTTACTGTACTACACGCCAATAATCAGTAAGTGAAATGAAATTAAGTAGAAATATTGTCAAAAACCAGTTACAAGTTAAACACATTATGAAATAGAAGTTAGTGGAGACTGACACAGATTTTCGTTTTCAAGATAGGTAAAATCTTTAAGACATTAAAGAAACCCAGTTCATTTGGAAGTAGCACACGTTCCATGCTAAAAGACCTTCTGTTGCTTCAGGGTACAAGATGGTGCATGACTGACGAAGCATGGCTTAACTGCCCACATTTTACGAAACTGGTTCTAAAAATATGTAGCATTTTACACACCATAAAATTATGTACTTGAAGCATAATTAATGTATTCCATATAGCTTTAATATGTTATGCAGCACTTAAATGTCTAGAATGCGGAATATAATGCGAAATGTTTGAAATATTTACAAATGTTGTGCAATACACAACGTCATGTCTAACAAAAAAAAAAAAAAAAGAAACAGGGAACCCCGTGATCACGCTTTGAACACCGAACACCACACGATGGTCGACCGACCGCCGTGTCATCCTCAGAATTCATGGTTGGATGTGGTATGCATGGGCATCGGGTCAGCACGCCGCACTACCGGCTGTTGTTCAAGTTTCGACCTTGCAACCACTACCTCTGAATCACGTATTTCCTCAATTGGGATGAGGAAGCTGAGTGTATCCCAGTCTACTCTTCCCACTAAGGAAAAATCCATGGCAGTTTCAGAATCGAGCCCAGTTCCCCTGCATGAGAGTCTCTCGCGTCGTCCACTCGGCTATGGAGGTGGACAACAACCATAAAAACTGTAGGGAATGGAGAAAACTGCTTATGTTGGTTTTTAGTGGGCATTACTTGATGTGATTGTAAAATGAGTCATAGCTTGGAGTACAGACCAAAAAACATCCTTTGTTCCTAGATACACTATCATTTACGTACACACTTTCCCCTACTAGATACCATAAAAAATTTCCAGGTAACTACTCATCACGTTAAACCAAAGCCAATTACATTGCCGGATGTTCAGTACTGTTCATAACAATATGTGATAGTGTGAAATTTAATGATAGATTAAAACTATGAGCAACAATGGGACTCGGCCGTGCCTGCCCTTCGGCAATTCAAAAAATGTTCACATATGTGTGAAATCTTATAGGGCTTAACTGCTAAGGTCATCAGTCCCTGAGCTTACACACTACTTAACCTAAATTATCCTAAGGACAAATACACACACCCATGCCCAAGGGAGGACTCGAACCTCCGCCGGGACCAGCCGCACAGTTCATGACTGCAGCGCCATAGACCGCTCGGCTAATCCCGCGCGGCTCTTTGGCAATTATAATGATTATTTTAATAGGGGTACTCAATGAGTGATTCCTAAGATTACGCAGTGTTGAGCAGTATGTTGCCACTGGATTGTGTGGAAGAGACGGTAAATGAACTAGGAGAGAGAGCGTCCCACGTAGTGTCCCTAGTCACATGGCATTACATCAGCCGCGTAAGAGGACGGCCATTGGTCGATCCCAGAAGGCAACATATATGTAGGCAACAAAACGGGGAGGGAGGAGGAGATGAGTGTTTAACGTCCCATCGACAACGAGGTCATTAGAGACGGAGCACAAGCTCGGGTTAGGGAAGGATGGCGAAGAAAATCGGCCGTGTCCTTGCAAAGGAACCATCCCGGCATTTGCCTGAAGTGATAGGCAACAAAACGAAGGTCTCTGATTGGCGTAAAACACATTAAGCATTTTCCTGCTCTTTGTCAATGTAACAAAGCTGCAGTCTGGAATGGAGGGCAGAGGTGAGCGGTTGCTTGTCGGGCATAGATACCGCTGATCGAGGTACAATATACCTTATCATGAGAATTGTGGCACTGTAGAGAGTTTGTTAAATAGAACTGTATTGTTTTAGCCCGATACGCGAGTGTAATAAGGTTGTAATCTGCATAGGACGCAGATCGATGATAAATAATTGTGTAAAGGTGTTTCGTAAACCACCAAGTAGGAAATTACTAGAATTACAAATGGCATCCCTTCAAAAAATTTGCACGCTGTTATTAGACTACTAACTCCTGTCAGACTTTATATCACTCTACACCGTTACAGTCATTCATTCTGATCCTGAGTCTGGCGAATCCACGACCAATGTTTCTGCTGTGCAGAGAGGACATCATCATCATCTGAAAGGCACAAGTCAGTGTATGTCAGGTATCCACAGCGAGATACGATGGACGTGTGTGTCTCCACTAGCAACCTCGCCGAGTTAAGACTATCTATGCCAAATAGGCTCTGTGACCGGTCTTGCTAACGCAAGGGAACAGTCTCTTGGCAAATCTCAAAATAGCGCACATTCCGTTTCAGGGTGAAAGATTCGCTCTGGAAGCATACCCGTAGGCTGTGATTAAGCGCCAGACGCTATGACCGAGTGGTTCTAGGCGCTTCAGTCCGGAACCGCACTGCTGCTACGGTCGCAGGTTCGAATCCTGCTTCGGGTATGGATGTGTGTGATATCCTTAGGTTAGTTACGTTTAAGTAGTTCTAAGTCTAGAGGACTTATGACCTTAGATGTTAAGTCCCATGGTGCTTAGAGCCATTTTTTGTGATTAATCCACTTGTAGGATGTATCTTTTCTTCAATGAGTGTCTGTCGCATATGTTATGTAGGAGAACTTGTCTGAACTTTGTAAGGTAGGAGAGAGGTTCTGCTTACTTCTTTTCTTGTCCCTTTGCCTCACATCGTCGGCAGGTTATCACTGTTATTAATTGATTTGGCATGGTTAATTGAACGGGTGGATGAATACCCTTCCTGTCGCCAACTTGTTACTCCCGGGGGTGTATTATTAATATGAAAATGAGCGGAAGTTTTCTGTATATTTGCGAATCGTTTAACTCAGGTGGGACGTTGGTAAGAAATACGTATTCACCTAGTGGGATGTTGGAAATTGCCTAAAATCATCAAGCCTGCCCGGGAAACCGACCTCGCCGTTAATTCACCGGGCGGATTCGACGTGTGGTCAGCGCATCTCTCCGTCAGGAAAACCGTGCTTTAACACGCAAGGCTATCCAGGCGGGTAATGTATGAATGAGGTTCTGGTGGAAGTGAAGCTGTGAGGGTGGATCTTGAGTCACACCTCTATAGTGCAAAACATGAAGAGGGTACCACTTTTAAAAGGGAAAGATACTCGTCAATGGCCTGGTTAGATGGATTGGCTGAAAGACAGCCACATATCACTTTCTTCATTTTGAGTCCTACTTCACGGAAGTTTTTTGCTTTACTGTTATAATTCATACAATCTGTAGAAATTAAATAATTAACAGAGATTACAGCTCCAATTAACATAAAGTGCACAGCATGACATTACTTCACCACTTAACATTCCGATGAAACACCTGTGAGTTTAGTGACCATAAACTTTCTGCAGGATGGAGTGTATTTGAGTAGGGTGAAAACGTCTCACGTTCTTCCATCTCCTCCCATCTATTGTTCTTAGTTTTACTATAGGACTGCATTAGATTCAGATCCTGTAGGAAACAGATGCCTTCGCCAAGATATAATTTTCCGACTGTTGAAACTATTACGTTACTAATTGTTTTGTGTCTCTCTCTGTGTGTGTGTGTGGTCCGCAGCTCGTGGTCGTGCGGTAGCGTTCTCGCTTCCCGCGCCCGGGTTCCCGGGTTCGATTCCCGGCGGGGTCAGGGATTTTCTCTGCCTCGTGATGACTGGGTGTTGTGTGCTGTCCTTAGGTTAGTTAGGTTTAAGTAGTTCTAAGTTCTAGGGGACTGATGACCATAGCTGTTAAGTCCCATAGTGCTCAGAGCCATTTGTGTGTGTGTGTATGTGCGCGTGTGTGTGTGTGTGTGTGTGTGTGTGTGTGTGTGTGTGTGCTGGGCATCATCAAGTCACCATGCATGTGTCCTTTGAAGCATTTCTAGTCGACCCAAAGGGATACAGCGGAACATTGGCATATATATAGACGGCCACAGCAATATGACTCGTAAATATACAGTGTGGGTATAATTAAACTTTCGCTTCTTGAACCAGTGTAGAAGGAAAACTATTTACCATATCGATACCCAACATTACGGGAATGATGTTCAGACCATGTTTTTCAGATTTTGCTTTCCTAGTAGTATTAGTGTGATGATTTCCCGTTAGGCACCGGTACTGGTACGGTGACGTAGAGTTGAAACACAAGCACCAGTGAGCAATAGAGTTGCAGAGAATCAACATGGGTCTGGACGAGGTGAATAGGGCTTTACTCGTTAAACGGTTGTATGAAAACAGCAGCAACAGTGCTGCCGCTCTTCTCGAGTGTCGACGCATTAAACGCAGGGTTACGGAGAGGTCCTCTTTCCGCACCGGGGTTGAAAAACATGATTCGGAAGCTCAGATTAACTGGCGACTGGGAATTGCTCCTGGGAGAGGCCGACGACCAACTGGGCCACAAATTGTTGAATAAGTTATTGGTGCAATGGCTGTGAAAGCTGGACCCAATGTGCGATCTTCAAGCAGCTCACGAGCTGTGTTACGAGAGTTAAAAATACTATGGTCAACCGTTCGAAAGGTGCTGCGAACAACTGTGAAACAGTATCTCCAGTGCTGTTCCAGGCTGTCGTGGATGCATATGGTCGTCAGACTGAACAGACTGGATGTTAACCCCTCATGTGGAAATTAAAATGTGTTGCTTTCAATGCTTTATTCATTATTTCTCTTCTGCATGGCCTCACAAACGTTGCCAAAAGATTCATTGTCTTACGATCACTCATGTTTTATGGAGACCCTCTAAAGTAGCGGAATTTCAGTTATAGCCACTCTGTATTTCGGATCGAATAGGACACATTTCGGCCCGTGTACCTTTGTCAGACCATAGTCCATTGACATCTGCAGTCGTGTTATGGAAAAATTCATTTTGCTGGATAGATACCTTTCTCGGATGATGCCCGTTTCATCGGAGATGGAATGCTCAATAGAGGAAATAGTCCTATATTTATTGTTGAGAATTCTCAAATCAGTTCACAGTAGACTTGTAGTCGAATGAATGATAATATGGCATTGATGGCCAGGAGTCCCCACTTGCGAAGCTCGGCTATTAAGTTGCAAGTCTTTTCACATGACGTCACACTGGGGGACTTGCCTGTCGATGACGATGACGAAATTATGATGAGAACCACACAACACCCAGTTCCCAAGCGGAGAAGATCCCCCACCCTGCCAGGAATCGAATCCGGGCCTGCTGCATTGCAGTCAGACACGCTTACCACTCGGTTAAGGAGACGGACGACTTGTGATTAATTAACATATGTCTACTTCCTTCTTGACCAACCACACCATTGTACACAGTGCTTCTGAGTAACATACTCCCCATGTTCCTGGGAGATTTCTTAATTAATCTTCATGTTCGCATGTGGTTCCAACGTGATTGAGCTCCATCTCACTTTGTAAACCTTGCTTCGGAACACCTGAATCAGGTGTTCTCTGAAATATAGACAGGACGAATAGGTTCTGTTCCATGACCAGCTTTTTCACCTGATCTGACAGCAGTGCTTTTCTTCATCTAGTGTCGTGTAAAAAGATTTTCTTCGAGACAGCTGTCGAGAACAAAAAGCTTCTGATGGCAGTAATCCTAGCTGCATGTGAAACTTTTCGAATATAATGGCGGTTATTCGAACGAAAACGACAGAACATTTAGCGATATTTTCATGACTACATAAGAACTGGGTGACTTCATTCTTAACGGTAACGCTATTTCCTAGTTGTAAAGGTAAATAGAAATGTACCAAATTCTGTTTTTACAGCTGTCAGCAGATAAACGGTATATTTCAAATTATCTCAAGTTTCCTTAAATCTTACGACTTACGAGGACAATACACCAGATCGAACTGAATAAAAATTATTGCAAAACACTGAGATGTATCTGCTTTAAGACCAGTAAAGCTCACGTAGCTGTAAAATTCTGCATTTTTGTGCAATCGATGGTTGTAGGTCACCGAATGAATAGGCTACAAAAGCACTGGAGACAACATTCTGTAACAGATATTTATAAAGAGAGGGTTCACAAGCGTCATCAATGAGGTGTTTTTTGGCTAAAGGCTAAACACTTGGTCCAAGCTATACGTGTTAACACATTAAGTAATTTAAGTGTCATATTTCATAAAATAGAAGATGCTGTGCTGTTATACGCTCTTTAGTTATTCGTCATGGAACGAGCATCATATCGGAGCCATTAAACATCAGTGAAGTATTGGTAGAAGATGCTGGTGCTGAGTGCTTTGGTTCTGAGCTGTTTGATTAACCCTGGCTCCAGAAAAACCCTCTTAAGTACCTATGCAATACATTGTCGCATGTACTCTGAAAACTATTAGAGTAGCTTTTGTCAAAACAAGTGTCAGTTGGCCAGTCGTTACAGTTATTAATAAGACCGAGCAACTAATGTGGCCATGAAATACCAAAATCTTGAAACCGCCATTCTGCACGACATTTCACTAACGTTGGCGGCTGCATGATATAGACTGTAGAGATAGTTCTCTTCCGTTCGACCAGTCTGTGCCAGGGGGCTATTGATAATCGGCGTACTGTATTAAACGTACAAGTAAAGAGTTTGAGTTCATTCAATGTCTAACACTTTTCTACCCACATTTCCTGTATTTGGTAAGTATATATGTCTAATCGAAGTATAGTCATAATTTTGGCTTGCTGTCCTCTGAACACGTTATAGTACAGAGCCTTCCCTGACTTCCGACGACACGTGCATTCTCTTCGGATGTCAGCGACTGCTTCTATTCCCTATCGTCTGTTTACACTGATCGCTTTGACTGATCCTAAGTGGTTTATCACCATGCAGTATTTTACAGAAAATATTCAACTTAAACACGATCAATGCCGTACGGTTCGCGATGATTATAAAGGTAATGGTACAACCCGCTTTGTGACACATGAATGGATTCATATGAATCTTAAGTACACCTAAACTGGTACAATAGAAACTAACAAAAATTCAACCAGAATGCCCTGTTTGGAAGGTACATAGGTGGTGCACAATCTTTAAGTCTGCTAACGACAGTGTCAGAAATTTATCACAACAATGGTAAAGTTCGTAGTGCGGAAATAAACGTCTAGGTTAAATATGCTGCCACTAATAATATTTTCCTGAAAATTTCAGTGAATTATACGGTAGCTGACGTATGTTGTTCATGTTTGGAAAAAGGAAGGGCAGTGGTAAAACAAGGTTGCATGAAACAACACGAAACAGTTCGATACTTTGAATTTTTGAGTTTGAAAAATACTGCGTTTATGGAACGTTTTGTATCATATTGTAGTAGAAATTAAAAAATACCACCAAAATGCGGATATATTATAGGGGGAATAGATGTATGCAGAAACAATTTTAAAAAGTACGCAGTGCGACATTTTGATAAATTAAACTGTCTATTTGCATGTCAGCTGAAGCAGAAACAAAAGTACGGCTGGAAGTAAGTTCAGAATTCTGCACTATAACACATAAATGATGCTAATACGCGTCTAGTTTTAATTCTCTGTTGTCTAGCTGGTAAATGAGGAACAAAACCCTAACCTGTGTCACTGAAGATCACTTCCTGTCTTTTAGAGACATTATTAATTTGAGCTAGGTTGTTACTCCAAAAACCAAACTGTTATTTAACCATAGATGTCCGTAGGCTTCAGAATCGTACGTGACAAATTGATAATCCTGGAGTTTGATGACAATTTGTGGCTATAATAGAAAACAAAAATCAGTCCTTCATACACTCCTGGAAATGGAAAAAAGAACACATTGACACCGGTGTGTCAGACCCACCATACTTGCTCCGGACACTGCGAGAGGGCTGTACAAGCAATGATCACACGCACGGCACAGCGGACACACCAGGAACCGCGGTGTTGGCCGTCGAATGGCGCTAGCTGCGCAGCATTTGTGCACCGCCGCCGTCAGTGTCAGCCAGTTTGCCGTGGCATACGGAGCTCCATCGCAGTCTTTAACACTGGTAACATGCCGCGACAGCGTGGACGTGAACCGTATGTGCAGTTGACGGACTTTGAGCGAAGGCGTATAGTGGGCATGCGGGAGGCCGGGTGGACGTACCGCCGAATTGCTCAACACATGGGGCGTGAGGTCTCCACAGTACATCGATGTTGTCGCCAGTGGTCGGCGGAAGGTGCACGTGCCCGTCGACCTGGGACCGGACCGCAGCGACGCACGGATGCACGCCAAGACCGTAGGATCCTACGCAGTGCCGTAGGGGACCGCACCGCCACTTCCCAGCAAATTAGGGACACTGTTGCTCCTGGGGTATCGGCGAGGACCATTCGCAACCGTCTCCATGAAGCTGGGCTACGGTCCCGCACACCGTTAGGCCGTCTTCCCCTCACGCTCCAACATCGTGCAGCCCGCCTCCAGTGGTGTCGCGACAGGCGTGAATGGAGGGACGAATGGAGACGTGTCGTCTTCAGCGATGAGAGTCGCTTCTGCCTTGGTGCCAATGATGGTCGTATTCGTGTTTGGCGCCGTGCAGGTGAGCGCCACAATCAGGACTGCATACGACCGAGGCACACAGGGCCAACACCCGGCATCATGGTGTGGGGAGCGATCTCCTACACTGGCCGTACACCACTGGTGATCGTCGAGGGGACACTGAATAGTGCACGGTACATCCAAACCGTCATCGAACCCATCGTTCTACCATTCCTAGACCGGCAAGGGAACTTGCTGTTCCAACAGGACAATGCACGTCCGCATGTATCCCGTGCCACCCAACGTGCTCTAGAAGGTGTAAGTCAACTACCCTGGCCAGCAAGATCTCCGGATCTGTCCCCCATTGAGCATGTTTGGGACTGGATGAAGCGTCGTCTCACGCGGTCTGCACGTCCAGCACGAACGCTGGTCCAACTGAGGCGCCAGGTGGAAATGGCATGGCAAGCCGTTCCACAGGACTACATCCAGCATCTCTACGATCGTCTCCATGGGAGAATAGCAGCCTGCATTGCTGCGAAAGGTGGATATACACTGTACTAGTGCCGACATTGTGCATGCTCTGTTGCCTGTGTCTATGTGCCTGTGGTTCTGTCAGTGTGATCATGTGATGTATCTGACCCCAGGAATGTGTCAATAAAGTTTCCCCTTCCTGGGACAATGAATTCACGGTGTTCTTATTTCAATTTCCAGGAGTGTATTATCGTTTTCATAGCTCGTTAGAATCTGATAAGAATTACAGTATAATAAAATATTTTCTTTAATTTTCAGTTACTGTACTGATGCTAACTACAAAACCTACAATGAAACATTCTAGGATGAACAAAGGTACGCATTTGGTACTCTTAGTAGCAGTGACAGAGTATTTATTCCACTGGTTTAATTATAGTAAACGAATTAATTTTTATATTGGCTACGAACCTAAAGGAAAAGCTGCATCTTTCTGTCTTGTGTCACAGAAGGATTGGATAGGGAAAAAAACTGACATAAAGTGTACTGTTTATCCAGTTTTAAAACCTTCACTCCGAGAGATCATCATGTACCAACTTGTAAATACTTTGACAACTTATTACATAACAATGGATTCATTTGTTCCGTGAGCAGGGGATTAGTTTCTAGGTAGAGATATAGTGACGATGTGCCCGCTCGTATCAAAGCCGATATGAATTACTATATTTTTTAAAGAAAATCTCTGTCACGCTGCTTAAGTACCCAATGGTGGCATTTAATTCTGTTCACTAAGTCCATGCTTGGATGATAGTATCGACATGACGTTGTCTATGCTGGGATATATTACTGGAGTGGAAGGGAGTTCGTCGTGTACGATGAAATTAGAAAAGGCATTGGATAGCGATATGCGCCGGCCGGGGTGGCCGAGCGGTTCTAGGCGCTACAGCCTGGAGCCACGCGAGCGCTACGGTCGCAGGTTCGAATCCTGCCTCGGGCACTGATGTGTGTGATGTCCTTAGGTTAGTTAGGTTTAAGTAGATCTAAGTTCTCTGGGACTGATGACCTCAGAAGTTAGTCCCATAGTGCTCAGAGCCATTTGAGCCATAGCGATATGCACATTTACAGATGGCAGTAGTATCGCGTACACAAGGTATAGAAGGACAGTGTATTGGTGGAGCTGTTATTTGCACTCTGGTGATTCATGTGAAAGAGTGTTCGACGTGATTATCGCCGTACGACTGGAATTAACGGACTCTCAAAGCGAAATGCTAGTTGAAGCTAGACGCCTTCGACATTCCATTCCGGAAATCGTTAGGTAATTTAGTATTCAGAGAACCACAGTGTCAGCAGTAGGCCGAAAATACCATATTTCAGGCATTACCTACCACCACGGCAACGTAGTGGCCGACAGCCTTCACTTAACGATCGAGAGCACCAACGTTTGCGTAGAGTTGTTAGCGCTAACAGACAGTCTGTGGCGGCAGACGACCGAAGGAAATGCCTTTGCTAACAGCACGACGTGGTCTGCAGCGGCTCTTCTGGGATGGTGACCATATCGGATGGACCCTAGACGACTGGGAAGCCGTGGCCTGGTCATATGAGTCCCAGATTTCAGTTGGTAAGAGCTGTTGGTTGGGTTCGAGTGTCGCGAGGGTATACGAAGCTACGGACCCAAGTTGTCAACGAGGCACTGTGCAAGTTGGTGATGACTCTACAGTGGTGTGGGTTGTGTCTGTATGGAATGGAGTGCGGCTGGTGCAACTGAACGGATTATCGACTGGAAATGGTTATGCTCGACGACTTGTAGACCATTTTCACCATTCATGGACTTCATGTTTCCATATAAATGTGGAATTTTTATGGATGGCAGTGCACCATGTCAATGGGCCACAGTTGCTCACGGTTGGTTTCCAGAATGGAGGAGGAGGAGATTAGTGTTTAACGTCCCGTCGACAACGAGGTCATTAGAGACGGAGCGCAAGCTCGGGTGAGGGAAGGATGGGGAAGGAAATCGGCCGTGCCCTTTCAAAGGAACCATCCCGGCAATTGCCTGAAGCGATTTAGGGAAATCACGGAAAACCTAAATCAGGATGGCCGGAGACGGGATTGAACCGTAGTCCTCCCGAATGCGAGTCCAGTGTGCTAACCACTGCGCCACCTCGCTCGGTGGTTTCAAGAATGTTCTGGACAGTTAGAGCGAATGATTTGGCCACCCCGGTTGCCCGACATTAATTCAATCGAACATTTATGCAACATAAGCTAGAGGTCAGTCCGTGCTCAACATCCTGCACCGGCAACACTTTCGCAGCTATGGACAGCTGTAGAGGCAGATGGCTCAGTATTTCTGTAGTGGACTTCCAATGACTTGTTGAGTCTATGACACTTCGAGCTACTGCACTACGCCGGGAAAAAGAAGGTACAACACGATATTGTGAGGTATCCCATGACTTATGTCACTCTTCACGTTATTGAGAGCTCATAGCAATGTAAAGTCAGACTGAAATTACCGTGGGCTGCTCGGGATTCGATCCTGCGTCTTTAAGGTTCCCAGTCTCATTCCTTACCGGTAGATCACTAGAACTGTCAGTAGCAGAGTGAAGATGTTACGACCAGTGCGAAACTGTAGTTACTTGCGGCATGTGACTTCGATTCGTTCACAAGTGTTGTTAGTGTTGTCCTTCCCAGCCGCTGTGGTCGTACGCTGTAAGGAAACTGACACTTGTACCATAGGATTCGGTCTATAAACGTGGTAAAATGATGACATATAATTTAAAAGCAGACTGAGACAATGAAGCGTCAAAGAAATTGGTATAGGCATGCGTATTCAAATACAGAGATATGTAAACAGGCAGATTACGACGCTGCTGTCGGCAACGCCTATACGGTATTTAAAAAAAATGTCTGGCACATTTGTTAGATCAGTTACTGCTGCTACAATGGCAGGTTATCAAGATTTAAGTGAGCTTGAACGTTGTGTTATAGTTGTCGCTCGAGCGATAAGAAACAGCATCTCGGAGGTAGCGATGAAATGGGGATTTTCCCGTACGACCATTTCAAGAGTGTACCGAGAATATCAGTAATCCGGTAAAACATCAAATCTCCGACATCGCTGCGGCCTGAAAAAGATACTGCGAGAACGGGACCAAAGACGATTAAAGAGAATCGTTCAACATGAGAGAAGTGCATCCCTTCCGCAAATTGCTACAGATTTCAATGCTGGGCCATCAACAAGTGTCGGCGTGCGAACCATTCAACGAAACATCATCGATATGGGCTTTCGGAGCCGAAAGCCCAATCGTGTACCCTTGATGACTGCACGACACAAAGCTTCGCCTGGGCCCGTAAACACGGACATTGACTGTTGATGACTGGAAACATGTTGCCTGGTCGGACTAGTCACGTTTCAAATTGTGTCGAGCGGATGGACGTTTACGGGTACGAAGATAACCTCATGAATCCATGGACACTAAATGTCAGCAGGGGACTGTTCAAGGTGGTGGAGGGCATGTGCAGTTGGAGTGATATGGGACCCGTGATATGTCTAGAAACGTCTCTGACAGGTGACACGTACGTAAGCATCCTCTCTGATCACCTGCATCGATTCATCTCCATTGTGGATTCCAAAGGGCTCGGGCAATTTCAGCAGGACAATGCGACTCCCCACACGTCTAGAATTACTACGAAATGGCTCCAGCAACATTTCCGCTGGCCACCAAATTCCCCAGACAGGAACATTATTGAGCATATCTGGGATGCCTTGCAACGTGCTGTTCAGAAGAGATCTCCGCCCCTTCGTACTCTTGCGGATTTATGGACAGCCCTGCAGGGTTCAGCACTATTCCAGACATTAGTCGAGTCCATGCCACGTCGTACTGCGGCACTTGGGCGTGCTCGCGGAGGCCCTTCACGATGTTTGGCATGTGTACCAGTTTCTTTGGCTCGTCAGTGTGTATTGTTTCAATAAGCAGATAATGAGTGAGTCTGTTCACATTTTTAAAAAATGGCTATTTTTATAAAAAGTTATTATCAATCGGTCTTATGTTCTGTTGCAGTGTCGTAACTTTGTCTAATTTATATAAATGTTCAGGATCACCACATCTTTACTAATCTTCCCTAAACAGACACAGCAATATGAAAGTCATTTTACAGTAAATTTACTGCCCATTCCAGCAGTCATACGGTCACTTGATTCCACATTCGCAGTTCTGTTGGCTGCTACTCTGCATCGAGTATGTACGATTTGTTTCTGGATTAAATTTCACCTGTTAAACATACGTTGCGCGGCACCCTAGATGCAGAAACACCAATGACACAATCGTCCTCGTTTCTAAGTAATATTTGACACAAAATATACTTAATTACCCACCGACTACGTGTTTTACCGCTTTGTCAGGTACATGTGATTTTTCCTGGTTTGTTTGGTCGCCAGCAACTACTTTCTTGGCGCAAATCACAATCGAAAGCAACTTATATTGCAAGCTGTTTAGTCACAGGGGAAGAGGTTATCGATAAAAGACGCACAAAGAACCACTCCAACATTTACTTTCAGTGATATAGAGAAACCACGGAAACCCTAAAAGACGGTTGGGGATTTCAGCCACAATTCATGCGAATGTGAATCCTGTGTTGAAATGATCGAAGAAGGTATTGAAGAGTCCACGGCCCAACTCTTACCCATTACCATTCTATGCTCCGTCTTCTCAATCGTAGATCCTAACATTCGTCCCCTTCTACAAGGAAAGGTGAAAACCAATCAGAATTGCGGCACACCATATAGGTCTACTAGACGCAGGTATAATGATTACTTGGAAACTAATTCGCCCTGTACTCAGTGTAAGACATGACGACATGATTTGAGTGAGGGACATGCCATTCGTTTTCTTTTCTAGTAGCAAAAGAACTTCGTGAAACAGACTGTATTGTAACACATTTTACAACTGGCGAGCACCAGAGGGCACCGTTTGACCACCTGTAAGAAAATCAATACCATGTTTATGACATTTAGTGCATCATCAACAACAACAGCAGCAGACCCATTTCAGATGCAGTACTGAAGAAAAGGCCCTCTTCACTTCTCCACGCATACGATCTTCAGCTGTATGCACCTATGTTCCTTCTGCATGTTACAGTAGGTCGTTGCCTCGGTCTTTTCTTGTTTCTTGGGGTACGCTAAGTATCTTCATTGCTCTTTCTACGATTAATTCACCTGGGTGCATCTTCTATCCACAACCAATTTTCATTGCAGTCGCAGTTAGGTCTTTCACTCCGTCCTGACCCATGATCCATTTTGTCAATATGATTGTTTTCTTGTCTTTCGCAGTATTTCCATATAGGCATCTCTCCACTGAGCGCTGCGCGACTCTCAGTGTTGGAATAGTAATCGGACAAACGCAACGTGCAACGCTGTCGTAAGTCGAGACTATTAATGCACACTGTGATATAATCACGCCCAATGCATATTATAAGATCCAGCTGTATCTACCTCTTCACATAAATTTAAATAGCAAATTTTTATAAAAATCGATCATTAATATTGTTTGTGAGCTACCATTTCAGTGAAAACATATTTACAAATTTACAAATATATTAACTTCGTAAAGTCATTTATATTTTATTTGCTCAAAATTTATAATATTTAAATGTCAGTTTTGTGGGAACAGTCGTAAACATTTCTATTGAATATCTTTGTCCATCACTAAAGTCTTTTAGCTACGTATCTAATAGAATTCGCGTTGTTCATGCTATCAGTTTGCTGGAGACGTTGTTGTGTTACAGGATGTTAGAAAGACAATTGCAAAGAGTAGTCATTTTAGCTGTTTAAAGAATATTCTTCTCGAACCCTTGTGAGACATATGCTGTGATCCATTCATCTACGGGTTTAGGAATACAGAATATTCAGTGAAGAAACTGTTTCATTTGGTGAAACTTCCTGGCAGATTGAAACTGTGTGCTGGACCGAGACTCGAACTCGGGATCTTTGCCTTTCGCGGGAAAGTGGTAGAGCACTTGCCCGCGAAAGACGAAGGTCCCGAGTTCGAGTCTCGGTCCGGAACACAGTTTTAATCTGCCAGGAAGTTTCATATCAGCGCATACTCCGCTATAGAGTGAGAATCTCATTCTGTTTCAATTGGTGGTCTGCAGATCATCGACCCGACAAATCTAGAAATAATATACTTCTTCGCACAGAAATTGTCCGAGACCATCATACTGCTGAAAAGACGACAACGAGGCAACTTTCAAGTGAATCAGCTATGCCAAAATAATGGTTTAATAAAGTGAACATGTGTTTGAAACACACTTCTTCCACAAAAAGACGAAAATGCATTTAGTGGACACGTCACTGTACAGACATTGCTGAAGAAGCGTCTTACAATACTGATAGGAAACTTTCATTTTCAGACGTATTAGAGCTTAGTTTTGCTAACCTAATTTCGTTTACGAAAAGTTATGGTGGTAATTTTACGCTTGTGCTCGCTTATTTTTATCTCCATTCACGTACTGTCTTCAGCTGTCCTAAACACGAAACTCTTCGATTGGTTTTATGACTTCATTGTTAGTTTGTACTATTTCTTTTCGCTAAATTGGTTGTGTTCTATTTGAGCCTTAGTGTATTTGATTTTAAAGACTACTTTCTAACTGGCTCTATGTAGTTCTTCCATACGTTCCTGAAAATTATTTCCACTTAAGGCAAACACTAAAATATCATGAACAAAATTAAAGTGATTCTGGTATGTTCGAGTTACACGTATTCCTCCTTTGTTTCATTAATTTACGAATCTGAAAATTTGCTCTGGGACTATTGACACTACTTTTGTTGTTATGGAATTTTCACTATGCTCACTATACTAGTGAAGTTTAATGGTAGATATACCTCTGACGTATATGTACTGGAATGCAGTAACAGAGGTTGAATAAATGACTTCTTTCTTAAGCTGTGATAGCACATATTTTGTTGAAACTGAGAAAAAGTCTTTCTAAAATCTTGACAGCTTAGGAAAGTGGTAATAGTATCGGTCACGACTTCCAGTGGTCGAGTGTGCTATATCCGCTTGTACAGCTAGATTGTCCCTTCGCCTAATTAATATCTGGTTCTTGTGCTATATGGTGGTAAGAATTGCAGTTAATATCTGGCACATTACAGAGGGAAGGCTTTTAGGTTTTTGAGTCTTGTGTTCCTGCTACCATTCTCGTTAAGCAGACTAATTATAGCATTTTTTCCAGGTTTGAGAAACTATGATTTTTTGGCAGACATTCTGTGAATCTTTTGTAAATTCCTTCGTACCACATTTCCTATATTTTTCACTATTTCTCCTTAAATACTATCATCTCCCAGTGCCTAAACTTTGTCCACATCTCGAGTGATTTTATACCCCTCATCTGGAATTATATCCGGAACCTTGACATTTTCAGTGCTATCTATTTGTGTTTCTGATTCATCTCTTGAACTACACAAATATTTATCGTTGTTTCTGATTCATCTCTTAAAATACACAAACATTTAAATGTCTTGTATTGTGTATACTCTTATTTTCTCTGTTACTGTGCCATCTGAATTGTTAAACGTAAGTTTTTGTTATTTTTTGTATGCCTTCATCGTTTTCAATTCTTTCTCTTACCAAATTTTCGTTGTTTTCCCCTCATCCCTTCAAATAAGTTTATATTTTCTATTTCATTTTAGTTATATGTGTTTATCGTATTGCTATTATCGTAAATTTGTGACTCATACTCTTTGATATCTACCTCGTTCCATTGGAGGTTTTCTTTTTTATTGATTCCTTTGTATCTGCAACATCTTTTGCTATCTGCGTAAGTATCTGTGATAAATGACTGCCCCATTTTCTCTCTGTCTGTATAATTTGCATTTTCCAGGGTGCTGACTTTTTCCTTAATGTACTCTGGTGTATCTCATTTCTTATTTAGATAAGATAATATATGAAGGTGAAGACATATGTATATACTGTGTTCGGATTATCGATGATAATCTTCCGTGGAAAAATGCTTATCTTGAACAGTGTTTCTGTTGTCACTGGTATTATTACCAGACCCCTTGTGTTAGACTGTATGTGATAAATGGCGTGAAAATAATCACAAAATGTCAATAGCAAACTATATTACTGCGTTGACAATAATACAGGTCTCAGTCTTCGTTCATTCACACGCGAGAACCACCTGAAATTACCGAAACTGTTTCGCGGAAATGATAACACACATACATCGGGGTGACCGAGTAACTGTTGCATCAGATCTGTCGGCCGTTTCACGTTTTGTGACGGAGCATGACACTTGCAGATCAATTATACAATCAGCAGCATTTAGGAAGAATAATAAAGATTTACGTTCTCAAATTTTAATTGCCTTAAACTTTGCTTTCTGAAATACAGGCTGTAGACATAACAGCAGAGGTCTTGTCTCCGGAAGCGTGAGGAAGAGACGCGGGGGCGGACAGCTCGTTAGAGGAAAGGCGTAACGACGGAGACTGTTGCTGTAACGAGCATAAATCAGGGCGCGACAGCTGTCACCTCGCAGCCCCTCCTCCACAAAAATGGAACACAAGTATTCTTCTCGCCGAAAACGGAAGAGATATAGCACTTTGGCGCTTCAACTGGGCGGCCTGAGCTCTTTTTATATTTTGTTTTCATTTTAGTATTCGAGCGTAAACGGATCATAGTTCACTTTTTCTCCTGTTTAAAAAACATTTTTCCTCTTCATCTGTATTCTGTCACTGCCGAACAAGTCGATACATTTTTAGTGATATATTTTACATCACATTTCAGGTGTTCAGAAATGCTACTGCAAATGTATTCTGAAGGGCACAACGTCTCTGTGGAATAATTCCTTATGTTCCTGTGTACCCGCTATAATTATACTGAAGTTTTATTCACATATTCTATGGCAACAGTGTACATTTACATCTACATCTACATACATAGTCTGCAAGCAGCCACGCTGTGCACTAGTCATTCCATTACCTGTTGCACTAGAAAATGGGCCGAGGGAAAACGACTGTCTATATGACTCTGTACGAGCCCTAATTGCTCTTACCTCTTCTTCGTGGCCCTTATACGTGAGATGTACGTTGGCGGCAGTATAATTGTTCTGGAGTCAGTTGCAAATGCTGGTTCTCTACATTTTCTCAGTAGTGATTCGCGAAAAGAACGTCGTCCCACCTCCAGCGATTGCTATTTGAATCCACCAGCCATCTCCGTAATACTTGAGTGTTGATCGAATCTACCGGTAACAAATTCTGCAGCACGCCTCTGAATTCCTTCGATGTCCTCCCTTAACCCGACCTGGCGGGAATCTCCAATATTCAAGCAGCACTCCGGACTGTGTCGCTATAATGTGTTATACGCTCCTTTACTGATGAGCTACAGTTTTTCAAAATTATCCCAGTAAATTTAAGTCGACCATTCACCTTCCCTCTACCGATGTCATGTGCTCGTTCCATTTCACATCGCTTTGCAAGATTATTTCTACATATTTAATCTGCTTGACTGTGTCAAGCAATACACAGCTAATACTGTATTCGAATGTTATTTGATTGTTTCCCCTGCTCGTCTGCATTATCTTACATTTTTCTACGTTAGGAGCAAGATACTATTCATCGCACGCTATAGAAATCTGTCTAACCACGTATGCTCCTACAGTCACTCAATGATGACACTTTCCTGTACACTTCGGCAGCATCAGGAAATAGTAACACACTGCTGCCCGCCCTGTACTTCAGATCACGTACGTATATAGAGAACAAAAGCGGTTCTATCGCCCTTCATGGGGCACTACTGAAGATACCCTAGTCTGTGATGAACACTCGTCGTCCAGGACAACATGTTATGTTCAATCGTGTAAGAAGCCTTCAAGCCACTGACATATCTGTAAACATATTCTGTATGCAACCTTGGTTAACAGTCTGTACTGGGGCACTGTGTCAAACATTTTCCGGAAATATAGGAATATTGAATGGGCCTGTAGCCCTTCATCCATGGTTCGCATGATGTCGTGTGAATAACGGTCAACCTGCCTTTCGCACGACCGGTGCCTTCAAAATTCGTTCTGGTTTGGTACAAAGGCTTTTCTATCTCAAGGAAATTTATTACATTGGAATTTAGAATACGCTTAAGAGTTCTGCAGCAAACTGACGGTAACAGAAATTTTCTGTGATTTTGCAGGTCCATTCTTTTACCCTTCTTATATGCAGTAGTCACCTACGCTATTTTCCAGTTACTTCGGACTTCACACTGGACGAGGGATTCACTATAAATGGAAGCTAAGCAAGGGGCCAACGCGGAAGAGTGCTCTCCTCGAAATCGTACTGGAATTCCCACCGGACCTGGTGACTTATTTTTTTTTCTAGTATTCCAGTTGTTTCTCAAAGCCAAGGGTGCTTATTTCGATGTCCTCCATACGTGAGTCTGTGCGACTATCAAACGACGGTCTGTCTGTATGATTCTCCTGCGTTAATGATCTAAACGCAAAGTTTGGAATTTCGTCTCTGCTGTCTTCTATTGCCACACCAGACTTATCAACGAGTGATTGTATAGAAGCCTTCGACCTGCTCAGTAATTTTACCTAGGACAGAACTTTCTCGGGTTAACGGCAAGATCTTCTGATAACGTATGGCAGCGTAAGCTTCGCGCACCGATCTGTTTATAGATGCACGAATTTGTATTAACTTTTGTCTGTCTATATTTCCGCATCGTTTTTGAACCTAGAGTGCAACAATCTCTGTCTCCTCACCAATTTCTGAATTTAATTATTAAACCACGGTGGGTTTTTTACGTCCTTAATACACTTACTCGGCAGATACTTTTTTCAGAGATCCATTTACAATCAGTTTAAACTGTGCCCATAAAGCCTCTACGTCCGTTATTTTGGAATTAATTTATGTCCTTACATTGCCTAAATAGGATGCTGCAAACTCCTTAACTGCCTCCTTCAGTATAAAAAGCTCTCGTAGTGAAAAATTATTACGTTTCTAATACGGAAGGTGTTCTTGGAACACTTACAGGCCAAGAAGAATTTCTGGTTACTAATAATATAGTCAGTTCAAACCGGTACAACCATTAAACAGTCTACGTGAGCATTAACTGAACTTTATAGCAGTTACACAGTTTTCCACAGTCAGAAACAAATAAAAAAGTGGTAAAACTCAGAACGTTACCCTAGTAATGAGATCAATCTTACACAAAATGTAGAAAATGTAACATGGCATAAACATAAGACCTTTGGTCGAAACAGAGATATTCTCCAGCATCAGTCTGACTCTCTGTAATGGACTGTGCACTCTTCCGGAATTTCATGAGGTACTGAAGATGTGCACTGAAGCTGGACTCGAACCCGGAACCTGGTCATCCGCGAGCACTGTTCTCTCTGAGAGCCGGTCAAGAGTCGCACCTGGATAGCTGAGACGGTAGGAGCATTGCCTGCTAAAGATAAGATTTCAGATTCTGTTCCCTGTCCGGTACACACCTTTAAACTGAATAAGTTTGAAAACAACGCACTCTCCGCTATGGAGTGACAGATTCATTCTGGCAACAATTCTTTAGGCTGTAGCTATAGAATTCCTCCGCAATATCTTTTCTTCATGGAACGCTACTCCAGTAAGGTACGCATGAGAGCTTCTACGAATTTTGGAAATAAGGACAAAGGCACTGACAGATCTGAAGCTGTGAGGGTGGGTCGTGATTCGTGCCTGGATAGCTCAGTCAGTAAGGGCATAGCCAACGGAAGGCATAGTTCTAGGTTCGAGTCCCTGTCCGGTGTGCAGCATTAATTTGTCAAGAAGTTTAAGATAAATTTTCTTTCGACAAGCTGATACTGTCAGTTATATCTGTCATAAGTAAAATGTATCTGGTCTGTGAGAACTTCAACAAAATATCCAGCAAATTCAGAGTTGAGTGATGCTGTTGTTTATGGTGTCTGTGGTGTCAAGGAAGTAAGTGACTTGATACTGACTAAGCTGCACAGTAAGTATTTGAGGAGAAGAATTGTGAGTAGCACGTTGCACGGATAATGGCGTCGGAAGGGACGATGACTCAGAGAAGGCCGTAATCCTAAACATTTATGTCCAGAATTACTACACTGAGGAAAATTACACTGTACTTCCTCCTGGAAACCGTTCAAAATACGTCAAAATGACGGATATAGGAATAAATGACCATGGAAAGGGGAGGAAACTGAAATAAGTCAACAGAGGAAAGACCACTCAGCCTGACGCGATACGAATAAGATTCTACACAGAGTATGCAACCAAACTTGCTGATCTTACTGCAGCACCGTACCATAGATAGATTACACTGTACTTGCTCCTGGAAACTGTTCAAAATACGTCAAAATGACGGATATAGGAATAAATGACCATGGGAAGGGGAGGAAACTGAAATCCGTGCAACATGTTTGAGATTTTCTCGAGAAGTATGTTGCTACTCACAATTCTTCTCCCCAAATACTTACTGTGCAGCTTCCCCATGGGAAGGGGAGGAAACTGAAATCCGTGCAACATGTTTGGGATTTTCTCGAGAAGTATGTTGCTACTCACAATTCTTCTCCCCAAATACTTACTGTGCAGCTTAGTCAGTATCAAGTCACTTACTCCCTTGACACCACAGACACCATAAACAACAGCATCACTCAACTGTGTTCCAAATGATTTGGAAAAAACGCAGGTCAATCTCGTTTTCAAGAAGAGTCTTCTAACAGACACTCGAAACTACAAACCTATATCTCTGACGTAAGTCCGTTGTAGAATTTTAGAACACGTTTTATGCTTTCGTTTTATGACATTTCTGGAGACCGAAAACAACAATTGTGTGAAACCGTGTTCGCTCTCGTAATAGAGACCAAGAAAGCAGTAGATGTCGGTGAGCAGGTTGATGCCATGTTTATAGACTTCCAGAAGGCGTTAAATACAATTCCGCACTGCCACCTAATGAAAAAAAGAAGTGAACTTACCGATTATTAAGCCCACTTTGTGACTGATCTGAAGACTTTCTAGAAAACAGAAGACAACATTGCATTCTCATCGGAGAGAAATCTTCAGACTTAAAAGTAACTTCGGGTGTACCCAAGGGAGTATTGTAGGACCATTACTTTTTATAAAATACGTGTAAATGACCCAGAAGACAACATCGTAAGTTCCGCAAGTCTTATCGCCGTTGATGCTGTTGTGTACAGAGAAGTCGCAACGTTACAAAATTGTAGCGAAATTTTAAAAGACCTGAATGGATTGGCAATTGACCTCAACATAAAATAATGTGACTTATTACGCGTAAATAGGTATAAATACCAATTATTGTACGATTACACGATTGCAGAACAATCACTGGATGCAGCCACATCGGTAAAATAGCTATGAGTATGCGTACGGAGCGATTTATAGTGCAACGACCACATAAAACTAATCGGATTCATTGGAAGAATCCTCAGGAAAAGTAGCACATCCACAAAGAAGGTAGCTTACAAAAGCATCGTTCGATCAATATGTATTTATTGCTCGTTAGTCTGGGATCTGTATCAGATAAGATTGATAGAGGAAATTGAAAAGATCCAAAGAAGAGTAGCGCATATCGTTGCAGTTTCATTTGGTAAGCTCGAAAGCTTATTGACAGACGCTGCGAGAGAGGCGTTCTGCAGCACGGTGTGATTTAGGCCACTGTTAAAGTTTCTAACACTAGTGTTCATAAAAGAGTCATCCGATATATTGCCTTCTCTTACATATACCTCACGAAAAGGCCATAATGGTGAAATTCGAGAGATTCCATCTCACACGGTAGTTTACCGGCAATCGTTTCTCTCGTCAACGATTCTTGACTGGAACGAGAAAAAGGAGGAAATGACAGTAGTAGACAATGCAACCTCTGTAACACACCACAAGGTAGCTTGCGGAGAATAAATGTAGATCTGGTTGTAGGGATTCGGATCATGACAAGATCCACACAACTTATAGATCAAAGCTGGATACCGGAGTCTTTTAAATAATTTGGTAGCAAAAAATACCTATATACATTTCTAACCGGTGAAATAAAGCAGTTACACTTTTAGGGACGGGGTAGCCCCTCGAAACCTATTTTTTGTATAAGATCTCCTCTGCCGCCGATTACACTTGGTACACGCCAATATGATGTGGTTCATATATGCCACCGCCGTTGAGTCCTGATCACAGTGTCCAGAGACGATTATTATTAACCCGTATAGATGGGCGGTGTGACACACATGTATCAGCTTCATGCGCATGAGAGAAGTCATATGACGTCTGCTAATCTTCACCGAGGTGAACCATGGCCCACAACAGACTTTCGGTTTTGTGGTCGCCAGGTGATCGTCCTTGTAGTGCTGGGATACATCCTATTTACAGTTCCAGTCTTGATGTTGGGAGATTGATGTTGGGAGGAGTTGTTCTTCAGCAAAGCTCCTCTTAGTGAGGCGGTAAATAATTTCGTTATGGAGAAGCCTTGATGCCCTTTTATCCAACGTAAGTGTCCAATTTGCGAGTCTGTTATGGCCTCCGAGACATGCCTATTAGTCTGTTTATCAAACGACCGATGTTGTAGTTTCTGCCACATACTTTGGGTGACCGTGAGGATCAATATCAGCCGAAAAGCCTGTGTGCCATAACAAATAGCCTCTCTGATGGTCAGTAGCTCCGCCGTGTAGATAGACGATTCAGGCGGCAGTCCAAACATTTGGTATGCGTCAACTAATGGGGCTGAAGTAGGCGTATCCCACACCCGCTGCACTTTTAGAGCCATCCGTATTCGCAAGCATACAGTGACCACCGTCGGTTAAGGAAGTGCTCCAGGTCGTGATTAATATTCGTCCCGGTTTTGGAATCAGATAATAAGTACTAAATCAGGGCTGGATTGAAGAAAGTACCAAACGGAGAGCGAAAGGAAGGGAGTTTCGAGTCTTGTAGGACAAACGGTGAAAGGTGTCGCCATTTCTCAGAGCTGCAAATTTGTAAGGGAGTTCGGTTCGTCCTTATTCTGTGAGGTGCCTGCGTGAGCCCTCAGAACTGAACCACCGTCTTGAGGGAGGCACAATCAAATATGCATGATCTATTAAACGAGAAACTGTTGGACAACATATGCCGACGTGTATTGAGCGACTTTGCAGACGCTTCCACTAACAGTGCATTGGTGGTCTTTGATTTCATTGCTCCAAGAACAGGACGGAGCATCCTGTAGTTTATAACTTCGAGTTTTTGCAAACTCGGTTTCGCTACGTTGCCATAGACGATGTTGCCGTAACCAAGACAGAGCGGATCAAGACCTTATACAGAGTTTAGGGGATACCGGTTCCGCTCCTCACCAAACTCTAGCAATATTTGTTACGTACAATGAAACTCCGAAATCTGGAGAACTTTTTCGCCTCTCTTTCTGAAAGGAATAACCAAGAATTTAAAATACACAGTACTTTCTACATGAGAAAAGAAAATAATAGTTATAAAAAAATTACTTACTTATGTGGTTCAAATATTATTTATTGCAACCACTTAAACCATTATGACACTTTGAATTGCGCAAGAGTCCTTTGCTTTTACAACTGCATTTATTTGTGGAACACTTCCTTTTGCAATAACAGCGTGTATAGCCTTGTCCCCCGCTTCTCGAATTAGCTGCAGCTGGTTCTCTCAGCAACATTTCTTCAAAAGAAATCTCATCTATGGAAAGTAACTTTTCTTTGCAAATTACGAACTGATTACGTGTGTAAAGCTGCTTGAGGGTACCATTTTTATTTGCCAGTTTATAGAAGTCGGAGTCTTCTATTCCAACAACAACCGCTAACACATTTCGGCTATCTGTACGACCAGGGTCGACATCAGGGACTTGTATTCGTACATTATCACCAATTTGAGCGGGAGGAAACTGTTTATGTGAGGTTCGTAACATCTTTGTTGCTTGCAGTAGAAGATTTTCTTTCGCGGTCGCTCTTTTTGTAGAAATCAACTCGTGTTTTTCAGACAGAATATGGTTTTCGGTATGACCACCGGTCAAATTTTTTTATAAGCATTAACAGTTTCTTCAAGCTGTTCCTAGGTTTCAGAAGTATTGGCAATTTCTTCGAGTTTTTTCTTCAGTTTCAATATTTGCGATTTGTTCGCCAGGCAAAAAAGACGATGCTATGCCTCTTTTTGCTTTACCACCAAACATGGCTTCATAAGGACTTTGGCGTATTCCTTCGTGGTATGTAGTGTCCTTGGCAAATTGAACAAACGATAAACCATGTGACCATTTATTTGTATCGTTATCGTTCATCCATGCAGGTAGCATATTCTGTATATCCTGATTGGCCCTTTCAACTGAGCCTTGTGTTTGACTGTGACGAGGCTTTCCATAAACTATTTTAACATCTTTCCACATAGCACATATTTCGGATATATATGACATCATCACTAAATTCTCTACCATTATCTGATTGCAATATTGCTGGTGCACCAAATGTTAAAAATATTGAAAGAACGTGATGCGCTACTTCTTCAGCTCTTTTAGTTTTCAAAGGTCATAGCTGGACAAACTTAGTTAAATGATCTTGATACACCATTATGAACGTGTATTCGCCATCTCTGTTTGACTGCGGATCTATCAGATCAAATTGACATCTTGAGTGTAATTCAGAACTAACCATTGGCTTCACAACAATACCTTTCTTAGGTGCACTGTGTTTCATTTGACACTGTTTGCATAAATTTAAATACAACATTACAACTTCATATGTAATATTTTTGTATTTAACTTCCAACTCTTTAAGAATACGTGTTCTTCCTCCGTGGCCTATTCTGATGTGAGTTTCATATAGTATACTGTACAATTCTTCATTGGTAACATAATACTGTATGTTCGTTTCCCCTGGTTTTAATAGTACAATTAACTTCTCTTAATCATTAATTTTCAAAACATCAAAACTTTTTAATCGTCTGCAATCCAAAGGTGTGTTGCACTTAATTTTAGCAGAAACCACTTCAGAAAGTATTTTAGAAAACTTTTCTTGAGAAAAATAAAAACAAATGTCTTCTCGTTTTCCCGCAATTAATGCATTTAACTTTTCATGAAAAAGATCACGATTTACTGCAGTGTCCATTTAGTATAAATTAGGGTATCTGAAAAAAAATTAAGGAAACGCTGCTCGTGTTATCAAAGCTTGCATAAGACTGATAAATCTCATTGGCTCCGAGCAGGACAAAGGATTTGACGGGAGAGAGCTGGCCGTGCGGTTCTAGGCGCTACAGTCTGGAACCGCGTGACCGCTACGGTCGCAGGTTCGAATCCTGCCTCGGGCATGGATGTGTGTGATGTCCTTAGGTTAGTTAGGTTTAAGTAGTTCTAAGTTCTAGGGGACTGATGACTGCAGCAGTTAAGTCCCATAGTGCTCAGAGCCATTTGAACCATTTGAACGGGAGAGAGTCATTCGCTTGTTTTTTGACTCTTCTGTTTTGGACCTCTACCAAAGCATATCTTTGATTGTCGACACACCGGAGAGGGTCCGAATGTACAACAATGTAATGAAATATTCTATCTTTCACCGACGTATTTGGTATCTGTTGATATTCACCAGTGAAAGTCGACATTCTCCAATTTCGGTCATTCACGGTAACATATTCACTGTGTGTTCCACCTTGTCTATGAGGTGCGCAACATGACAAATCCACGACAGTTTGCAGTCAGAGTAGACGCCAAGTTGCTTAGCATACCACTGTACAAGAAATTTGTACGGGTCAAGTTGAGTTCAGATGAAAAGAAATTGTCTCGTTTTCTCGTGAATATCACCACCGCAGCTAGCCAGTAATTGTCCTATATTGTTTATTATTGCAGATATTCTTGTACGAAGTTGCCCATTGTGCAAGGAGCACAGTCCACAGTAAGGATGAACTCATTTCGTGTGGTGTCATGAGAAATTAAATGAAGATTAACAATTTCATTTCTATAGACAGTTTGGTCACTAAATGGAGCTCTGTTCCCTTACTTCCCAATCTCGCAAGACACAGTGCTGCGTATTAACCCATGTGACCAGGTCTTATAAAAAGAGAATTTATTTTAACATGCTGCAACACGGTCGCGAATCGAACAGTGAGCCAGAAAGTGTAAAATGGATTTATTTGCATCTACATCTACATCTACATGGATAATCTACAAAACACATCTAAGTGCCTGGCAGAGGGTTCATCGAACCACCTTAACAATTCTCTATTACTCCAATCTCGTATAGCTCGCGGAAAGAATGAACACCTATATCTTTCCGTACGAGCTCTGATTTCCCCTATTTTATCTTGGTGTTCGTTCCTCCTTATGTAAGTCAATGTCAAGAAAATATTTTCGCATTTGGAGGAAAATGTTGGTGATTGAAATTTCGTGAGAAGATTCCGTCGCAACGAAAAACGCCTTTCGTTCCATCACAAATCCTGTATCATTTCTGTGACACTCTCTCCCATATTTCGCGATAATACAAAATGTGCTCCCTTTCTTTGAATTTTTTCGATGTACTCCGTCAGTCCTATCTGGTAAAGATCCCACACCGCGCAGCAGTATTCTAAAAGAGGACGGATAAGCGTCGTGAAGGCAGTCTCCTTAGTAGGTCTGTTACATTTTCTAAGTGTCATCTACATCTACATCTACATTTATACTTCGCAAGCCACCCAACGGTGTGTGGCGGAGGGCACTTTACGTGCCACTGTCATTACCTCCCTTTCCTGTTCCAGTCGCGTATGGTTCGCGGGAAGAACGACTGTCTGAAAGCCTCCGTGCGCGCTCTAATCTCTCTAATTTTACATTCGTGATCTCCTCGGGAGGTATAAGTAGGGGGAAGCAATATACTCGATACCTCATCCAGAAACGCACCCTCCCGAAACTTGGCGAGCAAGCTACACCGCGATGCAGAGCGCCTCTCTTGCAGAGTCTGCCACTTGGGTTTATTAAACATCTCCGTAACGCTATCACGGTTACCAAATAACCCTGTGACGAAACGCGCCGCTCTTCTTTGGATCTTTTCTATCTCCTCCGTCAAACCGATCTGGTACGGATCCCACACTGATGAGTAATACTCAAGTATAGGTCGAACGAGTGTTTTGTAAGCCACCTCCTTTGTTGATGGACTACATTTTCTAAGCACTCTCCCAATGAAGCTCAACCTGGTACCCGCCTTACCAACAATTAATTTTATATGATCATTCCACTTCATATCGTTCCGCACGCATACTCCCAGATATTTTACAGAAGTAACTGCTACCAGTGTTTGTTCCGCTATCATATAATCATACAATAAAGGATCCTTCTTTCTATGTATTCGCAATACATTACATTTGTCGATGTTAAGGGTCAGCTACCACTCCCTGCACCAAGTGCCTATCCGCTGCAGATCTTCCTGCATTTCGCTACAATTTTCTAATGCTGCAACTTCTCTGTATACTACAGCATCATCCGCGAAAAGCCGCATGGAACTTCCGACACTATCTACTAGGTCATTTATATATATTGTGAAAAGCAATGGTCCCATAACACTCCCTGTGACACGCCAGAGGTTACTTTAACGTCTGTAGACGTCTCTCCATTGATAACGACATGCTGTGTTCTGTTTGCTAAAAACTCTTCAATCCAGCCACACAGCTGGTCTGATATTCCGTAGGCTCTTACTTTGTTTATCAGGCGACAGTGCGGAACTGTATCGAACACCTTCCGGAAGTCAAGAAAAATAGCATCTACCTGGGAGCCTGTATCTAATATTTTATGGGTCTCATGAACAAATAAAGCGAGTTGGGTCTCACACGATCGCTGTTTCCGGAATCCATGTTGATTCCTACATAGTAGATTCTGGGTTTCCAAAAACGACATGATACTCGAGCAAAAAACGTGTTCTAAAATTCTACAACAGATCGACGTCAGAGATATAGGTCTATAGTTTTGCGCATCTGCTCGACGACCCTTCTTGAAGACTGGGACTATCTGTGCTCTTTTCCAATCATTTGGAACCCTCCGTTCATCTAGAGACTTGCGGTACACGGCTGTTAGAAGGGGGGCAAGTTCTTTCGCGTACTCTGTGTAGAATCGAATTGGTATCCCGTCAGGTACAGTGGATTTTCCTCTATTGAGTGATTCCAGTTGCTTTTCTATTCCTTGGACACTTATTTCGATGTCAGCCATTTTTTCGTTTGTGCGAGGATTCAGAGAAGGAACTGCAGTGCTGTCTTCCTCTGTGAAACAGCTTTGGAAAAAGGTGTTTAGTCTTTCAGCTTTACGCGTGTCATCCTCTGTTTCAATGCCATCATCATCCCGGAGTGTCTGGATATGCTGTTTCGAGCCACTTACTGATTTAACGTAAGACCAGAACTTCCTAGGATGTCCTGCCAATAAAACGCAGTCTTTGGTTAGCCTTCCCCACAACATTTTCTGTGTTCCTTCCAGTTTAAGTTGTTCGTAATTGTAATACCTAGGTATTTAGCTGAGTTTACGGCGTTTAGATTAGACTGATTTATCGTGTAACCAAAGTTTAACGAGTTCCTTTTAGCACTCATATTTAAGGCCAACTGCCACTTTTCGCACAATTCCGATATTTCTTCTAAATCGATTTGCAATTTGTTTTGATCGGCCTATGACTTATTAGTCGATAAACGACAGCGTCAGCTACAAACATCCGAAGACGGCTGCTCAGGTTGTCTCCCAAATCGTTTATATAGATAAGGAACAGCAAAGGGCCTATAGCACTACTTGGGGAACTCCAGAAATCACTTGTTTTACTCGATGACTTTCCGTCAATTACTACGAACTGTGACCTCTCTGACAGTAAATCACAGATCCAGTCACATAACTCAGACGATATTCCATAAGCACGCAATTTCACTACGAGCCTCTTGTGTGGTACAGTGTCAAAAGCCTTCCGGAAATCCAGAAATACGGAATCGATCTGAAATCCCTTGTCAATAGCACTCAGCACTTCATGTGAATAAAGAGCTAGTTGTGTTTCACAAGAACGATGTTTTCTAAACCCATGTTGACTGTGTGTCAATAGACAGTTTTCTTCGAGGTAATTCATTATGTTCGAACACAGTATATATTCTAATATCCTGCTGCATATCGACGTTAACGATATGGGCCTGTAATGTAATGAATTACTCCTACTACCTTTCTTGAATATTGATGTGACCTGTGCAACTTTCCAGTCTTTCAATAAGGATCTTTCGTCCGTGATCAAAAACTTGTTTTGTCCTCAGACAACTGTTTTCGGTCAGCATTGAGCTCCTTCAGATCTGTTTTAAAAAGATAGTCTAACATAAAGGAGTCATAGTGGCACTGTCAAAATATAAACACAACACTATAGCTCCATAATATTAGCTGATCGAAACCGGTAGTCTGAGGACCTAACAAGTTTGTGATCATAGACGGAAATAAATAAATTTATCCTAGGGAACTTATTTTTTGACTTCCATTGCAGAGTTGACAATTTCTGTTCCTGTGTCATCCTCGCGTGTCTGACCACCGCTTTTTATGCTAACAATCTCATCATATTCATACGATGAAAATTTCCATTGGAGGTCTTCTGATAGAACACTATTATGGCAGTAGCCGGAGGATCAATACCAGTCCCTTTCTGCAAGCGGCGTGTTTCACTTACATCTCATATACCTGCAACACTGCGCGGAGTGGCTGCGCGGTTTGAGGCGACATGTCACGTATTGCGCGGCCGCTCCTGCCGGAGATACGAGTGCTACCTCGGGCATGGGTGTGTGTGTGTGTGTGTGTGTGTGTGTGTGTGTGTGTGTGTGTGTGTGTGTGTGTTTGTTGTTCTTAGCATAAATTAGTTTAAGTAGTTTGTAAGTCTAGGGAGCGATGAACTTAGCAGTTTCGTCCCTTAGGAATTCCCACAGATTTGAACATTTTGCAACATCACTGTAATTATTAGTCTTCTTTGCATTACGTAAGGGTATCGTGGAATTCCTCTTTCGCGATTTGATTATAATATTGGGACTCTTTAAGTAATTAAGTGTCTCCTTATCAATGTCAGCTTATGACTACGTATAACAGTGTTGCTTGTAAAACGGGTAAACATTCTTAATCTGTATAAGAATAAATAGTCGGAAGTCTATCACTTCAATGGGGTGTCTGATATTAGCGAAATGTGACATTACCTGACACTCGTTGCTTATGACGAGGACTGCACGAGTGCAGCTGGACTGGTCTTTCCTCTGGAAAAACTTATGTAACTTCCACATCTTGTAGTTTATCTCGCACTTTAGATGCCTTTGATGTTAATCCTCTAGTTTTTCCGACGTTGTAGC